>NW_004797312.1:861718-904259 GCF_000002075.1 Aplysia californica | reverse complement strand
CCCCCCCCCCCCCCCCCCCCCATTTTTCCAGCCATTTGGAATTTTTAATTGAATTTTTTTGTTTTGGGCTCACTGTCTTTTATGTCCATTTAAAAACATATCCCTGTTTGGATTTTACTGAAAAATGTTGATTAATTGTACAAAAAATGTAAATTTGCAGTTCCAAAGACTCAAAGACACTATAGCTTTAGAAGTCACCAAACTTTGGCAGCCATTTTCTCGCTAATTTTACCCCTTTCACCACGTTGGCCCCACCTCCCCCCCTATCACATATATCTCAACTTCTATTCAAGATAGATGGGAATTTTTGTTCATCAAAAGCAAGGTAATTGAACACGCTTCAAGAATATAGGCCTACCAGTAACTCCATATGCCCCAAAATTGACCAGCGCCTGATTCCCCTGTGTCGTTACACATATATGCTGTTAAGACGTTGGTGAACCTATTGACCTAAAATTTATTATATGGCCTTTAAATTTAGTGTACTGAGAGCAGGAGAGTTTGTAAAGCAGATGTAATAATAATAATAATTGCATTTATATAGCGCCTGTCCACGCTCTGCTGCATGCTCTATGCGGTTTACGACCAGTATTACCCCAGCAGACCCCAGAACACTCAGAAACATTCTTGGCTTCCCGGGAAGCATAGGCCTACAGTGCAAGCTATGGATTGCACATGTTCAAACTTTAACTGACAAGATCTTTTGCTGTTATAGCCGGGTACCCATTCCCACCTGGATGAAGTGAGGAAAATTTGTGTAAAGAGGCTTTCCAAGGACACAACAACGGGTCCCTGACGGGATTTGAACCGACAACATTACGGTTGGGAGTCCGAGTGGTAACCACAGAAGCAAGAACATGAAGACAGTCAAATCCTGACATTGACTCTAGTCCCAAGAGACCTCAAGTGTTTTGTTTGTGGAAAAATTCTTCTCAAAAAGAATTGTGCTTGAAGGTCACTAGCGAAGCCATGAGAAGGTTTAACACTTTCCACCCACGCAGCGCGCACTTATCCCCACGGACCGGGATGCAGATATGATACATCAGTAGGCCTACTACACCCTTATCTCAGCAAAAATGCTCCAACCATTAGGAAATTTTCAGCATACTGAGAAAATTGAAAGTGATGATCATATGTTCACCAAAAAAGGAATTAGAATCAGATCTGAAAATGTTAGATCTAGCTCATTCTTCAGCTGAATTCTCATCATGTCGTAAGAGTAAAGCCACACTCATGCAAGGTCTACTCAATATTTTTCAAAAACATTTACTCCTATTGTTATATACAAACTGATTTTCTACCTCAGTGGCCGCACAAGTCATTCAGAAAGGAAATTTAACTTTAACAAGTGTGTATGTCAAAAAGGAGATAACTGCTGCAACATTTTTGTAGCTGTATCACACCGTTGCCGATTGGCTTCCAGTGGGAAAAAGGGATGACTTCCTACCATCGCCGATAGGCGTCCCGTGGGGGCAAAGTGTTAACCAGCTAAACAGATGTTTTGGCATGTAAATGCACCCCTTTAGGAAAGGGAAGATGCCGCTATATGCAGCAAGTTGTGGTATTTGTGATTATCACAAGCTGCATACTTTACTTTTCTCTCTTTACCATGCTAGCTACCTATGGTACTTTGCAAAGGTTTTTTTCCTTAGATGTTAAAGGACATTATCAATTCATGGATGAACTTTAAACGTTATTATTATTGCTGTTATTATTATTTTATTATCATTTTTATTTTTATTATTATTATTATTATTATTACTAATATTATTATTGTTATTATTGTCATTATTTTTATTATTATTATTATTATTATTATTATTATTATTATTATTATTATTATTATTATTATTGTCATTACTGCGGAGTGCAGCTATGTTAGAAAGATTTTGGTGTGAATGTTTCAGCATTATTGTAATTACAATTATATTGTTACCTTTTTCAGGGAATGTCCATTCAAGAAGAGAACAGGAACCGACCAGCGACGGAGATACACAGATCTATGTCTGAACGGGTCGGTAGACATCCAGTAGACCCTTCAACAACTTCCCCCAACGTCCCCCCACTCCCGGGCAAAAGGAACACAGGTCTCGATATGCAGTCCAACATGTTTGGCGGGAGTGCTAGGAGCATCACCAGCCTGGATGCGGTACAGGAGCGGACGCCGACAGACTACAACGCCAACACCATGTACACCTCAGCCGCCACACCACCATTAAATATCTCCGGGCAGACTCAAACGAACAGGAGACCCCCCCCTCCACCCAAATCGACAGTGGGTGGAGCTCCGCCACCTTTGCTCATGCCCAAGCCGAGAAATGCCACGCCCCCTGTGCGGTCCCCGGGAGGGGCAACCCCGGATGACCTTGGTTTTGGTCCCCCACCTGTCATCCCGTCTCGCACTCAGAATACGCTGTCTCCGCCCCCTCCCACTACCCCCGGCAGCAAGACTCCTCCACCCATTCCAAAAAGAAAGCCATCATCAACAAGTACTTAAGAGACTGATTACTGAAAAAATTATTACTGTCTGAAAAAAATTATGCTTGCATTATTTTATTTTTTTGTGTACAAGAGTAGCCAGCTTAGCGTCTGCTCTTATTCTCATCCTGACTGAAACTGAGACACAAACACGGACGCTTAAAGACAAAGACACGCACACACGCACACACACACACATTCCCCCACCTGTCCACCTCCTTTCTCTCGATGACTGGACTATTGGGTTACCTAGTTAGTTTATCTATAGACATTTAGGAATGCAAAATACAGTCAAAATTGTCCAAGACAACCACCCATTGTTGAGGAAAAAATTGGTTGTCTTAGACAGGCGGACACGAGGACCGTGTCATTATAATATAAATAAACTGCTGTAGGGTAAATGGGAAGGGGTCACTTGTACAGGTAATTGTCTTGGACAGGTGGCTGTTTGAGCAGGTTCTCCTGTTTTTCTTTTTCATGTAGTTATAGGAAAGGTTCATGATATTTGTTTCCAAAGCGTACAGAGATAATTGTGTGAAGATGATGTTGTTACATATAGTATGTAGGGGTAGAATGACTTTCATTGTTATTAGATCTGTCTTCTATGATGCTCTGACCCACAAGATAATTTGTGTCAGCTTTATGATTTAAGTTACATTAATATTGATCATGGACAGATGTGTGAAACTCCTTTCCAGTGCAAAATATTCTCAAGATGTTTGTTAGCTTTTATTTGTTTTTTTGGGGTTTTTTAAAAACAAAAATTAGACTAGATCTTTTCTTCATAGTCACTACCGTAGAACTCGCTCGTATCTACCACTTTCATTGTAAAATGATGGGCTGAATTAGCTATTAGCTTTTTTGCAATTTTACATTTTACAGATGCCTCCTTTTTCATTCTTCTAAATAACTGCTGCTTTGCTGTGTAAATCACTTTTACATGTCTTCCCTTTTCTAGTTTTGTCTACCAGTTACTTATGTGAACACTGGAAATACTCAGTGGTGAGCAGCATTGTTTTATTGGAAATAATTAACCAATACTTTTAACATTCTTATTTTATTATTCTTCCATTTTATCATTTATTGGACGAATAACTGACTGAAATTAAGCATTTATACATTTTTATAATAAACGTGTAAGCTCCTATGGACAATTACAGCAGCATGAGCTTGTAACTTTGCTTGACTATGGCATAGGTCGACCTGATACTCCCATATTCTGTAACTTTCAAAAGCATTATAAATGTTTGAAATATAGTGCTCTTAAAATGCAGACCTGTACAGTAGCCCTGTTATGATGACAGGGACCTGTAACTTTGGTTGATTGGTAGTCCATGAATGTTGATGACATAGCATAATTTGTTCCCAGCCTTTCCTGTCTAGATAGTTATTTTTCAAGCCTTAATAGGGATAGTTTTGTACATAGTGAGCTTAGAGAACTTTTTATCCACAGCAACTGCACTGCCTGTGAAGAAAGTGCTTAGTGCGCCAAACTTACTTTTTGTCTCACTCAGATATATTTACTTATGTTTGAAATGTGTGTTTATAAACCACTCTTGCTTACAAATTGTCATAATGTGCTCATTTTAAATGGTAATTAGTTTGCTGAAACAAAATTCTACACAAAGGTCACAGAGTTGTGGTGAGTTTTGAGTGATCACAAATTAATGACTGAGAATGAAGCTGAGATTGTCTCACATACACTTCTTTTGATTAGACAGCATTTCGTTTGTTTTATACTGTGTGAAAATTCATAATCCCTAGAATCCTATTTATTCCACAGAGCAAAAAAAAATTGAAGCAAGTTCGTTTGTGGTCATATGCTTATATAATTATTCAGAGATGTCTGCTTGTAGAATTGCTTTTAAATGATTATTAGCCTTGCTCAAAAGTAAGTACAAATCATAGATTTCATTACTGAATGCTGAAAGTGAACAATAATATCTGCCAAATCGGGAAAAGCTTTTTGTAATAGTAACATTTTGCTTTAATGGAGTCTGTCTCGAATGTCAGCAATGCAGATTATGTAAGAAGTGTTTTACAGTAGGCCTACAGTGTTACTTTCACAGATTGTTTTTGCTTTACAGAAATGGGGTACAAAAGAGCTGTGTGTTTTTGTTTTTTTTTGGGGGGGGTTGTTTGATTGTTAATTCTGAAGGTTCAGTCCTAGGAATATTATCATTATTATTGTTGCTGCGAGGTATAGTGCGCTCAAAAATTTGTAGCGCAACTTATTGTCAAATATTTCCTAAACTATCGAACATAGACTCTCCAACTTTTGCCCAATGACTTTTATCAATTTGTCTTAACAGATCAATATTTTTGTAAACTCCTGTTAGTTGTATTCTAGAAAATTCCTTAATAAACACTAATAAAATATCCAAGAGAGTGATTTTCACAGATTTTAAAAGGTTTACAGCTGGGGCGATATAGCTTATAACAGAAAGTTTATTTTTTTCTAAGCGTGACACTATCTTTATTGAACACATGTTTTGAGAACCTACAGCACTAAAAATGAGTTCACTATAAGAGTAGTTTATTGTAGCAAGTTTTGCCACTAAAAAATGTCATTGGTGGGCTGTGATGTAGGCCATAGTAATATTCAAAATATGTGTGAGAATCGGGAAGTACTGTGAACTATCCCATTTTCCGCGTGACGGAGATTTATAGTATTTTATATAAATCTATGAAGAAAAGTTTTTTAGTCTAGCCTCAATCATTGTGGAAAAATATGATTAAGTTGAAACAAATTGACACAAAATGCTGAGCGAGGTATGGTTGACATTGATTCACCCTTTAAAGAGATATTTGAGGATAGGTTCTGCCTCAAATTTTACTTTTTAGCCTGTGATTTAGTATTTTTCTTTTTAATTGATAGTATTGATCACAAGTTTATGCAGTCTGAGAAATAATCAATTCAGAGTTTAATCGCATCTGTGACGCTTGTTTTTCTGTATGTTATTAAACTGTAACCATGTAGATTTTGTTGAACATATAATGTAGAGGTGGTAGCGTCATTGTCATTGTCAGGCCGCAGGACTTTTATTCGTCTGGTCATGGGTTTGGATTAGTCTAGGCCTGATTTTGTGTCTTTAGGAAAGACTCTTTACTCTTAAGTTTCGTGAGAATGAGCTCCTTCAAAAACAGTAAAAGACATTGTCAATGTATTTTAATTTTTGAGCCTGCTTAAAATGGCAGCTTGCACTGGTGCTTCCCTGGAGGATTCTGAGAATGTTCAGCTGTCAGGGACATAATATATTGTGAAGCACACAGCACCGACATTCAAGTACAGAATGCACTTATGAACGCAATCTATTATCATCATCATCATCATCATCATCATCAATGGCAATTCGAATGGAGTTATTTGGACGAGTGGAGGTGCCGCTAAGCTTATTGACAATGGAGCCGAAAAAGGATCTCGCTCGAAGATTTCTTTGTGGAGTCCGCCAGAAAAAAAATCATCACCATCATCATTATTATTAGTATTATTATTATTGCTTTGTTTTCATTTATGACTGCTGTTTGAAAGCTTTTACTGTCATCAAGTACAGTGCAACAGAGTTCTTGTTTTTGCCTCAAATTTTTAAGATGTGATTTTTTTTCCTATGTTTCTGTAGTAAGTAGCTACTGTTTAGATTTTTTTTTTTTTTTAATTTTAAAAAAAAAATAGCTTTGAAGAAAAGTCTTTTTTTAAGAAAAGCTTAAAGATTCCCATGCTACACAGCAATGTGAACATTATTTGGTATTAGAGAACATTATTTGGTATTAGACTTGGTGCTGATGGAAAAAATCAAGTTGTTTGACCCAGAACTTTTCTGGTACATTTGAGACGAGCAATTCATTATTATGATACTTTTAACATCCAGGCTGCAGTCGATATATTTATCAACGTTTTCAGGCACTCAGAAATTTATTACATTCTCCTGCACAAACAACTCAAAAGCAACGAACTACAAACCCATGTATTTATCAACAAATTTTCTTTTGCTATTGAATTTGTTTCGTACAATATCAGTTTCAGAAGATGTTTTTATAGGGGATACTTATTTCATGCCTTAACCTGTAACAAAATTTGTGTCATATAAATGATTTGTTTTCCATGTTTTAAATTGACTGTTTTCATGTGATTTTGCACCCACCTATTTGCACCTGCATAATTTCCTCAAATGAACTGTGAAAGTATCCTGTCTCTCATAGCTCACCCTTAATGAAATTGGCTGGCCCAGAATCATCAAGGTTGAATTAATTACCTGTAATATTGAGCTCAATATTTCATTTCCCAGAGGTCATATTCTTGTTGATAGTGCAACTCCTATAAAATTTATGGAAGTTTTACAGTACTGCCCACATTTTACCTTATTGATTGAGAAAGGTGTAGGTAATCTGTACTCTGAGGCTTATTTTAACATAAATTTCTGCTCTCTTAGATTCCTTGTCTACTTACTGACTGTTAGTGTATTCCACAAACAAACAGGCAAAGTTTATGGTTCCCAAAGTGTTTTTCTATGTTCTGATCTAGGAGCAGAGTGCTCTGTCTCGTGTGTTTTGATTCAGTAATGATCATTTAGTGTGAGGAGAAAGCAAGGCAAGTACAATAGACAGAAAAAGCAGAGGAGAGCAAAGAAGTGGAATCTACTGGGGGCTCCCCTCTCTGATCACCTGCTGTCCCCTGTGGAGATTTGATTTTCATGAGTTAAACCACTTTGCCCCCACTTGAGGATGCTTGGTAAATGCTCATAGGTGTTGCGGTTTTATTGAGAGAAAAAAAAAGCAAACCCAACTATGTCACTCCCAATAGTTCATATGTGTCAGGACGTGGTGGAATCAGGCACTCGTCAATTTTTGGGCATATGAAGTTATTTGTATCTTCTTAAAGTCTGTCCATTTGCCTTTCTTTCTATGAAAAAAATATCCTTTTATCTTGGATACAAGTCAAGATATTGGCGATTGAAGGAGGTAGAGGTCACCTGGTTTCAGAGGTAAAATTAGCAAGAAAATGGCCGCCAAAGTGTAGTTATTTCCTAAGCTTGAGAGTCTGTGGAAACCTAAAATGTATATCTTTTATGCCTTTAATCAACGTTTTTCAGTAAAAATTCGCACAGAAGTGTGTTCTTAAACAGGCATGAAAGGTGTTGAGTCAAAAAAACAAAAAAATCGATGAAAATTCCTGAACCTGCGGAAAAATGCCAGTTTCTTCACTTTCATTAGATCTATTTTGACGAGCGCCTGATTTTTACCATGCTGCCTCACATATAAAACATAAGTCAAGTTCTTGTGCAAGTATTCTATCTGACTGTCTCCTGAACTTCAAAATCAGAAAAGGATAAAAACTGACCTTTTGAAAATGGGTGTTGTTGCAACATTTTATGGCAACTTTTTGAGAGCGGCTCATATCAGTATGTTATTATAATTCTGTGTACATAGATTTATCTAGCGCGGTGACAAGTCCTGTTTGTTGTTACTTTGGTTGCAGTGGTCATGCACTATCTATATGTTCTTTTGTGATATGACCCCATAGCCACGTGCTCCTGAGACCCACCGGGTACCAGTCTTGCTGCTACAGTCAAAATTGTCCAAGGTCTCCGATGGGGCAAGTTTGACTTTATTTTATGATTTCTTTTTTATAAAATGATTGTTAAATTGTTACAGTGTACCAGGTATTTCAATAATTGATTTCTTTCTCACTCATTGATTTGACCATTTCTTCTAAACAGCATTTCCCCTGAAAGTTTTCATTCTTCTGTCAAACGCATGAAGCAGTGAGTGAACTTCTTGATTGGAAAAATAACCTGTGATCTAATTTGGGTGATTGCTTTTGTGCTTTTTAAGAAGTGTGTTCTTTAAGGTCAGTAAGGGTTGGGATGAGAAATGACAATTTTGTCGTACATAACAGTATTAGGTTTGTTATATAGTTGAAGAACTGTAACTTTGACACCTATCGCTAATGTGTCAATTGCTTATAGCTGTGAAATATGTCAGTCTATGAATATTATAGGTGAGGTAACGTTGCCCGAAATATCAACTCATATTAGCCAGACAAACATGCTGTAACACAGAGCATGTCGCTTTCACCTCCCCTTGTTAAATACACGTTGCCATCTTGTACTCCACATCCATGATAATCATATATTGGTTTTGTTAAAAATAAACATGATGATCAAATGACTAAACTTTCATTTTGAAATTATGTTTTTGATAGTGTCAGTGCACAAAACCCCCATGAAAAACTAGGAAGTACATGAATAAATGTGGTACCAAGTTTGAATGATTTGGATTGTGATGGCAATTTTTCTCAGAGCTGTGGTTACTTATAATTATGTACATTTTCTTTTAAAAGAAATTATCTTTAAAAAAGAAAGCTTTTTCCTGGTATCTATGAAAAGTTTTAATCAGCAAAGATTTTCCTTAAAAATTTTTTTAAAAAAGAAACAATATTTAGGTCCCAAGAACGCTATGTTGAATGTTTCCTCAAGCTTACAGATTTTTGTTGAAGACAGGTATTGCAGCTGTGGGAAATACAGTTGAAAACGTTCAAGACTGCCACCCCTTCACTTCACTCATTGTCAAGGAGGAAAGTGATTGTTTTAGATAAGTGAACCTCTTGGACAGTGTAATTATAATGTAGAACAATTACAAAAAGGGGGGGGGGGTGAGAAGGGATCATTTGTACTGGCGATTGTCTTGGTCAGGTGGCTATTTGAGCAGATTTGACTGTAGATATGTTATTAATGAGGTTGTACACAGTGTCATTTACATGGCCAGACTTCTGTTGAAATGCTGAAACTGTTGAAAATGTAAATAACAGCATAATTTTTTCAAAGATATTGATTAATTGTGTATTTGTTTGTTGAAGTTAAAATTTGTCTTATCATTGCATGACTGATTATTTCACGTTTCATGGTTAAATGTTTTGTCTGTTGTTACTTAGTACTTAGCATAGCAAAATTATGTTTTATTTCAAGCTGTTAGTGGCTGTTGATTAGATTCCAGTATTTTTAGTAAAGTTGACTGGAAGGGAAAAACAAGGAAATCATTATGTACTAATCGTACAGCCTGCAAGCTGATTTGAACTATTCAGTTTTAAAGCAAGACTTAGTGTCAGTTGGGATACATCTAGGAGAGCTGGTTATTTTAAGCCCTGTTTTGTACCACTGCTTTGGGAATGGAATCTTTGTGCAGTGGGAGAATATGAGATTTTTACAGCTTTCCTCTGTCTTCTTGTTATGTATCTTGTGGCCTAACTTCAATCCAGTTCTACAGGCGTCAGTGGTGCAGCGGTTAGGTGCTTCACTGTCGCATACAGATGACATGAGTTCTATTTCCTTGTTGGGAGAATTTTTTTTTAGCATCTTGGTCTTTCTGCTGGGATGTTGTATCCCTCTTAGTCCAGGTTGTCCCTGTGTTGATTGGGACTTTTTAACGTTTTCATTTAAAGAAACAAAACTTTTTTTTTTCCCTAAAAGTTTATTTTTATTGTGATTATTTTCCTCCCAAAGTGACTTTAGAAAAGGTTTAAAGTGAATATCCATTAAACTATTTTTTATAAAACTTCTGCATTTTCATTTTTAAAAATCCTGTCCCAGTTACTGCACAAATGTACAGCCACCAACTGACACTTCAACTGTTCACTTTCCCAAGCTGTGTCGCGACTGGCAACTCCAGAGGCGATTGTGATTGAGGAAAGATGAGAATGATTGATTGATTGTAGTGGAATGTAACTGTTATATGTTCCCACAACGCAACTTAGATCATTAAGGGGGTAGGCTGTTTTGTCTGTGCCCATCAGGGCCAACCGGGGCTGAATGGGGTATGACTACTCAACAAGCAGACAGAGAAACTAAGTTAATAGAATAATTTACCCATGCATGATCAAACTCATGTCCTCTGCTTTCAGAAGTCCTCGGATGAGAATTGCTGCCTTTGAGGGGGGTGTCTCTTTTTTCAAGAGATGGGAGGAGATGATACTATTCTCTTTTTTTTTTGGGGGGGGGGGGGGGGAATTGTTTTAGTATTTTAAGGCACTTGCAACACAGTTAGGTCATATATATGTGTCGAAGATTAGATGTGTTACAAAAGAGTAACAATCATAAGAAAGAAGGAGGAGCAGTAAGGACGATTGATTTTTTATAGGAAAGAAGGAGCAAACCACAATAGAGCACCCGCCAACTACCCACTGATCCTCTTTAGACAAGTTTTAGTTTGTCTGACCCGTTATGACGGTGGCTTATACCCTAACCCACGGTGAGAAAAGCCATGATGACGTCCTGTGGTGACCTGAACCGTCTTTATGAACATAATAATAATATAAATGTTTTGACTGATGGCTTTAATAGGTTTAGGCATAGCTGTAGAAGAACTGTACATGTCTGCAAAATTTGATTTCCAATTTGATACATTATGTGGGAATGGGTTCGTGTGTTATCTTGTTTGTGTTTTTTCTTGATTGTAAAATTTATGACTGCAATTTATATAATACTTGCAAAAGTACTATTGTTTTTCCTTGTGAACAAAGCAAGCCGACACTTTTATAGCAAAATAAAAGTCATAGCATTACTCGTTTTCTTCCTTCTTTCTATGATGTACCATACTTCTAAGGATTGTGCGGAGGGTTGGAGGGCACTACTGTTACTGTTAGGTTCTACTTCTTTTCTTTCCCTCTGTTGTTTCTGTCTGTCTGTCTGTCTGTCTTGCTTTTTCCCTGCACTAAATGATGGTTATCGTGTCAATGTGCTCAAACAAAAAAAATTTAGATTGTGATTATTCAAAACTAGCTGGGCCCCCTTTCGATGAAAGGAATGATCGGTGCATTAACATCAACTGAAAGTCATTGGCCTACTATATTTACACTCTACTGTAATGGAGCAATAAATCTTGAGAGATGCAAAAAATTAGGTCTAGATCTATACTCTCAAAACAAAATGTGCCTCGCCAAATATCACTTCCAGCACTTCCGCTGTGGAGGACAGCAGCTGCGCAGATGTTTCGTTTCTCAGTGGAATAATTACAAAGGCCGAAGAAGAACGGGGACTTTTTGTCAAATATATTTTTCTAAATTCAGGAAATGAATTAATAAAAAATTGGGCTCCGTCATGGGGACCCACCTATCTTTTTGAGGGAACTTGCCAAATATCAACTCTGTAGCTGTTGTAGGTTTTTATGAGAAAAGTGACACATGTGTTTTTCCAAGTTTCCAAATATATAATAGATGTATAGATTGATTCTCTATTCTGTTTTCGTGGTTCTACTTGTACACTCCAGAATTTGAAATGTGTGGATCAGTGCGCACGGCTAGTTTACAATGGCGTTTTAGAAGACGGACCTTCCCAAGATAAGATCTGAACGAAACTAATGAAAAACTGAAAAATAAACTACAGTGACTTCATGCTCCTCAATAAAACTGTACCCTTTTTAAATGATTCTGAACCACCATTAATTTTGTCAAATTCGAAAGTTAAGTGGTTTGGAAGTTTTAGGAGGCCAAAGGGACCAACTTTCACAAATACAATAGAGATGTTTTATGCCCCCATAAATACAGTCTAGAGCACATTGCTTTGACTTGACTGGGAGCTACAAAGACACCCTGAAAATGTCTCTGAAGGACTTCAACAAAAATACTTCAACATGGGAGAGCCTAGCTCCTGACAGACTCAGCTTGAGAGCAGCAGTCACAGTAGGCAGCAAATCATGAGGCTTCCTTAAGAAAAGCTGAAACCACAAGAGAAAGATCGCAAGCTCTGCACATCCGCAAGTGGAAGTGGAGCCTTCAAATTAATGTTCAAAATGTGGCAAACTTTTCTCTGTCAGAATTGGCCTCATTGGTCATCGTAAACTTTAATTCTTCTTGCTCTTCTATTTCACTGGAGAAATATTCTCTGCGGAAATATTGGTCATCGTCAGAATTGACGAATGAGCTATTATTATTATTATTATTATTATTACGGAGTTGAACTCCACATCCCAGCAGAAAGGTGGAATACAGTAACACCCTGATAACATGACCTTCACCGGACCAGAGGATTTTGTTCAGCCAAACAAATTTCATGTCAAGGGAAGCTGAAATGCATAGAATAAAGAGGGGAAAAACCTCCAGGGATATGAAATCTTTTTGTGGTAGCAGGCGTTTCTTCCAACATATTTATAGTTTCATTAACCCAATGATTAGTTTCTTTTAGATATTTGCTTTCCATTTCTGGCAATTTAATGGGAAAAGCAATTAAATGAGTGTAGAAAAGGTATTTTACTGAACCCGAGGTGCTTGACGGAATTTGTATAGAAACAGACAGTGTTGACTAGGACAATAACATTGATTATTTGGATTGAGAGTCTTCACATCGAGAAGAATGTAATGAAAGACAGATCTGAACCAGTTATCATTGATTTGAGGAGCAATTTACTCTATAAGTAGATCTAGATCTAGTATTTTATCCCTCTAAGGAACTGACTCTCGACAAAAGCTTATTATTAATAATAATTGGTAGAATATTTTGTATAGCGCAAATCCCCGCTCAACAGCAAGCTCTATGCGCTTCACAATCTATACTATTACCCCAGCAGATCTGAGAACATTCTGAAACAATCTCAACATCCTGGGAAGCAAACAGTGCAAGCGGCCATTTATAGGCGCTAAAACACTAACATACTGACAAGATTTTTCACTGTCTATGGCCAGGTAGGCCTACCCATTCCCACTTGGGTGAAGTGAGGAAAATTCCTGTAAAGTGCCTTTCCCAAGGACACAATGTCGGGACCGCGGTTCAAACCCCCGACCAGCAACCTCACGGTTACCAGTCCGGTAGCTTAACCACTTGGCCACCGAAGCCATTTTGAATATTACATAACTGATTACAACTAAATGACTGAAAGCAAAATTTTTTTATCAAATAAAATATGTCTTAGCATTGGAAAACATATTCTAACAGTTTAGTGAAGTTTCATGTTTATAATTTTATTAGAGGCTGAGTTATCCATACTACATCTATACATATTTCGCATAGTCCGAAAGTGGGCGGCAGCTTCGGTCCTGGGGTTCTGAAATTCAAAAGGTGAGGCCAAACCCATAGGTGTTAAATGACTTAATGTTCAACAAAAGCACTTGATAAAAATAACTTCTGCCTTCTACACAGTGAATAGCTCTGTCTTGGATCATCAAGCAAGCCAAAAAGCCTAACCGTTGCACCACAAAGGCTGGGGAGAGGAAAAGAGGGAAGGGATTGGAGCAAAGACAAAGACATAAAAAGATAACAACTAGAGAGCTGGGAGCTAAGTGAAATGTTCCACCAATTTGGTGATGTGAAGAAAATTGTAGAAATCTTACATGTATCATGGTTGATACTCTTATAAGTAGCTTGGAGAGTGAGATTTGTCTCACGACGCGGTCGAATCAGGCACATGTCATATATTGTGCATGTGGAGTTATTGGTATCATCTGAAAGCTGATTTTTTTACCACCTTGCTTCCAATGAAATAAATATCCATCTATCTTGAATAGAACTCAAGATATTTGCGATTGAAGAAAGTAAGGTCACTTGGTTTCATTGGTGAAATTAGCAAGAAAATGGCCGTCAAAGTTTGGTAAATTTAACTCTAATAGCTAAAGAGTCCTTGGAAACAGAAAAATGACATATTTTGTGCCTTTAATCTATGTTTTTCAGTAAAATTCACATGGAAATGTGTTTTATATATGGACATAAAAGAGGTTGAACCCAAAAATAAAACTTAAACAAAAATTTTCAAACTTTTGGAAAAATGCCCGTTTTTCTGATTACTGTAATTTGACGAGCGCCTGATTTCTCCACGCTGCCTCACATTTTAATGACCAGATCATTGAGTCTTATTCCTCTCATATATCAAAATTATAAATTAGCCTAGAAAAGTCCTCAAGATATTTAAACAGCAAACTGCAATTATAAGGTGATTGTATGAGACTTTAGCCTTTTCCTTTACAATAAAAATTTCTTAACCTGAATTACAAAATGGGGCTCTCATGGTCCAGCGATTATGGTGTTCGCCTCTCAGTCAAGAGGTCCCAGGTTCTAAACCAGACAGCAACGGAAAATTATCTTTTAAAACAATTTGCTCCTTTCCTGCTCTCTAACATATTCTGACATATACTTTCGTCTCCACTTTCTGCCCCCCCCCCCCCTCCTCTGGGCTCCTGACTCATTCTGCAGCCATTCTACTGCTACTCCTTGGCTCCTTCATACTACTGTCTTTCAGTCACACCCCTTATCTTAGGGTAGGTAAAATCTAAGACTTATCGTTCTTGGATAAGGGAGAAAAATTTCAGAAAGTTTGCAAGTTGCGCATGTTAAAGATCCCTTGGTGGTCCTAAAATTGATAAGAGTAGGTTTAGGTCGCCATCCGGGTACAATTCAAAATTAATTCCTTTCAAAATGAAAATGCTTTAAAATATTATGTACTATGCGCTCACATTGTCTTATGTAGTTGCAAGCACTACAAAACACTTCCCAAAAAAACCCCAGGATCTTGGCTTGAAAGTGCAAGGGATAAAGCGAGAAGGAAAAAGAAGAAATGAGAACAACGGGGTGCTCTTCAACCATACTCTGATATGAATAATATGTGTTTGAAAGTTGTGAGCAAATATCTCAAATTCAGAAGAAAACTGAAAGCTATTCCTGTTGACCTCAACATATCAAGATCTGCATGTCTCAACATCAGACATTGAACAGACAAGAGAATAAAACTGTTTAGGTGCCCTTTTTTTATTTTGAGACACAAGTGTTCTGCAATAGACCATAATATTTGGGTGAAACTCAAATCTGCAACCAAAAACACTAGCCGAAAAAACAAAACAATAATGGTTATCATTTCATTTTCAGACCAATGCATACAGTTGTACAAAGGAGAAAAGTCACCAGTGAAACATTTAACTGTCACATTTGCATTCCATCACAAAATCAAGGCCTTATATTGCATAGAGATCACCAGGCCTGGACAAAGATTTCTAGGAAACATTTTATACAAACATGGGAGGTGGTTGAAAAAGTGATATATAGAGTATTTGAAACGACTGTTGTTTGCTGTGAGACTCAAAAGTTTTATGCTCTCATCGACACAAAATAGATCAATGAAGCGGCACAGCACCGTGTACCTGCCTGTCCAGGCCAACCCAAGCTGTAGAGAATCCTGTTTGGCTGCCCATTGATATCAACGGAGACAGACACAGTGTGCATGATACAGCTGTGCTTGGGTGGTAGATACAAAGTAATTGAAGGATACTATATTCCATGAGAAAAATGAAGATATTTGATACAATATTTTCCCCATGAGAATACTAAACTCACGTCCTCAGCGTGCAAGGCAAAGAGTCAAATCACTACTCAATGCATTTCAGTAGTTTTCTTCGTATTGTGTAGTACTGTATGTTGTGAATATTTGTTTATGTATACATTTATGGAAACCTCATTTCCACACTGATAAATAGAAAAAGTATTCTAAACAATTGACATTTAATGATATGAACCTCCATCAAAGAGCTTGGAACGAACACACAGGGGAAACACCATCAAAAGGCTTCTAAGATCTAGGTTGTTGATTCTACACAAAACAAAAAACCCTGAAGGATGTGTAAAATTAAGCTGGCAATCTTGAACTGAAATAATGCTGTCACTGTCATGTACAATGTGGAACATTGCAGTGTGGCTTGCACAACTGAACAAACAAAAATGGAAAACTAAACAGGAATGAAATCTTCTACCCATCCAAAGAGTCTAGATTATTATCAACATGTGGACATAACAAATGATGTATACACCACAAAAATTATTTTCAATAAAATTGCGACCAAAATAAAAGTAGTCTTCGATAAGACCAAAAATAATTGGTGAAAATCCTTAGAAGTTTATAAGAATAAAGACTCTTTATGGATAGGAAAGTTTTCCTCTAGAAAGAAAACCTTATTTGACTGGCACGTGACAAAATAATATATTATGGATGAAAGACCACACAATGAGATGCAATCTGACAGAAATTGAATCTAAAGACAAGGTGTCTTTTCAAAGAGTGACAAAGTGAAATAAAATAGTACAATACAGTCAGTCATGCAAGCAAACCACTTAATCAATGGACCTCAATTTTCCCGGAGAGACACGAAAGGGAATTTTAGGTACTGACATTCCAAGAAATAAAATTGTGTTCCAAGCTGCTTGCAGAGTAGTCGTTGCCAAGGAAAGTGAATTGAATTTTACCTACCTATAACTTTTGTAGGTTCAATCAAAATGTTCCGTTAGCTAAAATGCTTTCAATTTGCAGCAAAATCCTCCAAACTATATTGCAAACATGTCATTAGCTCACTTACATTAATACAAAAATTTAGGAGGCAGGCTTCTTTTACAGTGACTGTCAGCCCAACCTGATCCGAGTAGTACATTCCAGCAGACAGACAGACAGACAGACAGACACAGACAGACAGACACAGAAAGACAGACAGACAGACAGACAGACAGGCAGGCAGACAGACAGACAGACAGACAGACAGACAGACAGACAGACAGAAGATACTCAATAAAATGTCATCCAAAAATGGGCATTGAGCTTGTGTCTTCTGTGTGAAAAGTGAAGACAGCCAGACAACTGCACCACAGAGGCAAGAGAAGGGAAATCTGGAGTAAAAAATTTAAAACAACCAAAAAGTAAAAGACATGTCACTATCTTTAATGTCATGCACACAACAGAAATGGGCATCAACACACAAAGAAAACAAGTCACAGAATTGCATGCAATGAAAGACATGGCCGATATTTCTTTCCCCTTCCTGCTATCACAATCGGCTATCAAACGTTCATCTTCCTATTTAGTATCAGGAAGTGAAAATTTCACTGACCACACTGCACACAATGTCTTTTCAAAGTTCAAAACTTTGAATGATACAATGAATACTACTATTGAACTAGCATATTATATATATACTCTTAAAAAGTATTCCAAAGAATAAGCTTCTAGCATAGGGTCAAGTCTTAACGGATGAAGATGAGATGCCAAGATTTCTCCAACAGTAATGAAACTGAAATTTAAACTCACTCAAAATTACTGAAAAATAACTTGTGATCTGTAAATTGCTTTTATAGCATGTGGTGTAGGGCGGGGGTGGGGTTTGCAAAAATGTGAACCTATGGCTACCGGCACAACAATATGGGAAATAGTTTATCAAGAAAAGCCAACCTTCTCAGAAATAGTTGTGTGAAAAAAGACAATGCGCTACCTTAGAATTTTAAGTTTCTATCAGCTCAGTACCTATTTTCAAGAAATTTGACATACAAAATGTTCCACAATAATTATGTCAAGCTTTTTCTAATTATGCATTTAAAAAAATGTTTTGATAACGACTCCAAATAGTCTTACGATTTGATAGAGCAGATCGAACACCTGATTTCTGACTTCATGGTTTTAATAACTCAAAATGGCCAAAAATGTCAGATGGAACACTGTAATTTTCAGGTAGCGAATGAGCAAACTATGCCCAGTTTATCACTGAACAACCAAAACAAGCCCAGCTTGCTTACAGCATGATGGTGACACACTACTACACAGGTACCGAAGAGCCAACCTACTACTACTATACAAATCTATAACTATAAGAATAGGACAGAGTCAGGTCTTTTTTTAGTTTTAGTAAGAGTTTTATAGCACTTGCAACACATTAGGTCATATAAGTGTCAAAGATTAGACGTGCTACAAGACAGGAACAGGCACAAAAAAGGAGCCAACCATACCAGAGCACCCACCAACCACCCACACAGCTCAGGTCTGATCTTCTACCTCTGAACACTTTTCTCAAGCAGACTCAGGACAAAAGTGAGGTTGTTAGGTACGGTATATTTTTTTGCTGACACAGTTCATGTAAAAAAAACCAACCCAACAACATACCAGATAAGTACATAAAAGTATCACAATAAATCTATCAAGAAAAGACAAACAATCTAGAGGGTGAAAGACCAGATTACTATATTACTAACATTTCATTTTCGCGAGACAGGAATTGTGTCATTTCACTTCTATTATTTCCTGACAACTGAAAGCAGCAAAGCAGGTGTAATATTAATAATGCCATACCTGAAAAATGATGCACCTATGACTACTATGAGTCATATTGACTGTGCAGGGTTTCAGTCAAACTGATTGATAAAGTAAAAATATAAGTAACCAAGCTCCAGTATAATAATATACTCAGCTGGAGAAGAAGAGAATATTTTTCAATACATGAAAAGAGAAGTGTATTTGTTCGACAAAGCTGGCTTTTTGGAGGAAGCAAAATAGAGGCTGAGTCAGTGAAGATTGTCGAAGCCTTTTGCTCAAATATCAAACAACATCTCAAAATTTGGCCAGTTCCATCCTGCACCATTTTATCACATTTATTCAGAGGGTGGAGGAACACATCAAGAGTACAGTACTGAAGTCACAGTGTGCACAGCCCAATAAAGACAATCTTACAATAGTTTACATTTCGGGCCACCATAATCAGTGAGTTTTTTCACTAGCGAACTACCAGCAATTTGAAATGCCATGAGACCTCAACAAAAAGACATATCCAACATACACATGTCAACGCCACAGAAAAAATTCCATGCAGAACTACTTTACACAGTGACTTTGAACACAACAAAGCATTCATATTCTCATTTGACACTTTGAAATCGAAAAGTTGTAAGAAAAGTCTTTCCTGTAGCATGTGAAGCACATGTAAAACATTAATCAAACAGCAGCCAGTCTGTCACAAAACATTCAAAAGTTCTCAAACTTATCCCTGACAAAAAATAATGAAATAAAGCAACCATTATGTTATCATTGTTGAATCACTGTACAATTTACCAGAGAGAATCAAGTTGAAGAATGTCGTAGAAGGCCTGAGGTAATATCAAAGCTTACTACACTGAGCAAAGGTTCAAACAAGCAGACAGCGAAACAAGAGAAATGGCTGCATATTCAAAGGTGGACATATATTATCATTGCTCTTTATTCTTATGCAGAGGCAGACTGCACTGTCAGCTTAGAGGGTTGGACAACATGTTAGATATCGAGGTGAAATCAGGCATTCCTCAAAATAATGAAACTGAAGAAGATGGCATTTTCCCGCCGGTTTGGCTATTTTCATCGAATTTTTTATTTTTGACTCAAAACCTTTTACGTCCATTTAAAAAATCCTTTCCGTGCGGATTCTGCTGGGAGTGGCTTGCTGAAGATAAGGAGTAAAAAAATATAGCTTCGACAGAGAAGAAACATCATCCCTGAAGCTCCACAGACTGAGGATACACAGTAAGCCTACAACCTACAGCACTAGACCCAAACTTTCTCCACACAAAAAGAACAACTCGTTGTAAATGCTTTAAAACTCAAAAGACAGTTCGGACCCACTGGGAAGTAGGCTGTTTTCACCCTACACGTCAGAACTAACCCAGGCAGTATGGGATACCATATCCCAGGAAGAGAGTAGAGGGTCAGTAAAATATTTTCCGAATGGGGAAATAAAACTTTTGGTGAAAAAGGGGAAGAGCCAAACCTTAGTGCCACATGCGTCGAGAAAAGAATGACAGACCAGGAGAGGAACCTACATAAAGAGCACAACAGGGAAGCTGAAAACCACAGAATGAGTTTTGAAAAATTGTCCCATTCATTTACGATGTTATCACTCATAGTCTGTAGTAAATCTACACAACTCGCATGCAAGAAGGTATGGATAGGATAGCAGTAACCATACACAGGAGCACCCACCAACAACCCACTTGCTGTTCAATAGTGAGTTGAGATTTTTCAAAAAATGAAAATCCTTTCAATGCAGGAAGGTTACAGAAAGCAATGAGAGAAAGTTTTGAGTATTATAAAGCATTTCATTGCTATATATCACCAAAGACAGATGACAGGGAGAGGGAGCAATTCAGCAAATGCAAAGCCATACTACAAACGTGACAGCGCCTTATTACAGCTACACTTTCAATATAATGCAACATTGCAAGCATCACATTGACGTCATTTGCTAAATTTAAAACATCATTTTTATTTCAAACATGTTTGAGAATAAATGATGGCTGATCAAATATATAACAAAACAAACGTAGTAAGAGAAGGACAGATATAATACAATTCTGTTACAACCTGCGGTTTTATATGAATAAAATCCCAATTTCTGTTGGTTACCCTTGCAGGAATACTTGAATTAGTCTTCACATACGAATCTATTCATATTCAAAAGTGAGGAAATACAAATGTTTCACTCTCAGAGAAGTAACAAGTATTGAAAATAGTTTACAAAGCAGAAAACTGTATTTGTTCCAAAAATCTTTATCTACAACCTCTGAAATATTAGCACTAATAGCACCACCGCTAAGCTTCATTTCTATCCACCACAGCCAAGCCTCATTTCTACCCACTACAACCTTTTCACACATGACAGAAACCATATTTCATTCATACTTGACATAGAGGAATTTACTATATAATGACTTCGGCAACTTCTTAACAGTTTGCCAAAGGGAATAATATAAGTGATGGATGGGGGTGGGGGGTGGGGGTGGGAGGTGATGTCGGGAGTACGAAAAAGCTCTCTAAGATAAAAGAAAAAAAGCATGCCACAAATATGACACAAAACTGTAGTGACAGAGTGAGTATATGCAGCTTTTTCAACATATGGAGGAGTTTTCAAAAGAAAAATCTTTCTTCGACAAAAACGTACAAAATCTATCCCAAAGATTGCTGAAAATCTAGTAGCAGAAATAATTTGTTTAAACTTGTGCTAAGAATAATAACAATCTTACGTTGAGTGCATCATATAAAAAACCAACATAGTTTCAGGAGTTAATTACAAAATCCTTTCTACATTAAGAGGATTAGTTGGGAATCGAATTAGAATATTTCATCTCAATCTGGGGCTAATATTCTCATATAAACCTACACATAAAGGAAATTATAAACCCACAACATCTTGGATCACCATTTTTATTAGATAAAAATAAAAACAATTCTTCATCAACAAGTTCAGAGAGGAGGGATTTGGGAGCACAAGTAATACAATTATTCCTTTGGCCTTGTCATCCTTTTGGGACCACGGCCGGCCGGACCCTTAGGTTTGGCAAACGCCTGTCGTGCGACGTTTTTCTTTGGGTGGATCTCATCGTAGATGAACTCTTCGGTCAATTCTGAAGGGTCGTCCACTTCAATCTGATAAAATAAACAAACAAAGATTTAGTAAGAGTTTTACGACACTTGCAACACAATAAAGTCATATAAGTGCCGAAGATTAAGAGGCTTTACAAGAGAGTAACAAACATAAAAAAGAAGGAGGAGATATCAGGACGAAAGATATTTGATAGGAAAGAAGGAGCAAACCACACCAGAGCACCCGCCAACCACCGACATAAACAAACAAAAAAAACCACTCCAGCATTGTTTGAGAAATGACAATCATTTCAACCTGAAAAAATACAAAAACAAAGCAAAATAAAACAAACCATCAAAGCATTTGTTTGACAAACGACAATGATTTCAATTTGTTCAAACCTCAGGGTGGTTTGAGAAATGACAATTATATGGAGCTCACAAAAGTTTGTCGTGGAGGAGTAGATAAGTCTACCCCCCGGGGCAGTGCCACTGACTGAAGTGTCTTCAGGCCATTCCCAAAGGGGGGACATATCTTGTTTCAAGCATAGTAGAATTGTAAATGGGCTGACTCATGTCATGCTCATAACTGTGCCTGATCTACAACAGGGAACTGCTGCTTTTTCTTTCCTGATCCTTACTATTGTCATTTTCCTCTACTTCTTTTGTTGTTTGTCACTCCCTTGTGACCTGCTATTTTGGGGTGCCTTGATAGTCGAAGCAGACCTTGTGCTGTTGAAGCTAGAGAGGTGAGCAGTCTAAGTCTGATTCCCTGTAAAGACTTCTCTGTTGACACCCACTCCTTGGCGCTCATATGACCTTATGCAGTTGCGAGTGCTGTAAAACCCTCTACTATAAAAGAAAAAGAAAAAAAGAAAAGTCTTCCTCTATACTCCCAGGAATATACATGCTTACAACAGGAGTCACAGATGGCACAGGCACTACACTACAAGCCGGTTCACTCTACATAGAAGGTGTCCTGAAAACTCAATTCACATCATTACAGATGTCACAAACAGCTCTGATTTAAATATTTTGTTTCCTTTCTTAGTTAGAACTTCTTTCCAAACATTTGACATTTTGTGCATTTTTTACCCTTTCAGAGATCATGACCAATAAAAAATGCTTTCAATGTAGGATGTGGAGACTACAATTTCATCAAACACTAGGCACTAGCAATTGAATGAAGCAGGGGTGGCCTGGTTTCAGGGGTAGAACTAGTGAGAAATGGCCACCAAAGTTTGGTGACTTCCATAGCTTGAGAGCCTTTGAAAACTGAACAATCACACATTTTGCGCCTTTAATCAACGTTTTTCAGTAAAATTCACACAGAAATGTTTTTAAATGGACATAAGAGATGTTAAGCCAAAAAACAAAAATTCGATAAGAATTGCCAAACTAGCGGGAAAATCCCGGTTTCTTTGATGACATTATTTTGACAAGTGCCTGATTCCACCACGATGCCTCACATATTTCAAAATGGTGTTCGTTGGGAGTAATGCATTCAGCCATCAAAATATTGTCGATGGAGGGATAGTAGACACTCACTTTTTTCTCTATCTCTATACCAGCAGCGGCCAGCTGATCACAGAGGGGAGCCTTGCAACTGGAGTACAGCATTCTCTCTCGGATGGAGCACTTATAGCCAGGCATGGAATAGATGAACACTGAGGAGAGACGCATAAGGCATAAATAGAGATACCAATGTGTCCCGACGCGGTAGAATGAGGCGCTCCTCAATTTTTTTGGCATGTGGAGTTATTGGTATCATCTGATAGCATATTTAGTTGCCACGCTTTCGATGAAAAATGAAATCCCATCTATTTTAAATAGACATCAAGATATTTGCAATAGAAGGAAGTTGGGGTCGCTGGTTTCAGAGGTAAAATTGGTGAAAAAAATAACTGCTGAAGTTTGGTAACTTCAATGGCTTAAGAGTCCTTGAAAACTGAAAATTTACACATTTTGAGCCTTTAATCAATGTTATTCAGTAACATTCACATGGAAATGTGTTATTATGTAGATATAAAAGCAGGAGCAAACCACACCAGAACACCTGTGAACCACCCATTTCCTATACACAATGATATACGGTATCTGAGACACCAGAAAGCAGCATGTCTCACCAACACTGTCCATGGCGTCTCCCTCGTGTGTGTGACTGAAACGGAACATGTGGTAGCGGGCACTCTCGGTGGGCACGCGGGATATCAGCTGATTCACCCGAATGGTGTCCGACGAGGCTGCCTCCACAACTTCTTTTTCAAGGTCAAGGCACTGAAAGGTGAACAATAAATAATCATGTGTGAGGTTTGCCAACAAAACAAGTCACTTCTCGCAATCAATGACTTGAGATCTCGGCCGAAAACAGACACATCAAATTTATACATTTTTTTCAACTGATGCCATTTTCTTCAAATAAAACATGAGTTTTATCATTTCATACAATAGATTATATGAACCAAACCTATAAATTTGACATATCTATCAGTGTCCATAGGGATAAATTCCGAGAAATAACTCATTTTGTCAGCATGCCTCAAATATATTAGTAAAGCCAACTCAAAATTATTTAACCTAAAGGCCCGGAAACCGAATGATACCAACAACATAAAATCTGATACCCCTAAAACAACCAAAGTGCAGTCTTGACTATCACACTTTTAGAACACAATCATCACTTTCTACCAGATTTTGATCCATAACTTATTTAACTTACTTAGCTCTCTTGCTCAGAAAAACTGCACTGCGACAAACAATGAGTTTTCAGTAAAAAGTGCAAGAGTCAAACAATTAGGAGTAAAATACGGTTTGTTCCAGCAAAAAGAACCACATCAACACAATGATGGTCATTTAGTGCACAGAAAAAATAAGACTCATGGGCAAAAACAACAGAGGGAAAAAAGTAGAGCCTACTAGTGGCGCCCTCCAACCACCTGCAAGAAAATACTGATACTGTAGAGGGCCTTAAAAATTAATGCTTATAAAATTAAAAATACTTCACAATTGATAAACTTCCAACAATTTTACTGTTCGGGCCATCAAATCTGACCCAAAGTATTCTCTCGTCTTACCAGTTGTACATAATTGATGGCTCCATCTCGGAAAGTAACGACTGCATTCTCGGCATCTGGGGTGAGAGGAAAGGCCACACCCTGCATAGTTTGAGACTTGGTTTCCACATGGATGTGGGCATTCACCTGAAGAAAAGCAGACGGCATTCAAACTAGGATGAATTGTCACTCAGACAGATTAAACTACCAACAGCGGGAAAACAAATTTGCACACAGCAATTACAATAGTAGACACACTGACCCCTCAATAGAGACAATGGTGTTGAAAAAGTACTGCTCCTCACCATTTTCTGTCCAATGATAAAGGCACAAGATGCTACTTATGCCACTGTGCCTTGTGAAGAGAGAAAAGGAATAACACACAGTCACAAAAAGCACGCAGCAGTACCAAGAGGAGAGAGTGGACAGAGTGTACTTCAAAACCCAAACATAATACTATATCATCATATATCTCTACATTTCCCTTGTTATCATTCATAACAACTTGGACATTTTTTTAATAACTTAATAATGAATGAACAAAGTCTGATAACATGAAGTCAAATTTCACATCTGTAATAAACACCATGATTTTTTAACTATAACATTTGCAGCATAAGGAAGCAAAACAAGTCCTATTCTTTTCCTGAAGTTCTTTCTCTTTTCCTTCTGTTCTTTTTTTATAAAGTGTTTCATTCCTTTTATCGCTTCTTTATTCTCTTGTCTTCTGTTCTTTCTTTTTCATTTTTCTTCTTCGTCTTCCTTTTCACCTTTTATCCCTTTATTTTCTTCTCCAGTAGTATGACTAAAAAAGCTGTCAAGGGCAAAAACACTTCATAGTAGATACACAACCAAAGCTTTCACAACATCTGACAAACATTCCAGGCATCCAGCTAAACTCAAATTATGTAATGCGCATTATCTTTGGTATCCCAAGCTGCTAAGATGAATATATAATCTTCTGAAAGCATAATCTTAACAGAAAAAATGTTTGCATGAGGTCAAAAATATTAGAAAAAAATTATGATATGAAATTGAATGTATTCTGTACTGTTAACACATTTACAATGAAAATTAGTATCGGTGGAAGATGTTATAGAAATATGGACAGAGAGGCAAGGAAGGGCTTCACGGGAAGCTAAATACAAATACCATGCCAGCAACTTATTTAAAAGACATTAAAACTGTCCTTTTCTGGAAAACTTGCACTTTTCCACAACTGGGGAAGACAGATCCGTCCTACTCAAACAAATCCTTCCTACTCTCCTTCTCCAATCCTCCCTGCTTCATCTCAAGAGTAGGAAACAGTTCTCAGTCCAGACTGAAGCAAATTTCAAAGTACATGGCCTGTTTTTCCAGGAGAGAGAAGGATTCTTTGCATCATATGCCATTAATTAAAAATGTAGTCCATATTGAATAGGGATTTTTCAATCTTGGAGAGGGAATGGCTATCAATTTTGCTCCAGCAAAAGGTACTCGAAGAGAAATTCTTCTCGGACTTTCAACTGTTCTACAGTCACAGTCTCCAACAAAATGAACCTGAGAACTGCAACTCTCAAATTTCATTCTAATCCAATAAGAAAATATTTGTACTGAGTAACTTTGACCATGACACAATAAAAAACACACAAGTTTTGAGTATGTGTCGCTCTCACCTTAAGAATTTATATTTCAGGTGGTTAGGAGTACTGACTCAAGTGTAATTTCCATAGTGACAGTCATTTTTTGTATCAGTGTTACTACTTCTCAGTGCAACTTTCTTTTAAGTTCTAAAATTATTCGACCTCTTTTACTTCCTGTGGATCATTTGTCCATGGCCACAGAGACTAGGTGCTTGATCCAAGGAAACTCAAACCAGTGGAAGTTTCTAAATGTTAAATAAGAGCAAACGAAACAATACATAATCAACCACAAAGTTGCAGTAAGTACACAGGATGACAAAAATGCAAACGACTACACACAAAACAAAATTCAAGCAATAGAAACAACAACTCCTGGAAACATGGGTCAAATTCTTTTGAAAAAAAAAAGGTCCGTGCTTTAGCCTTGTAACCTAAAAGTTCAATCAGCACAAATTTCATGTCATGTCAAACACTACTCAATACAAAGCATTAAAATCTTCACATTCTTCAGAACAACTGCAAATCCTACAAGTCGTACTTCAAGTAAAATATTACTGCCGTGTGTCAATTGCTGGCAAGCAGAATGTACTAAGACACATCTTCAACAAGACTGAATAATGCAACAGAGCAGTTTCATTTTGTAAGAGCCCAATTACTAAACACTCAACCTCAACGGCATAGCACTTTAAGATGCAAACACACTTCACAAAATGCCCCTTACCATAGCCATCTGGGCTTCCAGCTAGAAAAACAACAAACATTTGGTCCTCACAAATCACAAAGTACCTGCACATAAAACCATTACAAAGGCCATCTTAACATATAACCAGAAAATAAGTTGATATTTTGATCAACAGATAATTCACAAAGATCAATGTAATGTGTTTGCCCTACTGGTAAGGAAGTGTGAATAACTTTATGGACTTCCACCTTCAACTTCAGATCTACTCACTTTGCAAAAGAGCTACAAGGGGGCTCTCGTGGCCTAGAGGTTAAGATGTTGGCCTCTCATTCAAAAGGTCCCGGGTTCGAATCCGGGAAGGGACCGAAAAATTTTCTTCTCTAAATTTGTCTCCTTTTACTTCATTTCCTGCTCTCTAGCAATGTTCTGTCGTCTGCTTTCGTCTCCTCTTTCAGCCCCCACCCCCTCACCTCCTTTGCCCCTTCCTCTGGGCTCCTGATTCTTTCTGTAGCCTTTCTACTGCTACTCCTTCGCTTCTTCTTACTGCTGTCTTTCAGCCACACCCCTGATCTTCTGGTAGGAAAGATCTACACCTAGACTTCTCGGACAAGGGCGAAAAATCTCGGAGGGCCCGTGTGCAAGTTGCGTACGTTAAAGATCCCTTGGTGGTCTTAATTCGATAAGAGTAGGCTTCGGCCGCCACCTGGACAAAATTCAAAATTTCCTACCAACTGAAAATATTATGTGTGTCCCGCGCGCTCATATGACCTATGCAGTTGCGAGCGCCGTAAAACACTTTACAAAAACAAACAAAACAAAAGAGCTACAAGCCTTTGACCCATTGAGCTTGGGTCCCTTAAGCTTAAAGGACCCGTGCAACTAAATCATTTGGGTCAACTGCTAGATTTGCAACCCCCTCCCCCTTCCCCCCCCCCCCAATGCTGAAGCACGCGTTTTGGGCATAGATGGGTAAAGTTACAGGGCTTTAAACTAGGAGAGGGCACGAGCCGAGAAAAGTACCCGTTTCTCGCCAGAAAGCCCTTCCCATCACTTCCTGGCCATTAAACTACTGGCCGGTAGCGAGAACTGATACCGCTCGTTGGCTTGACATAACGAGTAACGAGAGTGAGAGAATGAGAGGGTTCGACGGAAAGAGCGGCACAGCAAGCGAGAAATGACACGCAGACAGGGTCGTCACCCATCACTGTGCCAGAAACTGAAAGGGAGGGGAGAGGGTGGCAAGGCGAGGCGAGTGGGGAGTTGATCAGGGCTTAGGCCTAGGCCAAGGTCTCCCTATCTTCCTTCACCGCCTGCGCCTGCGCAACAGGGCTAGCCTAGTTTAGAATCCGGGCCTTCTTGCTCAGCGAGCTGCCCGTCCAACGGCGAGAGACGAGAATTAGGTCTCGAGACGAGAAGCACTTCTAGCGGTCCCGGCGACAAATAGGTCAGCCTCTCCGTCTTCTCGCTCGAGAAGGAAAAAGTGCTTCCTGCCCGTCTCTACTTTAAACCAATACCATTTCACCATTTTTTAAATGACTTTATCAGTCTAGTTGGTCGCACTTTGAATAAACCTGTAAAAGGTCAGCTTTATGTCTCTGAGGTGATGTGGTGTTGTAGGCTACACATCGAGGGACTGGACTTCACAGTCCTGGAAAGAATGTTCCCTTATGTGTCCTCCAATATACGAGCATCTCTTGAGTATTGATTATACTCTTCGCTGTTACATGGAGAAGACATGAATCCTGCGTGGGGAAGGTCCTTTAACCCTGGAAGTGCGACAGCCTTAAGTATACGGCATGAGCCAGGCTAACCGAGAAGTGCGACAGCCCGATATATAAGGCTGACCTACTTCGGCCGGGAAGCACGCAGGCCCTATATAAAGGGCATAGACCCTGACCTTTTTTAATTGAAAATTTCAGTGTTCCTTATATGGTATATGACATAGTAAATTGCAGGTCAAAGTCATGAATCGTGACTAATGAGTTTGCAAGTTATTTTGACTTCATAGCGCATCTCTTGGCCCAGATATTGATTAAGTGACGCAGTCCAGCTGAGCGACTACATGCTATATGTTATCACTTGTTCCGCAGTGCTAATGTACTAATTTTTTACTTCATTGCCTTTTGTAATTGATCGCTTATCAGTTTTAAATGGCTCATTCTATTAGCTTTGAGAAAAGATAGGTCTTTATATGCCTTTTATCATCTGTCGAGCTGTAAATAGTCATTTTTCAGTAGTAGGCATAAATCTCTGATACCTCAGCTGATATTCTCTATTGATAACACTAACAAAGTCAGAGATAAGTAGAAAAAAAGCAAAATGAGTAAAGTAAAAGGAACAATAGTCAAATCAAAGTTCACCTCATTTTGCTTGATGAGCTTTAGTTCTTCCTCTGCCATGGTGAGTGGGGCAGGGGCCTGAGCTGCCTGCACATGCTTCCTGTAGCCACTCAAGTTGACATCACTCTGGAAGGTCACATACAACTAGTCAGTTCCACAGAGGTCTTCTTTAGTAGAACAAGTTTGCCAAATGCCACTACACAAAAGCAAGTTGTGAGTAAGTAAGTTAAAGAGATACACTATATTATTGATCCCAACTGGAAGAGGTTAACAGTGACTCTTTCACAAGTCTCTGAACAAAAACAATATGTGAGGCGTCGTGGTGAAATCAGGCGCTCGTCAAATCAAAGAAACTAGCATTTTTCTGGCTGTTGGGTAATTTTCTTAGATTTTTTTCTTCCTCAACATCTTTAATAACCATTTAAAAACACATTTCTGTATGGATTTTACTTAAAAACATGGTGAAAAGTCAAAAAAAATGTAAACATGCATTCTTCAAGAACTCTCAAGCTTTGGAAGTCTCCAAACTTTAGTGGCCCTTTCCTCGCTAATTTTACTTCTGAAACCAGGCGACCCAACCTCCTTCAGTTGCAAATATCTCTAATTCTATTTATTATGATAGATGGGTAACTTTTTCATTTAAAGCAAGACAAACATACAAGCTTTAAGATGGTATCAATAACTCTATATGCCCAAAAACTGACAACTGCCTGATTCCACAGAGTCGTGACACATATAACATCATACCATAATCAACACAGTCACAAACGCTCTCTAGGCTTAGGGTCATTCAGAGGAGAAAGCTACAAGCAAGATTCCAAGCTACTTTGCCATACAAATGATGAGGTAATGTAACTTAAATTTTGCAAGCCATAAAATAATCTCTTTATATACACAGGTACTGCAGCTTAAAATTTGCAGTCTGAAAGACTTCAAGAAACCGACTGATCATTAATGAGTCACTGAAATCCTTACCACAACAGTACCAAACAGTTCATCTTTTATCTGGCCACCTCCAAACTGAGACTTCATAGTGGCCCTGGTCGCAGCATACAACATCTTCTGTCTCACCTGCCAACACACCATAAAATGAGTATGAATCTTGGAAAGGAAGAGCAAAATTTAAATTCAACATTCATCAGAATTAAAATAGTCACATTTTGTCAGCAAGCAGATTGCAACAATAGACACTGGGGAAAAAAATAAAAAAATAAGTAAAAAAAACAACAACAATAATAATAATCATGAGGATAATGATAATGGTGATGATAATAATAATAACTATAATAATAATAGTAGATTGCATTTATATAGCACTCTATCCCACACGAGTACAAGCTCTGAGCGCTTTACATTGATCTTAAGACCACTGAGCCTAACACTTCAATCACACAAGATAAAACTTTTCACAGAAACAAGAAAACCAGTTCAACAGAATAAAGAAGAACTTTCTCAACCATACATGAATTATATACACGTAAGGACAGCAGTGAAAACAAAACATATCAGCACTTGCCAGCACACAAAAACTGAGAAATAGACAAATGAGTCTTGAGCAATCGCTTCAACCTGTTAGGATTTATTTTTCTCAGAGGTTCTCGAGAAAGGAGTTCCAGAGGTAGAAGGATCAGCCCTTTTAAAGATCCCAACAACCACCAACTGTTAAAGTTTACTTCTTATTGAGATAACACATTGCCTAAAAAGGGACACAGGAACATCTATGAGGGTCAAAATTATGCTAACAGACACCCCCCAAAAAAAAAATAATAAAGTACCGGCAAAATACGTCAGGAATGCAAAACTTACCTAGGAAACAACATAACCCTGCCCATGCTTCTCTCTCTTACTCATAAACTCAGAAGTAAATCATTGTAATTCAATGGACAAACCATAAAAAATATCGTCAGAAGTGTTGTTATGTGCATGTGATTGTGTGTATATGAGTATGTTTTCACATGTGTGCAAGTATGCGTTTTTTATGCATTTGTATACACGAGTGTGTGTATGGGTGGGTGTGTGGGTGTGTGTGTGCATGCACATGTGTTCGTACATGTGTGTATGAGTGAGAGTGTGAGGGTGTTTATGTGTGTGAGTGTGTATGTGAGCGTGTATAAGTGAATGAAAGAGGATATGTGTGCGTGAGTACAAGCACATGTGAGTATGAACATTAGTTCCTGGAGAAAAGAAAAGCATCACACACTTACAAAACTCACATTATAAGCACTTGTGAAAAACATTTAGAATGAATTCTTCAATAAAACTTACAGCAGCGAAATCCGGAGACCATGAGATGAAGAGCCATTCATATCCTGCACTGTTCTGTGAGTCAAACCTGTACAAGATGAAACAGGGCATTTTCTCGTCCAGCAACGGCAGCACCAAGGCATCATAATGTGTCATCGTTAAGGAAAAAAATAACTGAGAAGTCCAACCCAAAAAAACCCCAACCAAATACCAAAACCACAAAACAAACAAAAAACCATCAACACGCAACTCAAGAGCAGGAAATTGCAGTTTTGAATTCTCTTTTTTGTTTTCGTAAGATAAAAAGAATTTAAAACACAGAACCTTTTCATCAAAGAAAGACTTGAAATTGGTGGTCGCGTCGATTAGATATCCAATCAGTGTGGTTGAAAATAGCCCACACATAAAATAGCCAATACAAGAAAATAGAATGGGTTTATTTTCCAGCAACGGAACAGAAGCAAGCTCAAGATGAAATGTAAGAGCCCATAAATCAATGACAGTTTTCATTTTGACTGAGCCAAAGACATGTCTGCCGTATGCAGACAAAACACATTTTTCACCTTATACAGCAATTTCGAAATAAAAAGGCATTTTGTCAGCGTAACCATTTGGAAAAGGCATTCTTCCGAAATTTGAATTATAATTTATTAAAAAACTAGCCAGTTTCACTGATTTTTTCACAAAAGAAAAAAAGGGTAACTGATACTACAATCGATATATTAGCCTTAGCAAATAAAAAAATTTGGTGCCAAAAATGAAAAAAAAAGTGATTTGTCAGCTTATCACTTTGTAGTCACACAGCCAGCAGTACGAAATACCCCATCAGGTCCCCCAACCAGGAGAGTGACTGCAACTAACTTTTCGGGTCTGGCGCAGGTGACCAGAACTGATAATTTTCACCGGCGCATTATTGTGCCAAGAGACTGAGAAGTGTTATGGCAGATGTGCCACAACACAATCACTTTTACTGACAGAATCAAGATAGAATTGTCTTTTAGTCTAACCATCATCAACGGTACACAACAATCCACAAGCCCGGCACTGCGTCAAGTAGACATGTTATCAAAGAAAAATGAAGAAAATTTCCTCCTTCAAGCCACAAGAAAAAAGGAAATTCATTGTATTTCGGGGAAGTGAAACAGTTTTTTAAACATAATGACTTCAAACTGTCAGTTCCAACTAAATTTCATGGCACTGTTGATGCTATTAAGGAAAAAGATACCCAAGCGACAGACCACACTGTAGAATCTGTCAACCATCTGCCAATCTGTATGGGGTGGAATCGTAGAGAGGCAGAAGGAGCATATCAGAAGAGAGTATATACGTAACCATCAAGCCACTTTGTAAGGTAGCCATGAATACAACCATTGAAAGAGAAGTGTACAAGAAATTAACAAAACACGACATCCCACCAGTCATCGACTCAAAAGAGACCACAGAATATATAAACATCTTACCAGTCAAAAAGAACAACCGAAAAAACATAAATTAACACACTCTATTATCGAAACAAAGCATCAAATTTCTTAGCAATGCTTTACTGGAACGAGAATAATGATGAACTTCATTAGAACAACATTGAGGAAGATAAAAGAAATAGAGACTACCCTCATTCTTATAAAAAAGGATATCATCTTCCCATGATCCATTTGGTGCACTTGAATCTGCATACACAAGCTCTTCTGCAATTGGAGATACATATGAAATATTAGCATGAAAGCATACACGAACAAAACAAGACAAGTCAAAGTTTAACAATAGGATCCAAATATATTGTGACAATAAATTGAAAAAAAAAAAAAGAAATGCAGTTTAGTTTTACAAATGTTCATTCACTGCCATATTACATCATAATATGTTTTACATAAGCAAGTGTTAAGCAATGAAATGTGTGATAACATCAACTTTGAAACAGTACATTAAATTTAATGCAAGACATACTAGTGACCAGAAGCAGTGAACTGCTATAAAATACATTTAGAGGAAAAGCACTCACCATCTTCTATAGCAACTTTGATAAGTCTTACGCTCCCATCCTTGGAAGAGGCTAAAAACGTCCTGAGTTCAGAATTTGCTGAAAATAAACAGTGAAATTTATACTTTTTGTGAAAATAAAGAATACAAAAATGGGACATTGGATACTCAAAGTAAACATGATGCAAGTCCTCTTTGATGCAGACAGAGGAGTGCACATTAGAATGACCATTAGATTAGGTATTGCTGTACACGGTATGATACTTAAAGAGTTAAAAGAGCTCTATTTTTACCTATCATAAGGAATGCATTATTGTGACTTTCACTGCCTTTTCATAAGTTCTTAGTAACTGTTCTCAACAAACAGACAAACCAAAACAAAATCACAAGCTAGGCGTACAGACCTGTAAATAAATTTTTAGTTCGCAATACCAAGAATCTAAAGCATTTGTATATTTGAGACAAAACCAAAAGGTGCCCTACTGACAGTGCATGTATTTTAAACCTGAATTACTAACGAGACATGTGCACTCAACAGGTTCCATAGGGCCTAAAATAAGTACGGCTAGACTGCTAGGCTAGCCGCACTTAAGGACAGCTAGACGGGAAGGCTAGCCGTACTTAATAATGAAGGCTGAATTTTAAATACAATTTTTTTTTACAATACCTTCTAAAATATTAAGTATTTCAGACGAAACCAAAAGGAGCCTTACTGACAATGACAAGCATGTATTTTGAACCTGAATCTTCTAATATCATGAGACCCGTGCACTCAACAGGTTTCAGTGAATAGGGCCTCTAACCTAGATCTAAATAGGCCTACGACTAGACTGACAGGCTAGCCGTACTTTTAAGTAGATCTATCTAAATCTAGATCAAGATAATAATAGACAGAGCAAATATCATTCAATAAAGTTTAGTTTAGTTTTAGTAGAGGTTTTATGGCGCTCGCAACTGCATAAAAGGTCATACGAGTGCCAGAAGATTAGAGGTGTTACAAGAGAGTAACAAAAAGAAGAAGGGAGATAGGGATGATGGATGTTCGAAGGAAAGAAGGAGCAAACCACACTAGAGCACCCGCCAACAACCCACATTCAATAAAGTGGCTATGGACCCGAAATAATAATATCATCATTGAATGTAGACTGTAGATAGATCTAGATTCTAGATGTAGATTCTAGATTAGTAGAGATAAATCCAACTAAAATCCTAGAATACTAGACTCTAGAGAAACTTTTGGGGAGATTCTGAGTGCAAAATTCCACTCCTGATTAGCTTCGTAGTCGGTAGGTTGTTTTTTTAACACGACAAAGGGGTGGGGAAGATTGAAGAATACCGGACCACTAATTATCAGTACGAAGTGGACTGAGAGTCTAGCCGTACTTCTAGACTGCCAGTCTAACCGTACTTAGATCTAGGTTAGGCCCTATCGACTCAAGCATGTTAAAAGTACACAGGTCTCATTAGATCTAGATCTAGTAATTATTCAGGTTCAAATACATGCAAGTTAGTAAGGCACCTTTTGGTTTTGTCTGAAATACAAATACTTTAGGCATTGCAAACTAAAAATTTCATGTACAATTCAGCCATCAATATTAAGGCTAGACTGACTGTCTTCCTGTACTTAAGTACGGCTAGCCAAGAAGTCTAGCCGTACTTAAGTACGGCTAGACTGCCAGTCTAGCCGTACTTATCCTAGGCCCTATTAACATTAGAAAACAGGATGTTTAAAATACATGCACTGTCATTAAGAAGGCACCTGGTGTCGTCTCAAATACAAATAATGTAGGTACTGCGCACTAAAAATTTATACAATTCAGTAGGCCTATTTTTTTAAAATGGTCAGTCTAGCCATCATATTAAGAATTTAAGTACGGCTAGCCAACCAGTCTAGCCGTACTTAAATACGGCTAGACTGCCAGTCTAGCCGTCATTAAGCACAGCTAGCCTCTTCCTATGTATACAGTATTGCGCGAGAATGTGGGATGGATGAGACGTGTGGTTGGGGTGGAGGAGGGGGTGGGGGGTTTAGGGGGGTCTTCCCCCCTGACAAATTATCAAAGAATAATAGATTTTAGATCTATCGGTTCGAGATTCTCCATTGAGAGATATTAAAAACGGCCACCTCTATTCTCACCCGGGGTGAGAATAGTGCAGGCGAGTCTTTTGGCTATTCTCACCCGGTGCGCGTTCACCGTTATAGCCTAGATCTAGGCCAACAAATTTTGCGTTCACCCTAAGCCACAGAATTCTACACTGTGATAACAGAAAAATTGTAGAATTTTGTGCCGTGAACAAACGTTCCATTACAACTGTAGCCTACTAAAAGCGTACAATTTTGTCTGTGGGCAGTGGAGAGAGAGAGAGAGAGAGAAAGAGAGAGAGAGAGAGGAGTAGCGCGAGAACTTCCGGTCAAAACAAAATGGCGACCCGCGTAGTTCGGCTCGATTCGAAAAGTTAAATAGCCGTAGCATCTTTGTAGACAACCAAATTAATTTACTTTTGTGCTTTAACATCATTTTTTAACTTTGTTTTGGTCAATTTGATCGTCCACACCGATAGACAGTATTCAGAAAGAGACAGAGAGAGAGAGAGGGGGGGGGGGAGGAGTAGATCATGCGAGAACTTCCGAGCAAAACAAAATGGCGACCCGCGTAGTTCGGCTCGATTCGAACAGCGAAATAGGCTAGCCATAGCATCTTTGAAGACCGACGATCAAATTAGCTTACTTTTTTCGAAGTGACTATTTCTCCGAACGTTCGGAGAAATAGTGCCGATCTTTATTTCTCCGAACGGTTTCCGGCTTCCGCTCTGGTCGTGATTGTTTGCCTATTTGCGAGAGTTCGGCGCGAACTTTCATTCCGTCATTCTGCGAGATCTGGGAAGGAGCAAATCAAAGGTGGTATCTGTTCTCAGCTTCTCCTCCGGCCGTGTGCCCACTGGTTTAGCGAGGCGGGTACTGCCTGAGGCACCCGAGAGACGGAGAAATCTGACCCTCTTTTCTATTGAGTGGACGGTTATCGTCCATTTAAAAAAAAAAACGGAGCAAATTTTTGGGTTTAGATCTATTTCAATTTTCAAGAGCTAGATCTAGATCTAGTCTAGAGATTTTTAGATGAGTGTAAAAACGTGAAAAAGAAAGGTTTCACAACAGAATGAAATCAAAACTAGAACAGCCCAGAAACAACCACAACAATTAACAAATAAGGGCGTGTGTCCACCTGTCCAAAGAAGATTGACCGTTTTAACCCTAAATGTGCGTAATTTGTTTTTAAAAAGTACAGGATATTGCATGGAAATTATGGAACCACACACAGGGGGCCTGCCAGTGTCAGTACATGTACTTGGTTTTGGTGGAACGCTCTAACATAGCACATTTAAATCTATACAGGTATATATATTTAGAATCTAATGAAGGTAGGAACATCAAATTAAATGACGTTACACAATACCTTTTGTAGGAACATCAAATTAAATGACGTTACACTATACAACCCCCCCCCCCCCCCTTTTCCCCAACAAAAAAAAATTAATAGAAAAACAACACATCAGAACAATAACAAGAAAAAAAAATACACACCAACAAAATATAACACCACAAAGAGGGAAAAATGAACGAAAAATAAAAGAGGAACAGCAATACAAATCGTATGTAACTGTAACGTATTCAACAAATCAACATGGTGACAAGTGAGAAAGAGACGAAGTGAAGCTAAGTGAACTTTCTTTCAAAAGTAAAGAGTTTCATTTTCTTTTCTTTTTTTTTGACTTTTTCGGGGACCAAAAAATCGAGCCACGATTGATTGGTCGCGGCCTCGACAAACGCAGATGCTAGCTCTATGTGTCGTTATCAATAACCCTCCATAGATCTAGATCTAGACAGCTCACGAGTGAACGCAACACATTAAGTTTAAGAGCAGCACCCTTCATAGGCCACACGTCATATCTGTAGCGAAAAACTGTTTGGAACTGTAGCATTTCTTTATATAAATACGGACATTTTTTGGACCGATTGAACCATATTGTATACGAACAATCTTTGGTAGGCCTATAATATAATTAATTATAGATCTATATTTTATTTTTATTATCCGAAATATGCGGGAAAGGGTGTGATTTCAGAGTGTTCGGAGAAATAGTGCCCAGCTTTATTTTCCCGAACGTTCGGAGAAATAGTGCCGGCCTACTTTTTTTGTGCTATAAACGTAATTTTTTCTTGGCTTTTATCAATTTGATCATCCACACCGATAGATCTAGTCAGTATTCCAAAATGAGGAAAAGCAGGTCTTGTTTCGCACCGGGTGAGAATAGCCTACGCTGGCAAGTCTCACCCGGGGTGAGTGATGGTAGATCGTTTAAATCTATGTCTATTCTCACCTCGGATGAGAATAGCCACTTCAGGCACTTCCATTAAAAACTGGGGGAAATCATGAATTCCTCTAAGTCTAAGGATGAGACAAAGGCAAAGTCAGTCCGCTGATCTTACCAAGGCCAAGGGGTATTCTAACTCTTTATTTATGATATTCACTTGGTCACATCGCCCAAATTTTTATCCAATTAAAATCCACAGTAAAAATCACCTTTGGCAAACTTTGCCGGGACACTCCCCCCCGGGCCCGGAGCACTCCACCACTGCCGCCACTGACAGATTGTAATCTAATTACCAATTAAATTATGAAAAGGAAAGCAAAAACCTACATTTCTCCTGAACAACTTCCCTGAAATAGCTGTCACGGAATCAATTAAAGTTACCTGTAATTCCTGTTTGATGTGACATGTTCGCTTCTGAATGGACTGCGAAGGATTACAAAAATCAACAAGCAGTAAGAAGCAAAGGAGGAAGTGTTTACAACACGGAGTTGAGGCCCTTACACGGAAGAGAACTCTTCAAATCACGAGACACGCCTTACAATGTTCCTTCTCCTCGCAACGAGTTCGGCGTCTTGAGTACTCGATTTTAGTATTTTTAAAAATTATGTTTTGCCAATGCGCTCATTTTCTCTTAGGCCTACATGATGAGTTTATCCCTCTCAACCCGGAATAACCGTGACAGACGTTAGGGTCAGTGCTGACCACCTCAGCCCTGATCAAAATTATGTCGATGAAAGAGTAAAATATTGTTACATGTGCGGTATAACCGTGGTGTCTCTGTGGAGACCACCAGTTTCTTGTGGGGAGGGAGGGGGGGGCGGGTGTTGTTATTGTAGTTGTTTGTTTTTTGTTGTTGGATTGTTTGATTTTTTTGCTTTGGTAAGTGTTCTACGGCGCTTACAACTGCATAAGGTCATAGTATTATGATCGCGTTGGACACAAGATTATCAGTTTGGTAGGAATTAATTTCGAAATTTGCCCGGTGGTCTTATTGAAAAGTTATTGATTTTGGATCACCAATTTTTATGTTCGCAACTTGCACATGGGACCTCCCAGATTTTTCGCCCTTATCCGAGAAGGCTAGGTGTTAGATCATACCTACCCTAAGATCTTAGATCAGGGGTGTGGCTAAGAGACAGCCGTAAGAACGAGCGAAGGAGTAGCAGCCGTTAAATGGCAACATGCCGAAGAGCATCTCGTTCTGTACAGCAGTTACTACGCCAAGTCATACGAGGATGTTATCATTTCAAATACACAAGGAGAATTTTAGGGTCCTACAATTAACTGAAAAGTAACAGATCGTCTCCAATTCCTGCAACACTAGCTAAGCTTAACAGTTTGTCAAACGGACGACTGCTATTAGCACTGTACAAGTCTACGATCATCACTGGCCTTCGCGTAAGCTATTCTAGTTTTCTTATTACTCTCTCTCTCTCTCTCTCTGGCTCTCTTTCTCTCTCTCGTTCTCTCTCTCTCCCACTCTCTCTCTCTCTCTCTGGCTCTCTTTCTCTCTCTGTCTCTGTCTCTGTCTCTGTCTCTGTCTCTGTCTCTCCCTGTCTCTCCATGTCTCTATCTCTCTCTCTCTCTCTCTCTCTCTCTCTCTCTCTCCCTCTCTCTCCCTCTCTCTCCTCTGCTTTCGTGTTTTCGTGCCCTCAGTATAATAGATCTATAAGGCCATGGCGTCGTAACGATCCCGCCTTGATCGTTCGTACCTCGATCTATAGATCTAGTACCTATTAGTTACGTTCTGGGCTGTGAACATGCCAAATCTTTGTGTTCTCCCGTGTCTTTCATTAACTTTAAATGTGACTTCTCAATATCTTTTGGTAGGGATCTTAGAAATCACGGACTTAACAGATTTTAGGATAAGATGTTAAAGAGCTCCACGCCAGTGCTAAGATTCCCAGCTCTACAGTACAGGATCATGGCCTGGGCAATGGCGCCAAGGGCATTAGGCCTACATTTTCCTCCCTCCGTGCCCACGAGAGTATGGGCTTCGAACATGCCAACCTTTCGTTTTCTTACACTGGGCAGTCAGTGGCGTCCAGGGTAATAATAATTGTGCCTGAAAATCCTTGACATTTACTAGCCCTAGCTGGCTTCACTTTCTTACAGTGGTCAGCCCATCTACATATTGTAGATCTGTATAAAATAAACTGCTGTGTATGCTGGAAAATCAGTAAAGAAGGTGCACATGAAAATGTATAAAAGCAATAGAAAAGTGGTTTCTTAAGAGACTCCTGAGAATTTTTTTCTGATAAAACAATTAGGAAAAGACAAAATATGATGCTACATGTATTTCTGTGACACTTGAATAGACCTATAAGGCCTCGAACATTTAGCTCTCCCTGGCAAAATTGAGGGTAAACGAGGCAGAGGTAGAGCAGAGGTAACCTTCTTGGACAGCTTAAACAGATGGGTGACAGGGACAGATCAAGATAATACAGTGGAATCCACTTATAATGAGTCCTGGAATAACGGAAAGTCTGTTATAAAGGCACTGTTCTAAAACCCCGTTTTTTTCCCTTCTTTATCTTTGTAAATACAATACTGCTATTGCGCAATCAGACAGCAGACATGCGAGTCGGTTATAGCGGAATATTGCTGTTGCTGTGCACAGCGCATAGGCCATTTATTCATGCAAAACCTCGCCAGTAGAGAAACTTGTTGGTGATCTTGCTAAAAAAAAAAAGAATGGGAGAGCCCAGGTGTGCCGACGAAGAAGGCCGGAGAGAATGAGTGGGGAGAATGTGGTAGGCCTATGCACAGACAAGCAGAACGCATCGCGTGATAGGCCAGCCTAGTCTAGATTATCTAGGCCAATCTAGGCCTACCACGCCTCTCACTTCTCTGATGCGGGGATAGAGAGGTCACAACGATGTGACTGGGATGGGATGGAAGGAGCGAATGCTTGACGTGCGCAAGCAGACGGAACGCACTACAGGGTGTGTTGGGGTGGGGGACAACACAGCGGGCGAGTTAGCCTAGAGAACTTTCTTTCTGATCGCCAACGCTGAACTGTCAACATCGCTAGCGCTAGAGAAAGAAACCTTATTCGACTTTTGATCAAGTAAGACCTAGAGATGATGTTGAACAAAACCATCGTCAGAGGAGATAACAAAAAGAAAAAAAAATAGAAAACCAGATTCGGCTTACTGTACTTTTTCCCTTGAATTTATCACTGAATCCCTTATAACGAGAATCCTGCTATAACGGATGTTTTGCACCGGTCCCCTCCCTCTCGTTATAACAGGATTCCGCTGTATAGCTTTCTTTAGAGCATCCAGGCAAAAGAATTAACGGAGAATTATGGATCTGACACATGATAATGTTAAAATGGATTAAGGTGGTGAAGGGGTTTTATGAAGCAATGGAGAATATAGCCCATCCTATACTTGTATATATATTTACACATTCCCTTTTCACTTGATTATCATTGTCTTGCCCATTAACGATAGTGCGTTATTGTTGCAGGCACGGTGTCATCGGTTGTGTCGACTGTCTCCCTGGGTACACTAAGTAGGCCTATTGAGAATGATATTACCATGTCTGTGGTGGAAAGAATCAAGCTCGATGGACAATCTGACGCGGGTACTGTCAGTAGTAAATGCGGGCGAGACAAAATTAAAAACTCAGTAATCCGAGACAAGGTGGGAACAAAATATGATGTCGTGCATCACATCCAACGAAAAAGAATCAAATGGCTCGGACATCTCCTACGATTACCAACACACCATCCAACACAACGTGCCTACATCCTAAAATTCGATGGTAACAAGGCTAGAGGGCGACCGAGAAAGACCTGGATAGATGGAGTCAGGGAAACATTAACCTCCCACGGCATCCCTCTGACCCAAGCTCTCCGGCTGGCGACAGAGAGACATCTCTTTCTTCCCCCGACACCGAAAAGGGTATAAGAGGCGGATAAAAGCAAAAGTAAAGTAAAAGTAAATGCAGTGTCAACCCTGTCCATTAAATGAATCTGGGTCTGAAAACATCGTGAAATCCGAATGACACTATTAATTATCGATAATTAAACAACATTCCCAGAACTCTGCCGGTTCATTTTTCCCTTAATAGATAGGTCAAATGGAAATCCATCCGTCTCCAGAACCACGAGTCACATTCATCAATCTGTCAATCTGTAGGCTTTCAGATCAGAAAGAAAACACAGAGTACGTTCTCCGATAGTTTGATACTTAAGTTTAGTCCACGAAAGTAGATTGCCTGTGATCAGTTTCAAATCAGCGACCAGTGATGACGATGACCGTCGGGTTGACGTCACCTCTCACGCTCGAGGCAAAAAAAAAGCTGGACGTCCGTGACTGTGTAGCGAGCATGAGGATCAACACCCAGGCGTTGTTGGATCAGATTGATGGCGATGCCTGTACACAGCTGGACGGCATTCTCAGGAAAGCGATAGTTCCCGCAATATATAGGCTTATATTTTATATCTAAGTACGAGATCCTCTCGCAGTCCTCGCACGAGAAATGCAAGGAGCCACCGTGCTTACTACAGCCGCGGTGAAATGACAACACGTCGAAGAGCATCTTGTACAGCAGTAGATCTACGCCGAGACTCCACATGTCACAGCGGTGTCACCCACGGGGCGGTGCCACTGACTGAAGTGTCTTTAGGCCTTTCCCAAAGGGGGGGGGGGGCAT
>NW_004797312.1:855210-859073 GCF_000002075.1 Aplysia californica | reverse complement strand
TAGATTTAACTACCTATAAATAGATGGAAGTTTGACCCGTGTCAAAGGTTGGGGGTGGCTGGTGATTCGGGAGGTGGCTGCGGGTTGACGAAAGGGAAAAGCGCGTCGGTGGCCTAGTGGTTAGGCTCTCGGACTCGCAACGGTAAGGTTGTGGGTTCGAATCCCGTCAGGGGCCCGACATTGTGTCCTTGGGAAAGGCACTTAACAGGAATTTTCCTCACTTCACCCAGGTAGGAATGGGTACCCGGCTATAGACAGCGAAAGATCTTGTCAGTTTGATAGTGTTTGAGCGCTTAATCAGCTGCTTGCACTGTATGCTTCACGGGAAACTGGGAACGTTTCGGAGTGTTCTATTGTCTGCTGGGGTAATAATATAGTGTAAAGCGCATAGAGCCGGCTGTTGAGCGGGGATATGCGCTATACAAAATATGCTATCTTTTATTATTTTATCTTCAGCATGCTCTCTCTTTGTGTCTATTCTAATTTTCATTTCTCTAAAGCGCCTTTATCAAGGTGGCATGTTTTTGAAATACAGACACCAAGTTGATCTGCAGCGTTGACGGGTCCAATATATCATCCAATCTTGGATATCATGTTTCTCTTCTGGGTATATTTGTGTCCCAACTTAGCATAGTTACGTGAAACCAAGCGTTCAGCACTCTTTTCGAAATGCGTGTATACTTTCTTTAAACAACAAGAAGAAGAAAATAACAATAAAAGTAACAACAACATCAACAATAACAACGGGGTACAGCAACAACAACAACAACAACAACAACAACAACAACAACAACAACAACAACAACAACAACAACAACAACAACAACAACAACAACAGAAACAACAAGAAAATAACAATAACAGTGACAACAACAGGAGAAGCAACAAAAAGCACCAACAACATCAACAATAACAACGGCTACAGCAACAACAACAATAGCAGCAACAGCAACAACAACGACAGACACAACAGCAACAACAATAACAACAAGACGGTAATAACAATAAAAGCAACAACAACAGGAGCAACAACAATAATAGCAACAGTAGAAAAAACTATAGCGACAACAATAACAGCAACAACAACAACAAAAGCAACAGCAGCAGTTGCATCAGCAACAACAATAACAACAGCAGCAACAACAACAATGACAATAACAGCAACAACAAAAACAGTTACAACAACGAAAAAACAACAATAATAAAAGTAACGACAACAAAAACAACAACAGCAACAGAAACATTAACAAAAATAGCTGCAACAACAGCCTTTCTTGTGTAACGCCCCCTCCCATGAGATACTCTTGTGACACGACGCGTTGGAATCAGGCGCTCGTCAATGTTTGGGCTGTGGAGATGTTGGTAAAGCTTTTTCATTAATTGTCTTGCTTTTGATGGAAAAAATATCATATGTCGTAACAAAAGTCGAGACGTTTTCGTTTCAAGGAAGTAGGGGTCCTCTGGTATCAAAGATAAAATTAGCGAGAAAAGGGCCGCCAAAATCTGGTGGCTTCAATAGCTGAGAGTCCTTGGATACTGGAAATGTACATTTTTGTGTGTGCTTTAAATCAACGTTTTTCTTTAGAATCCACACAAAGACGTGGTTTTAAAAAGACATAAAAAGGTGTAAAGCGAGAAAAGAAATGAAGATATGGGCAATAATGACGAGCGCCTGATTTCACCACAAAGCCTCATATTTGTATACGGCTTTTCATTTTGAGTCTCTCTCCTCTTCAGAAAGACATACATCTACCCGAGTAGTTTTTTTTTTTTTACACTAGTAAAAAATCTAAACCAATAAATATACTTGTATTCTCCTTTACTACAGGTTTTTATGCCGATTAGACTCAAGAAGGTAGTTCTGAAGGCAGGACCCACAGTGTGAGCAACGATTTGAGAATCTTTGGTGTGAGTTTTAGGATTGATTTCTAGACAGGCGACAGATAAGCCCAACAGAGTAGCTAGATAGAACGCAAAGAACGTTCAGAAAAAAATGAAATATATAATATACAGCTGAACCTGCTCTAATTTGGCCACCTGCATAAGACAATCATCTTTACAAACGGCCACTTCCTAATTCCTCCCTTTGCGTATTTTGTGCATTAAAAGGACACTGTGTAAGACGTCTAAGACGGTCAATATTCTTCCCCAACAATGTGTGGCCGTCTTAGACAATTTCGATTATATACAGCAGAGTATGTGACGTACAAGAGGCGCCTGACAAACGGGGAATTCCCCCTTCAGTTTGTTTCGACTTTCGTTAGAATGAGTATTACGGCACTTGCAACACAGCTAAGTCATGTAAGCGCCGATCCTCCATACTGTGGGAGAGATGATTATTATTCCGCGTTGCCGCTTCCTTTACCAATACGCTTTATGTGTTGGTGGCCAAGTGGTTAGGCTCTCGGACTCACAACCGTAAGGTCGTGGGTTCGAATCCCCGTCAGGGGCCTGACGTTGTGTCCTTGGGAAAGGCGCTAGTCACGAATTTTCCTCACTTGACTGGGCGGGAATGGGAAACCTGGTTATACACAGCGGAAGGTCTTGTCAGTCTGTTAGTGTTTGCGTGCTTAATCAGCTGCTTGCTCTGTATGCTTCCCGGGAATCTGAGAATGTTTCTGAGTGTTCTATGGTCTGTTGGGGTAATAATGTTATTATAATGCAAAGCGCAGAGAGCTTGCCGCCGAGCGGGATGCGCTATGCCCGACCTGCTTCTCCTTCTCCTTCTCCTTCTCCTTCTCCTTCTCCTTTTTCTTCTTCTTTAATATTATTATTATTATTATTATTATTATTATTATTATCATCATCATCAACCGGAAGTTAACGTCATACAAATGACTAAATAACTTACCTAGATATTAAAATCTAAATTAATTTCTCCTTCAAACAGCTGTTTTTCCTGGAGCAGGCACTAACGATCACAAATCTGACCCCTTGTCAGAAAATTATTTGGTAACCCTTAACCCTGGTGCAAAGTCAACACTATGATTGAAGGACGCTAATCTGGTACCAACTACATGTAGATTGTTGTAAGGGTAAGATCGACTATGCGAGAGTTAAAATTAACGAGATGAGTGTCATATTCAGAATGCGCAGCAATCGACGGATTGTTGCGGATTCCATGGATCCACAAAATGCGTCTCGCCTAACACACACATATAGGGGTGACTTGGCAGTCTCCGTTTGCACCGGTGGCTGTCTTGTGCAGGTGGTCGCTTGAGTAGGTGTATTCATAATGTATTAATAATAATAATAATAATAGTATTAATAGTAATAATAATAGTAATAATAATAATAATAATAATAAATAGCATTTGTATAGCGCATATCCCCACTCGAAAGCAAGCTCTATGCTGCGCTTTACACTATATTATTACCCCAGCAGACCATAGAACACTCAGAAATATTCTCAGCTTCCCGGGAAGCATAGAGTTCAAGCAGCTGGTTAAGCGCTCAAACAATAACAGACTGACAAGATCTTTCACTGTCTATAGCTGGGTACCCATTTTCACATGGGTGAAGAGGGGAAAATTCGTGTAAAGTACCTTTCCCAAGAACACAACGTCGGGCCCGCGGCTCGAAACTCCGAACCCGCAACCTCCCAATTACAAGTCCCATATCCTAACCACTAGGCCTCCGACGCCACTGGCAGACTGCTTGGAACCTTCCTGTCAGGATCAACCCAGGCTGAGTTGCATTATTATCCCACTACACGATGTATTTGATGAAATATATTATGAAGGTCTACATGATATAATCTTCCTAGTGTTGGAACCGAAAAGCCTGACTATTATACCACAGACGCAGCTAAACACACACACACACACACACACACACACACACACACACACACACACACACAC
>NW_004797312.1:850704-853798 GCF_000002075.1 Aplysia californica | reverse complement strand
CCCCCCCACACTCACTTTTATGAGGTAGACTCTACCAGTTTAATTGTTAGCTTACATAATCAATACTTGTGACTGTTTATGATAGCGATTCAAAAGTGGTGAACAGGGTATTAAAGGGGGAATGAAACAGTTTTGAATGTTGTGCACAGTGCTCATTAGTGATTTGCTGAACGCCAATTCTCATATTCAAATTCCTAAGGCCATTTTCTGTCAAGGTCAGTGGGTTAATTTGACTGCGACAATGTCCCCACATTAAGGGGATACAATATAATTGAACTGGCGAGCAAAAGAAAGTGGGCAGTTTTCAAATCGGTGCTGTATGAGTATTTGTCGAATTTTGACATGGCGATTGGCATGCTGAGCTTGAGTCACTTTAGAAAGTCGGTCAGAACAACATTTGTTTTGTTTTTTTTGTTATAAAAATTGTTTACAAACACGTTTGGACAAAAACGTGTGTTATCGTTTTTTCTTGAAAGTTTACAAAATGTCTTTACTTTTTATTCTTTTTCCGTTACACACTTCAACGTGTGTCAGCTTAACCTCTTCACTGCTGTGTCGACGTACTTGTATGTTCTTGTGTGTGCTCTAAAACTTGTTCACGGGCATGTTTCTCTGCTGATTTGTACAATACTTTTTAGGACGTAGAGCCACCGTTTGTAGTTTCTTACTCATGAAAAGGGGAAAGATTTGATGGCTTTGAACAGTTTCCTTGAAAGGACATTTCATTTTGTCAGTATAAACATAGATGGAAACATCTTAGCAGTAAAGGAGTTAAAGGCCGTCAAAAGTTTTGGGTTTGTACTTTTCAATTTTTTTTTTAATACGATGCCTCGTCTCAGTGATGCGCAACGTCAAGAAGCTATTGGCATGCTGAGAGCTAATGCGACGGTTTCTTCTGTCGCTAGAGCTTTCAATGTGAAGAGAGATACTATCCAAAAGCTGAGGATACACTTCAAAGCAAGTGGTTCGATTAGTGACACTCCAAGGTCTGGTCGTCCTCGTGTCACTACTTTTGTTGAAGACAATCGAATCAGAGTTCCACACTTGCGGGATCGGTTTCAAACAGCTTCTAAAACTGCCAGAGATCGGCCTGTGTATAGACCAATCAGCCGCTTCACCGTTCGTCGACACTTGAAAGCCCACGGAATCGTTGCCCGACACCCACCTCGACGCACTCGACTCCTCCAAAGACACCGTCATGCCTGACTCAACTGGGTACGTCTGCATCGGCGATGGCTAAACCACCAGTGGAACAGAGTTATATTTTCTGACAAGTCCAGATTTCTTTTGGATCGCCACGATGGAAGGCTGAAAGTCTACCGGAGACGTCATGAACGTTACTTATCTCAGTGGGTCAGTGCTGTTGCTGACAAACGTAGCATTATGGTACGGGAATCCATCACCAGTACTGATAAATTCGATTTAGTCATTATCGACGGTAATCTGACTGCCCAGAGATACACCAATAACGTTCTCTATCCACACCTTCTGCCGTTTCTGGCTCGCCACAGGAACAATCTTGTGATCCAGCAGGACAATGCAGCAGCACACCGTGCCTTTGTTACCCAGAGATTCTTACAACAAAAATGACGTATATGTTATAACACCGTTGCCAGTATTATCCCCATATTTAAACGTGATTGAGCACCTCTGGGACACGATGGACAAGGAAATTCGCACCCTTCGACCACCCCCAACGACAATCCCACAACTGCAGCAATCATTAATAATTGATGCTTGGAATAATATTCCCCAGCAATTTATCCAACGACATGTGCAATCCATGAAGCGGAGATGTACTGTAGTCATCAATGCTGGTGGGAGTTACACCCGTTACTAATTCTGGGATTTTGCACATTTGAATCGGTGTTCTTAATTTATAATAAAAGGTGTGCTTTTGATCGTTTTTCTTAGGTTTTTTGTCTGCATTTATTGAAAAATGGCAAACCTTTCAAAATTCATTGGCAATACGGCATTACTACGGTAAAGAACGGAAATAATGCACAGAACGTAGGGTGCTCACTTTCTTTTGCTCGTCAGTATATTACTATGGAGGAATCCTCAGATCAATCTAAAAATTGATTGTTAATTATTAATCGTTTGGTACGAAATGCGGCGTTTATAGCGCCTGTAAAAAATCAGGACAACAACCACAATGATCACAAACATTACAAAACAGACAGCAGCAATGCCAACTTCTTCCCCAATACTGATGCTGCTATAGTCGTCATGGTGAGGGCTACTACATCCGGTCTCGTCGACGCCATTGCCACAGTCGTCAACCCCGTTACAAACGAGACTTCTGGGTAAACAGGCGTCGTCAAGTTTACAGTCGATATAATCCTTTGTCGGGCACGTCTCCGACTTAAGCTTGCTTCGGATCACAATTGGCGTTATCAAAATGTCGAACTGAGGCGCGTCTATAGAAGAGTCATGACCATATCTACGAGTACTCGAAACACGAATCTCTGCGTACTGCTCTAAATCAAAGAACCCAGAGGGTTTGATTTTGCCACAAAATGGTGGTAACCCAGTGCCGTTTGGCGAAATAATCTCAATTGATTGTATGTTATTACCATGCTCGCACTGATTCCGGTATGAAGAGTTCATGCTGTAGCTTCTGAAACGCGCCCTCATTTTGACCACTTGGGGATATATGAAGTAAACGCCTTTGACTGTCAAGGAGCAGGAGTAATTACCGTTAGGGATTTTTCCAGGACGCATAGTGACCAACAGGTCAGAGTACAGAAACAAGTTCACTTCGAGGCCACATGAACTTCCATCGTTAAGCTGTACAGTTACCGGGTAAACGCTGGACGCTGGGATTATCGTTGCAGAAAGAAGCACGACGCATGCGCCGAGCAATAACTGTAGACACTGGTACGACTTAAAGGTCCTGAGGAAGAGTCCAACAGTGAGGGTCAATAAGTAGCCTACATGTTGTGTTGAACTAAATTAGCAGATGTCGATTAGAGAAGATGTACATTTTCTCACCCACTCAAGTTTTTTTTTTACTTCACAATTTTAAAGATTGCATCATGTCGTTTTTCTTACCCCACATTAGCCCGTCCCATTCTCTCTCCCTCCCCCCCCC
>NW_004797312.1:845716-847444 GCF_000002075.1 Aplysia californica | reverse complement strand
TGCCTATCGCTCCTCGTTATAATTCTCCTTATATATCTTAATTAGACGATTCCTCCTTTCGCGTCCCGACTCCTATAGGCCAGGTAAGTTTTTAGTGGGGAAAAAGCGATTAAATAATACCAAACAGGAACTATAGGTGGCTAAAAATTCAATAAACAAAAAAAGATTAGTGCCATGCTGACAATAAATGTTCTTATAATAGATAAAGAAAGGCTGAATGATAAATACATGTATTGCTGATAAAATAATACATGTGTCCGCGCTGCTCAAGACAGTCTCATTCTTAATTTTGTAAGCAACACAGAGGTCAATTTGGCAATTAAGGGATGTTCTATTCCCTCTGGATTTGCCCAGCGAGCCATGTTCGGTTTGTCCTCGTACGAAGTTCCGCCAAAGATCTTTGGTAGTAGTAGTAGTAGTAGTAGTAGTAGTAGTAGTAGTAGTAGTAGTAGTAGTAGTAGTAGTAGTATAACGTTTGAAATAACACAGCGTGCGCGGCGAACTGGTTAAGGCGTTTTGCCCTTCTACATAGAAGATGTCAATGTGAGTTCGATGCCTATGCGTGAGGGGAGGTTTTTAACAAGCATCTCTGTCTGTTGGGAGGTATCATCTGCGGCTCAGAGGTTGATGTGCTAGTGCTTGCGATCGTTACTTCCCGTTTTGCACTTTGTCATACTTAGACCAGTCCATATACCTTGATACCTGGATGTGACATCTCTGACTCAGAGGTTGACGTGTAATGACCCTCCATCCTTCACGTCACGAGATGCCGTTACACGTTCTGTCATATCCACGAAAGTCCATGTTTTTATGTTGTCCATCCAAGTTACTCGTCTTCCCCTGGCTCTTCTGCCCCACATCCTTCCTTCAAGTAGCTCAAGCACCTCTTTTACAACGGTCTCGTGTCGTTTTATGTGGCCAAGTATTGTATTTTCCTAAATTTTATTTTATTCTGCAGGGTTTGTCTTGTGTGGAGAATTTGACACACCCCATTATTCGTCATTTTTTGCTTTCCAACTTATTCTGGACATTCTACGGTGGCAACACATTTCAAACGCAGCTATTTCGTCTTCTTCTTTCATTGTCAAAGTCCAGGTCTCAGCTCCATATCGGAATATGAGGAAGATGTCGCATTCCAGCTTTTTCTTTCCTAAGAAGAGACAGTTGCCTGTATTTGAAAAGTGTGTGCATTTGGCCAGTCCATGCCTTGTTATTATCAGTCCACATTGGGTTTTTTGTCCACCCACAAGTAAAAAAATAAGTATGATCAATTTTAGTATAACAGCATGGGCCAGGAACACAAGACAACAAGATAACGTAGAATTAAATCGACTTATACGGAAAGCATGTAAAGTTTCAACATCTACATTCCCCTACTTGGATGAATTGTACATAACAGCTTGCACAAAAAAAATTAATTCCAACTTTTTACACAACAAACATCCCTTGTTCCCTCAAATAAAAACATCAGTCAGAAGTAGAAGACCTAGGCTTCTCAACTGTACCAAAGAAAGATATAGAAGGTCGTTTTTACCCCCATCTATCAAAATGCTTCCATCTTAACCATCTTGTATATGCATAATTACGACTTTAGTGTGTATCTAGCTTAAGATTATTATTGTATATTGTTGCTAATTTATATTATGTATGTGGTTGTAAGCCTACGTGTGTGTGCATGTGTGTGTGTATGTGTGTGTGTGTGTACATGTGTGTGTGTGTGTGTGTGTG
>NW_004797312.1:843829-845168 GCF_000002075.1 Aplysia californica | reverse complement strand
AGGCCCAATGGGTGCATAGGTATCTGTGTCACTGGGGGAAAGTGTGTCGTAAACTTTCACCCCATTGTCAGGGCTGGGAGAGCGTGAGCCCTCTGTGCAGTGTTATTTTTTAAAAGTCTTCTACCTTTTCACAAGAAGAGTTTCATTAAAGACGGGCGTGGGAACCGGCTTATTCTTTCTGAGCCCTAACGACATTCGATTGGCTGACAGGTTGCTATAGTTGTAAGCGGTGACAACAATGGTTGGATAAACGGGCAAGCCGCCAAGCTGATAACTGTGTGTTCATTGCGTGCGATCATAACGGTTTCAACTGCTTATTTAGTTATTCAAGAAACTTTCATTAACTAAGGGATAGAGTTGGGGTGGGGACGGGGTGGGGGTGAGGGGCTCAAGCCCGTAAGCCCTTCACTACCCACCGCCACTGGGTGAAACACCAAACCAATGTGCCTGGATCTGGACAATAATGATGTATCTTAACTCATCTTATCCTTTTGCCCCCACATCTTGCTTTCGAGTATTTCCTTCATAATGGTCTGGGTAGCTTCTTATATGACCGAAGTATTGTGTTTTTCTACTTTTCATTTTGTTAAGCAGTTTTTGTCTGGTGTGGAGAATCTGACACAGTTCATTAGTGTTGGTCTTTTATTTATTTATTTATTTATTTATTTATTTATTTATTTATTTACTTTCCAGCTAATTCTGGCCACTGTGCGTTTGCAAAACATTTCAAACGCAGATACAGTATTTTGTTTTCTTCTTTCTTTGTTAAAGTCCATGAGGTCTCGGTACCAAGTAAAATATAAAAAAGATGTTGCAGCACTCCACCAGTATCTGTCTTAAAGGAGAGATATTGCGGGTATGTAAATAGTTTGTTCATCTGGCCGGATCGTGTATTTGTATTTTCTGACTTATTTCTTGTTCACTTCTGCCATCATCTTTGATTGTTGCTCCTAGATATTTAAATTGTTGTACTTGTTTGACTCTCTCCCCATCTATGATTATGCATAAATTTATTGTTTTTTCTTGTTGATTTTGATACGCCGATTGTTTCTGTTTACTTATCATTCACGTCGAGGCCTGCCTTGCTGCTGTTCAATTTTCCAACTTGCTGGAGCGTTAAACATATCCCTCTCAGTCCGGACTGTTCCAAACAGTCATGATTAAATGCTGCCCGGCTCCTAAATGATCTAATTTGTGTCGACAGGTGATGAAAGGTATACAAAATTAGGGGCTCTCGTGGCCTAGAGGTTAAGGTGTTGGCCTCTCATTCAAAGGTCCCGGGTTCGAATCCGGGTAGCGACCAAAAAATTTTCTTCTCTTAAATTGTCTCCTTTCACCT
>NW_004797312.1:840786-843182 GCF_000002075.1 Aplysia californica | reverse complement strand
CAAGCTAACACACCATCACAAACGCAGAGTCACTACATAATAATTTTTCTTTTTCTCTCTCTCTTTCATCTCCCTATCGATCCACATACACTCACACCCCACACACACACACACACACACACACACACACACACACACACACACATATAGATATATAGGTAGATGTAAGGGGGGCTCTCTTGGTCTAGAGGTTAAGGTGTTCGCCTGCCACTTAATAGGTCATGGGTTCGAATCCGGATTGCGACGGAAAATTTTCTTATCTAAAATTTTCTCCTTTCACATCCCTTCCTGCTCTATAATAATGTTCTGTCGTCTGCTTTGGTCTCCTCTTTCCGCCCCCCCCCCCTCAACCCCCTCACCTCCTTTACCCCCTCCTCTGGGCTCCTGACTCTTTCTGCAGCCTTTCTTCTGCTACTCCTCGGCTCCCTCTTACTGCTTTCAACCACACCCCTGATCCCTGATCTAATGGTAGGAAAGATCTACACCTAGCTATCTCGGATAACGGCGAACAATCCTGGAGGTCTCGTGTGCAAGTTGCGCACACTAAAGATCCATTGATGGTAAAAAATCTGTAAGAGTAGGCTTTGGCCGTCGGAAAATTCAAATATTCCTACCAACTGAAAATGTTGAATGTGTCCCGCACGTTAATATGACCTTATGCAGCTGTGAGCGCCGTAAAACACTTACCAAATCAGACAACAAAAGAAGTAGAAGCCAGGATGACTTCAATTCAGAGCCAAGGGGAACAAACAAAGTATTACTAGAATGATTTGCCAATATAACCAGTTACGCCCCTTTGAACTCTCCTCCTCCTCCTCCTCCTCCTTCTCCTTCTTCTTCTTCTTCTTCTTCTTCTTCTTCTTCTTCTTCTTCTTCTTCTTCTTCAACCTACCTCTTCACCTGTGTCTTTGTCAGTTTAAGCATCTAGGAGGGCACCTTTCCACTACTTTCGGTTCTTCCTAGAAAAATTACTTTACATTCAAGTATATTATCATTCTTTTTACATACGTATTTAACCTTGTTCTTGTTTCTCTATAATTTCTCACTTATTGTCTGTCTGTCTGTCTGTCTGTCTGTCTGTCTGTCTGTCTGTCTGTCTGTCTGTCTGTCTGTCTGCCAGTCAGTCTGTCTGTCTGTCTGCCAACAATATTCTTTGTGTGCGTTTGTTTGTCCCTCTGTTTGCTTGTCTGTTCTGCCTATCTGTCAGTAGGAGTTTGTCTGATTATGTGTGTGTGTGTATGTGTGTGTGTGTGTGTGTGTGTGTGTGTGTGTGTGTGTGTGTGTGTGTGTGTGTATGTGTTTTTGTATGGGTCTGTCTGTCTGTCAGTCTCCCTGTCTGTCTGTCTGTCTGGCTGTCAACAAAATTCCCGCCCAGTGTTTTTGCCCCCCCCCCCTCCCCTTTCCTTTCACTTTAACAGTAGAGAAATACTCTAGGGCACAATTTCTCCCATGGCCAGAGATGGGAAAATGCCGTCAAGCAAGACACATGAAATAAGATTTATCCGCTGAAACAGTAGCTCAGCTCTGAACCCTTTGCCCGGCCGGCCTAGTTTTCGTATTCGGGACTAATTCTAAACCAAACCCTTTCCCGCCAACGCGTCTTTTGGGCTCTTTTGAAGAGAAGTTGAGAAAAGATACATCTTTGTCTCGCTTTTCCTCACGTAAATCCACAAGTCAACACGAGCCTCCGGCGTTCGGAAAACAGAATGTGACAGGCTTAGTGTCGGTCAGGCTGGGAGGAAACTTCGAATTTGTTGAAGAGTTCCCATGTAAATAGCAAGCCAAGGTCAGCGTGGTGATGTTAATGCGTGGAGCATGTAGTTTAACCCAAGTTTTTGCATTGTGGACATATTAAAGGCACTCATTAAATAGTGTTGTCTGTTGAGGCGCAGATGGTCGAGAGAGAGAGAGAGTTAGAGAGAGAGAGAGAGAGAGAGAGAGAGAGAGAGAAGAGGGGGGAGACACAGAGAAGAGAGAAAGAGAGGGGAGAGAGCGGGACACAGAGGCAGACAGACAGTGAGAGACTGTGTAAGAGAGAGAGACTGTAAGAGAGTGAGTGTGCGTAAGAGAGAGAGAGAGAGAGAGAGAGAGAGAGAGAGAGAGAGAGAGAGAGAGAGAGAGAGAGGGGGGGAAGAGAGAGAGAAAGAGAGAGAGAGAGAGAGAGAGAGAAAGAGAGAGAGAGAGGGAGAAAGAGAGAGAGAGAGAGAGAGGAGGACAACACCAGAGAGGAGAGAGAGAAAAAAGGCACAGAGAGGAGAGAAAGAGAGGGGAGAGAGTGGGGCACACAAACACGCGCACACACACACACACACACACACACACACACACACACACACACACACACACACACACACACACACACACATACACACACGCACGGAGAAAAAAACCAGAGA
>NW_004797312.1:837604-839725 GCF_000002075.1 Aplysia californica | reverse complement strand
GAACCCCTTAATATTTCCATTTTAGGCTTTGTGTTGTGACGTTGTGGGCTGGCTTTCTGAGCGTGGGTAGAATCCTTCGCCACTTTCTTTTTGGATCTCACTGTCAGTGGCTTTTTGTTTGGTTTGCCTCCATACTAATATGTGAGGCAGTGTGGCGGAATCAGGCTCTCGTCAAAATAATTAAAGTGAAGAAACTTGCATTTTTCCGCAGGTTTGTGAATTTTTATCAAATTTTTGTTTTTTGTCTCAACACCTTTCATACCCGTTAAAGAACTCATTTTTGTGTGGATTTTTCTGAAAAACTTTGAATAAAGGCACAAAAAATGTAAATTTTCAGTTACCACGGACTCATAGGCAAAGGAAATAACTAATCTTTGGCGCCATTTTCTCATTAATTTTACCTCTGAAGACAAGTGACCCCCACCTCCTTCTTTCGCAAATATCTCGACTTGTATTCAAGATAAATGGATATGTTCTTTTATCCAAATAAAGACGATGATACCAATAACTCTATATGCCCAAAAATTGACGAAAGCCTGATTCCCCCACGCTGCCTCACATATAACATCATGGTGTCAGGCAAGTGGATGCTCACGATCTTCCCTAGCTAGGCAACCATTGATGAAGGGTTGTAATTTGTTTACGAACAAGTTTCCATGTTTCCGACCCATACAACAATAAACCGTTTCTAAATTTGATTTGAAAATCACGATCTTCGAACTTGTCCTGAGTCTTCCCGATCTCTAGACAGACTTATTCTGTTGGAATGCTCCCCTTGCTGTTCCAATCCTGGTCTTGCCATATATGAGAGACTGTTCCTCCCTCATCATCTGTGACGCTCCGTCAAGGAGGTTGTACAGTAAATTTGTTCTAAGGTCTTGCACTCGAAGAAAGGTAAAAGAGGTTTCTCTCTCTATTTGATCATACTGTCTCTTTTTACAACTGTATTGATCGAAATAACTTTAGTTCTCCAGGGTGCACTTTCAGGCCCTACTAGGTCCTGTGTCTTTCCCTTCATTTGTTGTTGAATATTGTGGGATAGCTGGCAGGATGTGAAAGATCCAAAATAAAGAACCATCAGAAAAAGACATTTGAGATTCTTTGGCCATATAAACAGATCAAAAGGACTAGAGAAACTGCTGCTGTGTTTTCAGAGCGAAAGACAAAGAGCAATATATTAGATGACCTGAACAGCTTTGAATCGAATAACACAAAGAGAAAAACCGAACTGTTCAAGAAGACAGACAACAGGAATGAATGAGGTACCATGACCGTCAATGTCTGCTCCAGACCTGACACGTCGCTACTCTAGAATTACAAAGTTCTATCAGTTCAATACCAAGTTTTGAGAAATCTGGTGTAAAAATGTATGGTTTCAAAACATGTAAAGATTTTTCGAGTACAATTCTTTGAATGTCTTGAAAACGATTCTGAATAATCTTAAGGTTTTGATAGAGCGGATAAAACATTTCATTTGTATCACGGCACGGTGGAATCAGGCGCCCGTCAATTTTTGGACATGTGAAGTTTTTGGTATCATCTGAAAGCTTATTCATTTGACTTGCGTTCAATTAACCCCCCCCCCAAAAAAAAAAACCACACAAAAAACAACAACCCATACCCAACTTTCTAAGTAGAACTTGAGATATTTGCTATTGGTGGAGGTAGGGTCGCCTGGTTTCAGTGGTAAAATCAGCGAGAAAATGACTGCAAAAGTTTGGTAACTTCAATAGCTTGAGAGTCCACAAAACTTAAAAATTGCATATTTTATGCCTTTAATCAACGTTTTTCAGTTAAATTCACCTGGAAATGTGTTTTTATATGTTGAGCCAACAAACAAAAATTCGAAAAAAATTGCCAATGTTTCATCGATTTCTTTATTTTTGCAAGCTCCTGATTTCACCATAATGCCTCACATTTGGTGGATGACCTCATAGTCTAAAACCGTCTAAATAAACATAATGGCCAACAAAGTCAGATAGAACTTTGTAATTCTAAGGTAGCGACATGAGGAGGAAGAAGACGTGGGACAGCAGCGCCAGGTCGTCGACAAAGTCAAGATTCTCCAACTGAGACCATTGCGTCCACTGTATTCTGTCTTTTTGACACTGTTTATATATA
>NW_004797312.1:835926-837071 GCF_000002075.1 Aplysia californica | reverse complement strand
CTACACCACTACACCACTACACCACTACACCACTACACCACTACACCACTACACCACTCTCCCACTACACCACTACACCACTCTCCCACTACACCACTACACCACTACACCACTACACCACTACACCACTCTCCCACTACACCACTACACCACTCTCCCACTACACCACTACACCACTACACCACTACACCACTACACCACTACACCTCTACCCCACTACCCCACTACACCACTACACCACTACACCACAATCCTTCTACCCCACCCCACTACACCTCTCAACCACCCACCACCCCCTACCTCACTAATTCAAGTAATGGCCCCCCGCATTCTAACGCGAATAGCATGAGCAACTGTAGGAAACACAAACCGTTTTTGCACCCCTATAATTGCTTTCGGTTTTTTTCTTGAACGTCCAATTTTCGTGAACCTTACTTAATGACGGCACACATTCAGAAATACACAACCGATACCAGCTTTTTAACGTACTTAAGTTCATTGGTACTAATAATAACAACATTTGTGTGGCGCATATTATCCCCGCTCAAAAGCAAGCTCAATGTGTGTTACACTATATTATTACTCCCAGCAGACCATAGAACACTCCGAAACATTCTCAGCTTCCTGGGAAGCATACAACACAAGCAGCTGGTTAAACGCTCAAACACTAACAAATTGACAAGATCTTTCACTTTCAATTGCTAGGTACACATTCCCACCTGGGTGAAGTGAGGAATATCGGTGTAAAGTGCCTTTCCCAATGACACAACGTCGGGCCCCAAACGGGATTCGAACCCACGACTTAACGGTTGCGAGTCTGAGAACCTAACCACTAGGTCGCCGACGCCACATTCCAAGAAGAGGGTTATGATATTCATGAAATTAGATGCTCACTAAAACACGAGTCTCACAGTAAGCATTATCTTGAACGTCATGATGGTTTGCGTGGACAGATGAAAAGAAATGCAGTACGATTTGACAACAAACGACGAGTTCGAAGGTCATTTTTCTGATCTGCTCATTAACTCTTTCTGCATCAAGCGTCGTCGATACTTCGGTGCCCTTCTCTACATCTTATGACCATACGCTGGTAATTAGTGGCACTTAAAGTGTTAAGCTAGCCCCCCTCCCCCACCCCCACCCCC
>NW_004797312.1:834719-835826 GCF_000002075.1 Aplysia californica | reverse complement strand
CCCACCCCCACCCCCCTCCGAGCACGGAAAGAGGCATTCTTCCTGTTTCTCTTCTGATAGGCAGGACGCATAATTTTTGGTGGTTTTGTTTTGTTTTGTTTTCGTTTTTTCTGGAGTCTAGGCTACACACAGAAACTTATTGTTACAATCATAATTTTCCTTTCAGCACATTTTGCTGCAGCAAACACCTTTACTTTCATTTTGTAGAAATCTAGATAGCTAATTTTGGCAACACATTATGGACTAATATTTTCGTGTTTCCTAAAAGTGATGATAAATTACCCCCCGAGCAGTGCTACTTACTGAAGTGTCTTTAGGCCATTTACAAAGGGGGACATTAACATATTCTTAAGCATAGTAGAATTGTAAAAGGGCTGATTCATTAATGTCATGCACATAGCTGTGCCTGAACTGCAAGAGGGAACTGCTGCCTTTTCTTTCCTAATTTTACATCTACTTCTTTTGTATGTTTGTTCTTGTGACCCGCTATTTCCAGGGTGTCTTGATAGTCGAAGCAGACTTTGTACTGTTGAAGCTCGAGAGGTGAGCAGAGTAAGCCTGATCCCTGTGACGACTTCCGCCCCTTAGCGCCATAAAACACTTACCAAAAAACAAAAACAAAAGACAAACAAAAGCAAACGAAAAACCCCATCACCCCCCCAACAAAACCAAAGGCCAACCTGGACTGATACGGATATAGATCAAACCAGCAGACTGTTGGAGATGCTGGAAGAAAAATTAAATTTAATACTTCCCCATACGGAAATCGAATTCACATCTTCTTAGTACGACAACTAAGCGCCCAGCCACTTCACTACGGAGGCCGGAAAAAATAAATAAAATGCAAATGGTGTGTGCCATAATTATTTTTAAAAGAAAACTCATGTTAAGATTAAATAATTGGGCGTGAACTTCGCGAAATATTATTAGCAACCCCTGGTAAGGTATAGCGTATTTTCAGACGGATAGAGAGATGGATAGATAGGTAGGTAGGTAGGCAGGAAGGTAGGTAGATAAAAATGGGAGAGAAAGAGAGAAAGAGCTAGAGAGAGGGAAGAAAGAGAAAGAGGAGAGAGATGAAGAGAAGGTGAGAAAATGGCGAGGCGG
>NW_004797312.1:824672-832974 GCF_000002075.1 Aplysia californica | reverse complement strand
CCCCAATCCCCTCCCCTCTCTCTGTTTCCATGTTCTACAAGATAGTCTGTTGTGGGTGCCTTAAATTTTATGTTCAACCTCGATGGAGAATGTAATTAGCGGCAAACTATCTCAGATCTCAAGGTTTCTCAAGTAAAAAAAAGCAATAATCTACTTTTAACCATATCCGTACACCTTTGGGCCATTTTGTATCCCCAGGGTTATATTCTTCACATTTTAGAACACTTCTAGTACATGTAAGAAGATCTCTTTGAGTTTTTCAGTATTTCTCAAAAAATCATGTTTACAGACTGCTATGCAAATGCAAAGCGTGCGGATCGGATTAACGAGTAGATTTCCTCTTTGAAAAGTGGTGGCACAGAGTTCCCCTCGTCGTATGGATACGATAGTAAAAACACGACCTACGGATAGGGTTAAACATGTGTCGCCTTCTGTTGATTGTGAGTTGTAGATCATCATTTAATTAAGTAAGACTCCTCCTAGCTGTTCTGAAATATCTATACTGGTCATTACAGAGTATAGAAGATGATGCATTGAGATATTTCTATTAGATGGTGCATTTAAGGAAAGGCTTGAGAACTTAATAAAAGGAGACACAAAGTACAAGGGCATAACATAAACAAACACGCATCGTGAGCCTATGCTCCTCCTCACAAAACAACGGGACACAGAGTACAGCAGTATTCTACACATCCAGCTAACACATCACCATGACCACCGCTCTGGGTGCCGCTACGATAATTACATCGACATAGATTTATTTATGGGTCACCCACGACTGGACTCGCTGAAAATGCAGGTTACAAAGTTATAATAATATTCGTTATCAAATAATACAAAAATAACAAGAAATCACTCGAGCATATCATCTACATGTTTCTATGCCTTGGATAAAACCAAACAAACAAACATTCAATAAGCTAACTTTCAGGGTTTTTATATCTTGTGAAACAATTATACCAACAGATCAGTCCAATGCAAGGTGTCAATGTCTTGCGGCTGGTTTCAGATAATTATATTATAAAACAGTTCAAACTGCACGTGTTGTCTCTTTCTTCTTCTTCTTCTTCTTCTTCTTCTTCTTCTTCTTCTTCTTCTTCTTCTTCACGTAAGTGAAATACCAGTCGTCCATACAAACGAAGTTGCTCGTTTACGGTCACCTGGACTGCTAAACAGTTGGCAGAGCCCAAGGGCTTTTGGTCCACCATGTTGCACAGTCGTGATGCGGTCCCCAGGGTCGTAGCTCATCACAATCAAAGGCAAAAAAAACAACCAAGTGTGCTGAGACGGCTTCGCTAGGATCCATGATTCTGAGCTGCCGATGCTGGTCTGGCTAGATTTGTTAATGCTTATTTCAACTCTTTAAGATTACTTTTGAGGTGGGTCAGGCGAATCTAAAGTCCATCTCCGACAAAACAGAACCACACATCAGCTTGAAAACAGCCCCAACAACTCAAGTTCAAGAATGCCTCGTTGGGGATTCGAACCAGGGTCGCTCGTAGCGCAGTGCAGCTAGATGCGAACTACCCTAACGGCCAGCCGATACGTTGAAGGCTTACTGATAAAGATTGTCCGTAAAGACTTCCTCAAGACAGTAATTTACACTCTCTAATTGTGGAAAACTTTACACTCTCAGTTGGAACTCGAGAAAGTAACCTGCAGTCCGATTCGGATTGAATCTAAAGATCATCTATTCACAAAACAGCTTCTCTGAAGAACAAACTCTCGCCACAAGAGTTACAAACACTTAATGAAGAGTGGTACATTGCAAGGTGCTATACTGTATGCCACAATGCATTATTGTTGCTCTGAGTGTTCTCGGGCTGCGTCTGCCAGAGCTCCCCCGTCTACTTAACATCATTTATGCAGCTGGTGACAGTAACGAAAGCACGACATTCCGCTTTTCGAAAGCATGGGCGTGTACCTACACAAAGCCACGATGGGTAGAAATAGCGCACTGAATGTCCATGCTGAAGTTCTCAGATTCTTGAACAGGACTCAGGAGTCCACAATCCTCTGGGATTTGATCACGCCTGTCAGAGTCCCAAATACTGCCAGAAGTGATTACACCGGTCAAATGACATGTGGTATTAATTGTTTTTTTAAAAGTAAACATGAAGGGACTTTCGTATCTAAAGTGAAGTACATTTTGGAAAAGTCCAACTTCATAGGAAAAGTTCCCAAAAATCATGACAGAGATTCCCAAAACAAAGGTGGAACCAGAATTTCTAAAATGAAGAAAATAATTGTCTCTGAGGTGTACTCATGTGCAGTTTTCAGACTGGACCAAGAAGGCTGCACTCCGAAAGAGAAGGCTTCACCGAGTATTTAAATGGGAATAAGCCACACTTTGGTGACCAGCTCGTCGAAAGAGCCAAATTCCTCTTTGTCGGTGACTTTTAAAATTTTGCATCTACATTTAATAGTGTGGTATTATTGGTATAGATCTAGTATAAGCAGGGTGGTCCCATGCCCCTTTTTGGGTGACCACTGAATGCCCTTAATAATTTTCTTTTCAAAATCAGTACGTTGTCAAAAGTCCAGCATTTCTAGCAGAAAAAGGTCAGATTTTTGTGACACATTCAACAAGGGCTGGTCATGTCATGCTGAGAATATTTCTACACTAAAACATGCAACGCCTGACAAATGAAATACAACACCACTAGTCTTTAATTTTTCAAACATAAAGACTTGGTAGAAGCAGCTCCGTCGGTACAAACTGATTCACGTCAAGTGTTTAAGTATGCTCTTGCTAGGATTTATCATTTCCTATCACATCGTATTGCAAACTCCTGCTTTCGATTATACAATAAAAGCACAGGATGTTCACAAGGGCCACTGAAAAGTACTTCAGCCAAGAGAATTGGCGTTGATGGTAGGCTAATATATTGTTCTCACAGAGCAATACTGGCATCGCTCGAAAAATGGTTTCCTTCAGTGTAAAATAGTGTTACCAAACTTGTCCTCGGATACATTGTTTGAGAGGTTGTGAGGGAACGTTTCAATTTCGGCTTTAGAATGAGTTACAACTCCGTGGTCAGCAGTTTTCAAAGCTGTTGTTCGGGGACTTCATGCACCACCAATATCTTCCATAAATTCAATTGGACCTGCATACATTTAAGATCACGCACAGCTCTCCTGAGTTAAATGATCGACCATCGGTGATCCATGCCAGACTCAGTGAAAGGTTTCCTCAAGAAGAGACAGACCGCATGCGCTTTAAAACTTTTGTCGGAAACTCGGCGGCGCAAGGTGCTCCATTATGTAAATGACACTTCACCACATGTCCTGTCACGGTATACTTCTAATCACAAGTGCACACTCTTAAAGTCAGGAAGGAATTCAGTCGCAGTGACAGAATTCCTTCTTCACGGACAACGAGTTTCAATGTGCACGCCACGCCATTTCTTGTTTCTCTTGGATTATAATATATACACAAAATCCAACACTTTTCGATTGACAGTGACGCAGGTGCTGTCACTTGCAGGTATGAATGTCAACCAAAGTTTCACAAGTCTTGCACTCAACGTAACAACACCAATGGAACTTGCACCGGCATCTTTCTACGTGTCTGACGACCTGCGTGTTATAGCCACGCCCACAACACAGCAAGTCGCAGCTCTCTGCCCCGTTCGCCGTCCGGTTACACCGGCGTCCCGTCGTACCCAGAATCCCTCTCTTCGGGTTGTTCCGGCAGTAGTTCGGTGACCTCGATAAGTGCACAAGCTCTTCGTTAGTAATCGGCTCTCGACGCCGAGCCTTCTCCTTCCGCCGGAGCCTCCGCTTCGAGCGGCCGGCCAGACGAACAGAACGTTCGTAGCAGTTTTTGAGGTACTGACCGATGTCTTTGAAGGCCGGGAGTCCTCGCCAGCAGGTCTTGACAGCACATGAGCCCGACACGCCGTGACATCGGCATTGGCGGGACATCAGCTTCTCCACGGTCTGTGGGGGAAGAAATAAGAACAATTGTACGTTTTGGTTTAACTGGGTTTACGGCATTGTGTGGTACGATATGGTATGGTGTGCAATGCTGCTCTATGGTATGACATGGTATAGTACGGTATGGTATGTCATGGCATGGCATGGTATGGTATGGTATGGTATGGTATGGTAGGGTATCTTATCATTATAGTATGGTATGATAGGATAGGATACGCTTGAGTAAGGTATTTGTTCGAAGCTCCTTTAAAAACAATTTTAAAATATCAAGGCGGAGAGATTTTCGAATAAATGGTCCATAACTGATGACACACAGGCACGTGGGTTAAGAGCCCCAGAAAACTACATAGACAACCCTAACACGATAAATAAAAACCGGCATCTGTGGGGCAGCATGTCACAAGACTGAAACTGCCTTACGAGTGTTCGAGGTTTGAATGACTATTTGTCATGTCAGAGATTTTCTCTCTTCTTTGTGTCCTGACGGCAAACCAAAACATGTGCACTTTCGAAATGATCTACATTTTGTCGTGTAGTATGTACAACACCGTCGCCTCTGCCAACACCATCATCATCATCATCATCATCATCATCATCATCATCATCATCATCATCATCATCATCATCATCATCATCATCATCATCATCAACAACAACAACAACAACAACAACAACAACAACAACAACAACAACAACAACAACAACAACAACAACAACAGCAACAACATCAACAACAACAACAACAACAATAACAACAACATCATCAACAACAACAACAACAATAACAATGAGATTTTGTAGGAACTTTTGATGGAGGTCTCGAATTGGGGTTTCAGGGTACAGCTTTTTTGTAATCATAGCATATCATTTTCTTTTAAATGTGGGTATTTATATGCCCCTCGTTGACACAATTTAGATAATCTAGAAGGTTTTGCCGGTCAAGACCAACCCGAGCCGATATTACTTATAAGGGTACAATATGCCAGCAAAACGACCAAGATGCGCGATACAAGTAAAAAATCTCCTCACACGGGAACCGAACTCTGGTCTTCTGCGTGTGGTGACAAGGCACCTCATTGCTACACCACCGACACCGGTACGGTATAGTGAGAATACGAAACAAATGTAACGTTTTTCCTCTTTATACGCCATAAGGTTAGCTACTAGAAAAACATGCACGTTAGCGTCTATATTCCATGGGCTTAATAAGGTAGACGTTGCGACATGGGATCAGGGACAACTTTATTCGACATTCACCTCATGAATGACTAAATGGCGACCGAAGGCGACCTCCAAAGGAAAGAAAGAAATAGATAGGTTTTACATATATTTTTTGCCTCGCACGTTTTTGTCTAAAATGGTATATTAAGCTGTGCCTAAGGTATTGTACATTAAAACAAACCAACCAACCAACAAACAAACAGCAGCCTGCTTTCTTGTCGAAGGCATGCCACTCTGACAGCTAGAAAATCTACCTATGTTCTGTTTCAGACTCAGTTGTAGTTTATTTTATTGCAGGAGCTGGGATCTCTCTGTGTCAGTTTTACAGCTGAAGCGTCAACGTTTTCCTTTTGGCACCCGAAAACAGGTTAAAAAATGTTTTGCGTTGGTGGTTTTACGCCGCAAAAATAGTCTGGGACGTACGCCACTTTTTTTTTAAACCAAGGGGAAAAACTACGTCCTAGTTGGAAATGCCAACTTCCCGAGAAGCAATGCTGGAGAAAACAATAATAATGGTGTGCTGTTTGACCGAGAATCGTATCTAAGCGTCAATGGGAATCTTCGGCCTCGCATACTTTTTGTTTAGAATTTTGGCTTTGAGGTAGACTACTAATTTGGCCAAGACAGATAGGTGAACCTGACGTTTCCAATTCTTTAAAACAAGTTTTCTCTCTCTCTCTCTCTCTCTCTCTCTCTCTCTCTCTCTCTCTCTCTCTCTCTCTCTCTCTCTCTCTTTCTCTCTCCTTCTCTCTCTCTCTCTCCCCCCCTCTCTCTCCTTCTCTCTCTCTCCCTCCCCCCTCTCTCTCTCCCTCCCCACCTCTCTCTCTCTCTCGCCCCCTCTCTCTCTCTCTCGCCCTCTCTCTTCCCATCCTTCCTGCCTGCGCCTTTTTTTCTGAAATGTCTCTGACGTTTTAGTTCACGTCCAGTGAAGAAGTCCGCCTTCCATGCACAGTTTTTCGAATCCAATTGTGCTTCAACAATAATCACGCAAAGAGAAGTTCGTGATCTCCGCTGTGGAATGTTGTAATAAAACAAATAAACAGAAGCAACAACAGCAGCAACAAAACAGCAGCAACAGCAGCAACAGCAGCAGCAGCAGTAGGAACCGTGGAAGAACCAGCAACATCTACATCAGCAATAAAAATGGCATTAATAACACACCCAGAAACAACAGTGGTGTCTTTGGGTAACGTTTTCCTTGTATACAGACCAGCGAAGGAGTGACTAGGCATGAGTGAACATCTTTTTGCCTCTGGACGAGCGCCAATAATGTGCGAAAGTTTTTATTTTAATGGCTGGTTAAGAAACAATAACAACAACACAAAAACGACTTAAAGTAAGAAGATTGGAGGGATTTTTAAAAGCGTTTTATAGCGCTCGCAACCGCATAATAAGGTCATATGAGGGCGCGGGACACATTATAAACTATTTCAGTTTTGCCAGGAAAGAGATTCTTGTGGGTGGTTGGCGGGTGCTCAGGGGTGGTTTGCTTCTTCTTTCCTATCAAACATCCATCGTCCTTGTCTCCCCTCATTTAAAAAAATGTTTGTTACTCTCTTGTAACACATCTAATCTTCTGGCGCTCATGTGACCTTATGCAGTTGCGAGTGCCGTAAAACTTCTACTAAAACAAAACAAAGATATTCTGTAACTTGTAGGTGTTGTTATGCCCCCATCGATAACGTTAAAATTATTTTAAAAGATGGCCATCGACACCATTTGATTATTTAAAAGAAGGGCCACTTCAACGCTGTCTGTTCAGACTTATCCTGCAGAAAGATGGAGATACTCGACACAAATTGTCCCCACTCGAGAATCGAACTCACTTCTTTTGCGTGCGACGGTGGAGAGCCTAATCAGTACACCCCAGACGCTCTTGAGCATTAAATGAATGAATGAATGAATGAATGAATGAATGCATGAATGAATGAATGAATGAATGAGTGGTACATAAATGGACGGGTAAATAAACAAAGAAACGAATGAACAGCATAGATCTATGAATAGTTCAACGAAACTTACAGAAACAATGAATAAATGCATGAATAAATGAATGAATGAATAAAAGAAAATAATTTTTTGTTTGGGTAAGTGTTGTTACGGCGCTGGCAACTGCATAAGGTAATATGAGCGCGCGGGACACACCTAATACTTTTAGTTGGTAGGAAATTTTGAATTTTGCTCGGGTGGCGGCCAAAGCCTACTCTTATCGATTTTAGACCACCAAGGGATCTTTAACGTGCGCAACTTGCACACGGGCCCTCCGAGATTTTTCGCCCTTGTCCGAGAAGGCTAGGTGTAGATCTTTCCTACCAGAAGATCAGGGGTGTGGTATAAAGACAGCTGTAAGAAGGAGCGAAGGAGTAGCAGTAAAAAGGCTGCAGAAAGAATCAGGAGCCCAGAGGAGGGGGCAAAGGAGGTGAAGGGGCGGGGGCAGAAAGTGGAAACGAAAGCAGGCAACAGAACATTGCTAGAGAGCAGGAAAGGAGGTGAAAGGAGACAATTTTAGAGAAGAAAATTTTTCGGTCGCTACCCGGATTCGAACCCGGGACCTTTGAAAGAGAGAGGCAAAAACCTTAACCTCTAGGCCACGAGAGCCCCCAAAGAAAAGAATGAAAGAAAAGAATAAAAGAAATGATAAATAAATAGTGGACGCGCAAATGAACAAATAAGTTGATAAACAAGCTATGCCCCACAAATATTTTTTTTAAATATAGTATCCTTGTTACCTATCCATGAAATCCAATATAATTGGATCCTTAGCATTTCCCCTAACGAGCAAAATGAAAACACACCTGTGCTATTAAAATTTTTTCGAGATGTCACATGGTAATCCCATTACACAATGATAGCTCAGGAAGACAGAAGAAAGAGAATACAAAGATAGAATAGTGTCGAATATCAACACTCTATAGAGATTGGAGGGACGAACAACTAAAGCATAGCTGCATAGGAATTTATTGCCAGCAAAATTAAAAGCTATTTGCAAGACTAGTTTAACAAACGAATAATACAATTTAATAAAAACAACTCGATTTTTGTCAGATTCGTCACCATGCTAAAATGCCTTTAACAGCGTTGAAGTTATAAGTCAAATTAATAGCTTAATACCGGCGGTTTCGACTCGGAAAAGGTTATGGTG
>NW_004797312.1:812172-819672 GCF_000002075.1 Aplysia californica | reverse complement strand
GCGGATATTTAATGTAAGCTGCGTCACTAGATGCACCCATGTAATCTCGGTTCAGATCAGAGCAGGAAAGGATTTGTTTTCGCCAAGGGAGTGTTCTGGGATGCATTATAGACTATTAAGCTATTAAAACACACTTGGTGACTCCATGTGTTCATGAATTAGACAATAGATTTTGAGACCTGTGACATGCAACAGCCCATGCGTCTTGTCATTTGAGTGCCCTTTTTTAAGTAGCGGCTTGTCTGAAAGCTCCCTGTCCCCCCCCCCCCTCTCAAGCATTCTGGGTTTAAATTCTGTTTTTAGCTAAAGTTTCTTTTTTTTTCTTTGATTTCTTAACAGTTGGATCAGAACGATATGATGGATTGCTGTGGGGGTTTTTCCATTTATTTATTTATTTTTTTTTTGCTCGCATTTAACAACGCTTCTAAACCAGATCAAGATTTAAAATTCTAATAATAGTCTCCACACCGGCTTGTCCTTCTGTAATATTGGGAGAAGTTTCTTTTCTGTCTGTCTGTCTGTCTGTCTGTCTGTCTGTCTGTCTGTCTGTCTGTCTGTCTGTCTGTCTGTCTGTCTGTCTGTCTGTCTGTCTGTCACTACCTTTTTGTCTCTCTCTCATCTTACTCTCTCTCTCTCTGTGTCTCTCTCTCTCTGTGTGTCTCACTCTCTCTCTCTCTCGTTCCACCCCACATTGTCCCCCCCCTCTCTCTCTCTCTCTCTCTCTCTCTCTCTCTCTCTCTCTCTCTCTCTCTCTCTCTCTCTCTCTCTCCCCACCCCTCTCTCTTTCTCTCTTTCTCTCAATGTGTCTGTCCGTTCTAGGCCGTTCGCTCCATCCCATAGGCACAACCAAGCTGAATCTACTTCATACAACTGTCCAATTCGGCGACATCGGTCATCATGGTCTTCCTATTGCATGTTATCTTCTCGGGCAGCTCTGTAAAATGGAGTTTTCTTGAAGATTTTGTGAAACTTTTAGTTTTAGTAAGAGTTTTACGGAACTTGCAACACAATATAGTCATATAAGTGCCGAAGAATACCAGAGAGTAACATAAACAAAAAGAAGGAGGAGAGACAAGGACGGTAGATGTTTGACAGGAAAGACGGAGCAAACCACACGAGAGTTCCCGCCAACCACCTACTGTGAAACTTTAATTGAGGACAATGATGATCATTTACAGTTTAAGATTATCTAGTTTAGGTTGTATTACACAATGCGGACAGTAACTGAGCAATAATGCTTTCGAGTCTTAGACAGCCCCACAAATGTAGAAAATTATAATGTTCAAAGTCAAAACAAAATGTCCGGGCTCTATGGAAAAGAGACGAATGAAACTACAATTTAGTGGCACCGGAGGCGTATATTGCAAGTGTCAAACACGGACCCTCAACAAAGCGCAGCAAAATAGAATAACAGCATGTGAAATGAAGCTCTTAGAAAAGCATTAGATAACACAGAAAGGCAGACAGAAAAACGAAAACATCAGGTATCAAGTGAGCGTCGAATCGAGAATGACATACATCGAAACACAACAAATAAGGTGTCTGGAGACCTTAATGAAAATAATAATAATAGATAGATAGCATTTGTATAGCGCATATCCCCGCTCAACAGCAGGCTCTATGCGCTTTACACTATATTATTACCCCAGCAGACCATAGAACACTCCGAAACATTCTCAGCTTCCCGGGAAGCATACAGTGAGAGCAGCCGATTAAGCGCTCAAACACTAACAAACTGACAAGATCTTTCGCTGTCTATAGCCGGGTACCCATTCTCACCTGGGTTAAGTGAGGAAAATTCGTGTAAAGTGCCTTTCCCAAGGACACAACGTCGGGCCCTTGACGGGATTCGAACCCACGACCTTACGGTTGCGAGTCCGAGAGCCTAACCACTAGGCTACCGACGCCACACCAACCAAGGCAAACAACATGCGATTCGATGGCTTCAAAACAAAAGGAAGGCCAAGGAAAAGATGGACCGACAGAGTCAAAGAAACCCTCCAAGGAACAACAAGACGATCCAAAAAGCAACACACCTGGCCAACGTCAGACGGGTACATCTCCTTTCAACACCTCATGGTATAAAAGGACAGAAAAGGGGAAAAACGTAAACGTTGATACAGACTTGTGTTGCGATATCCTGGATCGTGCACAGTTACATAATTACGATTCACAATGGGGAGCATTATTTGACTCAATTTGGAACCAAACAAAGGGCAAGTGGGGAAGTGCCACGATTTCTCGACTCTTGCGAGACTGGTATTTTACCTTAATTTGGATGACTTTGGTGCTTACGCTTTACTGTATTTTTAGAGAGTAATTAAGAGCTGCAGCCATGACATTTCGCTGTCTATTATTCAAGTCTATTGATAACATTTCTGTTCTTCGTTCGTATCCACCCAAGAGGAGTTGAGCAACCAATCACAGAATAACGTCATTTTTGCGTTTTCTGCCGACAAAAGTGGATCACCTAAACAAACGAAGCAATAAGGAGGTGAAATAAATAGATTCAGTATCATTATGTCCATATTGCCCTTAGCCATTGTTATTCTTGCCCTCTTTCAAATCGATGACGTCATGGTTTTCTTTGACATTTCGTGTTTCTAGAATTCCAGCTGACTTTATCCACAGCTACCGGATTTATAGACTAGTGGCATAATATGGCCATTTATACTTAAACTGGGCGACATTGACAGCGATATACCCGTGTTTTCTAACTTGTAAAACAAAGCACCTTCAATAGGTTTAGAGGGTGTTTTGTCAGAGTTCTTTTTGTTATTAAATGTGATTATTCATTCATTCATTCATTCATTCATTCATTCATTCATTATTTCAATCGTTCGTTTATTTATTTATTTTAAAAAAAAATTATTTATTTATCTATTTATTGACAGGGGTGGCAGTAGTGGTGTTCACAAACTATAACACAAGAGGTTGACAGTCTTGCTACCAATCAGTGGAATTTTCACCTGGGAACCGCGATTGCCCTTCATCTTGATATTTTTGAGGTTCAAATTCCTAATATATAGGGACCACCAAATTCCAAACTCGAATATTATATCTTTAAGTGCCCTCCGCCCCCTTCCCTCCCCCCCCCCTTTCCCCCTTCCACTCTCCTGTGAAGAAGAGGGGTAATTGCCGTCGTGGTCCTTTCGGTACCTCGTGTTTATTCATACCCGACTTGAGCGGGACACATAACTTTTCTTTTATCTGCACCGCGTCTCACTGACTCCAATCTCTTTTGGATTAGGGTTGGACGCTTCCTGGGTTTGTGTCTTGTCGTCGGTGGAGACTTTATGACCACTGGCTTCCCCCCCAGCCAGAGTCCGGAGCCCTGGCCGCTGATCCCGCGGTCAAAAATCGTCCATAAATTCGGCCTTGGGTATATCCGCAGCAGCAGTCGGTCGGTCGACTCGAACCACCCAACTCCCCCCCCCCGTCCCCTTCTTCCTTTCCCCCTGACCCCCCCCCCCACCTCCCCCGGCCCATTGACTCGGATGGCCAGCTCGGGAGGGCCCGATTGCTGCCATCAAAGTCAGGCGACCGGAAACATGTCGTTTGGGTGGAGTGCGCACATGGTTGGTTTTTTTGGGTTTTTGTTGTTGTTGTTTTTTTTCCACTCCCCACAATTTGGACAAAAGTGACGTCCACACTGTCTTTTTAGTTTTAATAAGAGTTGTATGACACTTGCAATACAATAAGGTCATATAAGTGCCTAAGATTAGAGGTGTTACAAAAGGGTAACAAACATAAAACAGGAGGAGGAGAGATAAAGACCATACATGTTTGATAGGAAAGAAGGAGCAAACCACATCAAAGCACTCGCCAACCACCCACTCCCCACTGCCTAAAATCAAACTGCTTGGTTTGTAAAATGTTGTGTCACACACGAATTCAGTCTTTGGCAGGCCTGACCTGACCGATCTGACCATCAATACTTTATTTAAAGAGACCCCAGCCACCAATGTCTTGGTGCTGTTTTAGCCTTTATCTCCCCTTTCTGAGAGTTCATTATAATTTTCTTTCAATTTTGTTCTACTATAATGCACCCTGTACCTATGATTTTTAACCTGGAATTCACCTACGTTTTGCTGATGCTCGCATTGCATTAGATTAATACGCAACCGAACTCCTGTTACACTGGGTGCTGTTTATGTAAAATTGTGATATTACCGGGGAGTACTTTTTCTGTTATCTTCTTTATTTGTATTCGTTAGTGCTGTCGCTATTAGATGTGCATAATCTTGCAATCATACCTCGCCTGTAACAACGTTTAGAAGATTATCGCTACAAACAGAAAAAAACAACGATTGATGAGGAATAACAAAATGTGTAGCCTACTTATTTTCCTCTGCCTTCTTGAAATGCGAAAACCTACTTTATTCCGTTTAGCTTTAATTAAGGTAGGGTGTGTTTTTTTTTCGAAGTGTTTCTTTTACTACAATATTTTCTGAGTTCTTACAAGAGGGAAAAAGGAGAGAATGCACAGCGATTGGGCATGACAAAGATAGACAATAATATAGACGTATTTGTTAATCCCCGTCATCACCCACACACCAACATTCCCGACACGTTCCTCCATTCTGCAAAATAGCGTCAAGCCTGTAATGCTATATCCGTATAATCCTTTTTTGTACTGTGAATTACGACCGAAGAAAAAGGTTCGCTTCAGTTCACTACGCTTCTGCCCTCAAACACTTGTACTTGTCTGTCAAGATGAGATCAACATTACAGTAGGACACAGGACCTCCCCAATGCACCACGACGTCACTCCAAGCCGATAAGCGTCTCCGCACTTTGTGAACTACACCCGGTAATCGCTGCTTTTCAAAATATTTGCTCTTGAAACTATCAACGTCTCTCAAGCCGCTCTCGCTATCTGCTACGTGTGGATCTCAGGAATTTTTGCCATCTTGCAAAGTAACATTACCGCCGTCTGACTTTTGTAATTCCGTATTGTTTATTGTATTAGAAGGACATTCCGACACAGAAAGATGTCCCTCCAATTTTAGGTCCGCTAGAAATAGGACCCAGCCAACGCGTTCAGTCCTATCCGAACTTACTTACTTATCCCTTAGTCTTAGATGACCGTTAGGGCCCCAACGATGATCGGGCAACCAAACTCATCAAACCTAAAAAAAAGGTTAGAGAAACCCCGATGAGATTCAGCCCCATTTCTGAAAGTTACCATATTTATGGAGCACCTTTAGAGGCCTTTCTGTCTACAACAGTTGTCATCTTGAAATGTTGCATAAAACGATCCATTGTATTCAGTGGCAGCCAGAGAGAGAAAACGAGACTAGGATAAGAGCACTGAAATCTAATCACCTAATGTTAACCATTTCCGAATATGAAGAGAATGTTTTTACTCTCAATGTTTACTGAATTTGATCCCCAGTTTTTAAAAAAAGAAATAAAAAACGAGATTCAAATATACCCAGGATAAAGATGCACAGACACTGATAAAGCCAGAGAAGACGTACACTCAAACAAGAGGACAATTAAAGATTGGTAAACTTTTCTGGGACGGAAAATCGAGCTAAAAGCTTCCCAACACAAACTGAACAACATCAGGAAGAAATGAGGTAAGGAGGCCAAGTGGAAAGCCTGGAATAACGGAGAGGAAGATACATTAAATTCCAGATGATGGGAGGATGACGAGGAAGAAGAAAAATAATGGACAGGAAAAAAAATGAAAGGAGAAAAGATGTAAAGCAAGTGATCTGGAGCTGGCATAAAACTAGAACGCTTTCACGGATGAACGAACCAAATCGTATTGAACAGGGCATTATGGGAATGGAATGGGTGATAACTCTTCCGACCCAATACTGGCGCGTTGAGGTCGTGGTAATTGAACACAAGCGAGATTTCCCCTGGTTTTCCACATGTGGTGTCGACGCAGAGACCATTCTGCCTTCTTTTATTGCCCAGCCCTTTCTAGAACTCGGAGAATGATACAAGAGTGATTTTTTCTGTTGATTTTCTCTCCAACGTGATAGTAACATACCAAACCGAATCAAATATAATTTATCTTTTGAGGGACCAGCTATCGAAGTTTAGGAGATTTTCAGCTCTTCACCCCTTCCCCGCCCTCTCTCTCATTCTCTTCCTTTACTTTCTCCCCCCCCCCCCCTCCTCCGTCTGTCTGTCTGTCTGTCTGTGTTTGTCTATGTCTGTCTGTCTCTGTCTCTCTCTGTCTCCCCCCCCTCTCTTTCTCTGTCTCTCTCTCTCTCTCTTCTCTCTCTCTCTCTCTCTCTCTCTCTCTCTCTCTCTCCCTCCCTCCCTCTCTCCCTGTCTCTCTCTCTCTCTCTCTCTCACTGGATTTAGTAGTTTCACCCTAGAGCTATTTTTTAACAAACCCTGAATTTATTATACTTACAAGCACAGAGAAAAAATTACACACATAGGCCTAGCTGTGTACTTACATTCCTAGGATTTATGCTGACTATGAAGCAATAGTAATATTACTTGCAAAAATTCATGAAAACAGTTTTCTTTCTTTCCTGCAATTCCATAAAATCCATCGAAAATAAGGGGACCCTTCCGTAAGATAATTCACCTACCAACAACTGCCGTAATTATGTCGATGAAGGCATAATGCAAATATAAATTTAAAAACCAAACTAACAAACATCAACAACACCCCTCTCTTTTTTTGAAAAATAATAAAATAAGGAAATTAAAGAATTAAACTATACAAAACAACAACTAAATTCACCAATGATCTCACATTTAAACAGCACTAAGCGCTGAACAGAAAAAAATGCTTGCATTGATCTCATTATATTCTCTTAAGCTTTCAAAACTTTTCTCCAACTTAAAACTCTTTTTTCTTTTCAAGATCGCGATCATCCCTTTGCACTTTTATTATCAAGTGATTAAGAGTTTAACCCCCCCCCCCAAAAGCAAACAAAAACAAACCAAAAACAAAAACAACTGAACGATAAAGACAAGAAGTCAAGATGACAGATCGAAAGGGAGAAAGCAACAGAACGTACAATATTTTCCTTCGTATTCCTTTTCTCCCTTCCAGGTCTTAGATTTATTTAGCTCTCCGTTTTTCAACCGATAGCTCAACAGGTTCTTTTCATCCTCAAGAACCTAAAGCAAAACTGCTCCGTGAACTCAGAAACAACACGGCTTCTTAGGAGTTGTTAAATACTTCTATTAATTTTCGTTTTAAGGCAGCGCTTTTAAACTTGTGTGGAGGTTTTAATAGGTGCCATTGTCCTGACAACACAGAAAGCTCAGCTGGTACCACGCTGTGCCTGGATACAGATTACCGTTGTGCGCATGCGGAAAAGGGCATGATTCTTTCACTAGCAATATTTGGTGGGATTTGAAAACACTTTAAGCTGTTAGCTCTGCCCTATCGGTCATGAATGTTTAAGTCGGAGAGACATAGAGAGAGATTGATAGATAGAGAGAGAGAGAGAGAAAAAGAGAGACAGACAGACAGACAGACAGACAGACAGACAGACAGACAGACAGACAGACAGA
>NW_004797312.1:806558-811257 GCF_000002075.1 Aplysia californica | reverse complement strand
ATAATAATAATAATAATAATATTAATAATAATAATAACAATAATAATAATAGTGATAATAATAGAGAGCATCTGTATAGCGTAAGTTCCAGCTCAACAGCAAGCTCTACGGCGCTTTACAGTCTACACACAATCTGTATATTATTATTATTACCCCAACAGGAGAGAGCATTCTGAAATAATCTCAACTTCCTGGTCTTGCGTATATTCTACATTTGTTCTGTGTTAGTGTAATTGTGTATTTATGTATGTATACGTGGATGTATTTATGAATGTACTTATAATTATGTGTTTATGTATGTATATTTGTTTGCCATTGCAAACCAAATTTCCCTTCTGGGACCAATAAAAACATAATGTATTTACTTATTTATTATTTATGTTTTATAATACTGACACGTTCCAAAAGGACTGCCACGGCCAGTCTATGATGATGACATTACTCCTTGACCTTGACAACGTGTGACTGTATTGGTGAATGTATTCAACAAAACAAGAAACAATTCCCAAGTTATTTACCTATCGAGTTAGCTATAATGTAATATAACCGGGCATCAAACTAAGCACCTTGCCCCGAACGGCAGAGACGGTTCCTGTAACCAACAACATCCCCCCCCCCCCATTCGTGGGCAAATAGATACACTGGACAGTTGTGACAACATAATATTATAATTATAATTGATGGACAGAAAGACATATATCTGACACTGGGAAATCAGCAATGCGTTCATAAACAGAGAGAGAGAGAAAGAGAGAGAGAGCGAGAGAGAGAGAGAGAGAGAGAGAGAGAGAGAGAAAGAGAGAGAGGGGAGGAGGAGGGTGAAGAAGAGAGAGAGAAGGAGAGGGTGGAAGAGAGTGAAGGTGAGAGATAAGGACAGAGAAAGGGGTAGACAGATGGAGAGAGATAGAAAGAGAGAGAAAAAGAAAGACAGGGAGAAAAAAAGGGGGTGGGTAGGGAGATAGGAGCAGGTCAACTGCATGGGAACAGAGCCAGTCGTAAAGGGAGGACAAGGAAACGAAGGAGACACATTCTCGGGTCATTGCTTCCCAAGCGTGTATAAACCCTGCGGTTTCAGGACATCTCGCGAATGTTTGGAGGCTGGAAATCCCCCCATCGTTTGAACCTCCTTCCATTGTTGGGCAAACAGCACTTAGTGTATTGCTGCGAGCAGACTTACATTGGCACACACACACACACACACACACACACACACACACACACACACACACACACACACACACACACACACACACACACACACACACACACGCATACGCACGCATAAACACACACATTCAAATTGAAGCATCCGTTTATCTCCCACGAAGAAGTCCACGGGATAGCTCCGTCGACGCGCAGACAAGCGCCCTTCTGCTTTATCCCACGATCTTAATTTGAGTGGTGTGAATATCTGACATGTTGGCAAGTTTCAATTATGTCCATACGTATAAAAGGCGGATTCTAGTGTTCTTTACTCCCGCCTGTTTGGACACATATATCATTATCATGTTGGCTTCCCTCCCACTCATACGACCCCGTGTTTTGAGAGAGGCTCGAAGTCTCATGATCTGAGTCAGTTACAAGCGTTGTGTGTGCTATTGAGACGTTGTCATTTCGCCTTCGTGGATTCCCGCGAGCCGAGGCTATCAATTACCCACGCCCTCCGCTCGGAGAATCGCGAAAGTTCAGGCAGGGGGAGTCAGTCAGTCAGTGTATGCCGGGCCAGCCCTTGAGTCGCTTGACGAAAATGACACTCGAATGATAGCTTTAGCCTGACAACTTGCGTTTTCCGGCGGTTCATTCACAAGTTATGCGCGCAATGTCTGCGCTAGGCAATACACTTTTGACGTCTCGCCACCCGTGTTCCAAATACCCGTCGACAATTTATTTCAGCTTCGCTAGCTTCCTATAGGCACTCCGAGCCATATCACCCATTATACATTATCATAATAAATGCGCCAGCTCACCACGGCGGATAAACATAGCGGCGTAGGACACAGACGATCGGCCCGCATGCAGACGACAGTGAGGCCTATAACATTGCCGGCTGGGATGGGTTAAAAAAATTATGTGTTCGTGTGTGAATACAGTGAGTGTTTATGTGTTCCTGTCTAGGTCCTGGTTGATCTACTCACGTACACGGGTGTGTCCCTGTGTTTGCCTACTTGCTTGTTTGTTTGTTGGCTTGTGTGAATGCGTATGCGTATGTGGTTTATAGATTGTTGTGGAGGGGCAAACCGGACTGGGAGGGATACAACGTTCCAGCAGAAGCAAAACGGTAATCGATAAAAATTCTGCCCACATGGGAGTCGAACTCAGAGCGCTTAACCACTACATCACAGACGCCGACAGAGCTTCTTTTTAGGCACGTTCATATTTGTCGTGTTTGCTCGACCACCCTAACCCCATCCCCTTTCTTCCATATGAGCCTCGGAAATCATGAAGGATCACATGAAAAGGAAATGCAAACGAGCTCCTCTGTGCAATTATGGCAGACATTGGAGCTTCTGAAAACTCTTGTGCAAGGATTTGAGATACGGACAAATGTACCAAAAAAGTGACCCTTGCAAGCAGTTAAAGCTATGATTATAACGACCAGCGATTGTCATGGTGAAAAATGGTCGTCTTAGAGAGATGATTCTCTCGGACAATTTCATTATGACAGAAAAACGCAAGAAGAGAGTTAGCAGTGGCCTCCTGTACTGGTGGTTGTCTTGGACAAGTAACTCTTAGAGCAGGCTGGAATTGGAATGTGGTCGGGGTTACATTTTTAGACTCCCAAAGTTCTCTCACGTTATTTTCAAAGCGGAATCTGCTTTGGTCCAAACCAAACTACCCACACACATTGTCAATACAAGATGTGTACTTCTATTATTAGTGCGGTGAAAAATTCGGGGCGTAACTTATCCTCAAATAATAATATCTCTTCAGCTGGTGAATCAATGCCACCCATACTTTGCTCGACAGTGCGTATATAATCTTAATCATATTCTCCCATAATAATTGAGGTTGGATTGAGATTTTTTTCTTTATAAATGTACCATAAATCTCCGTCACGAGTAAAATGAGATTGTTCACAGCACTTCTCGCTTCTCACACACATTTTGGATACGCATATGGCCTACGTCACATCACACCAATGACACTTTTTAGTGGCAAAACTTTTTACAGGAAATGTATTTTATAGTGAACACTTTTTTGCATGAAAGGTTCCAAAGCTTGCGTTCAGTAAGCATAATGTCGCGATTAGAAAAAGAATGACAGACTTGCTTCTAAAAGCGATATTGTCCCAGCTATAGACCTTTAATTAAAGATCTTTAGAAACCACCCATTGGAATTAAGACAAATTGATACAAGTCAATGCAAGGTTGAAAAGCTGGAGACTATAATATTATGTTCGATATTTGAAAAAATATTTGACAAAAAGTTGCGCCTCGAATTTTTGACCGCACTATAATAATAGGCTAGGTGTACGGCCTTGTCTGTCTTGACCACCACAAACAAAGAGGGCGGGCCTCCCCAAACTGTCGTAAAGTACACCAACATGACATGCTCGCGGCATCTGCTGATAGCAGCCAAAGACCTGGCCCAACCCACGACGCTCCAAGTGCCAGCCAGCCGTTCTAAGCCACAAGTATGCGAGGACTAAGCAAAGGCGACATGTTCTATTTGAAGGAGCTTACAAAAGAAACTAATCTGAAGGACCAAGGCCGTAGTCAGCGGCTGGTTCTTTATATAAAACTGCAGGTGAATGAATATTTTTGATATTGCGTAGAAAGAACTCGCTCCACTATAACCTAGAGAAATGTGTAAGGAATGTAAACAGAGTTACAGACTAGTACTGCTAGTCGGTCCCACATCCTATGAATAGAAAATCGAATTCAAAATGTTCAGCTGAAGGAAAAATGAAATGGCGTTTCCCTCCCAGAAGCCACATGACTAGTTATTCAAGTTACGTCGTCTTTCGAAGGTTGATGAGTGTTTTTTTAAATGTTTGCCAGCCACACAATGATTGATCAATGTCTTCTGTTCCTCAACAAAAAGGCAAGTTTAATATATTTTTAAAGTAAAAGTTATTTGGCACGTGCAACACAAACAGGTCATTCAAGTGCCAACGATTTGAGGTTTTACAAGAGAGTAACATGCAAAAAAAAATAAGATGGAGGGATAAAGACGTTAAATATTTGAAAGGAAAGAAGGAGCAAACCACACAAGAGCACCGACCAACCATCCACCGATAGAATTAGAAATGACGTAATTTTTTTCGGGGGAGGGGGTAGGGGTGGAGGACAGGAAAACATTTAATTTTTGATTTTAAAAAAAGAAGATCGGCCATTTAAACCAAAGATTTATGGATATATATGTGAAAGAGTGTTGCAAAAACCTCTTCTTTAATTCCACATATTTTAAACAGTAGATAGGTTCGTTCGAAGTGCGTCGATGCGATTAGAATACTTTCTTTCCTGGAAGACTAAACAGACAGAAACAACACAAGGAGCGGAAAGAAGTATGGCATAACAGGACCCCAGATCCACAACCGCCTACATCAAGGCTTACCTTCTTTAGATTTTCAAGCTTTTGGCATCATAATAATACTAATTTTGGAAAGTGTTTTACGGCGCTCGCAACTGCATAAGGTCATATGAGCGCGCGGGACACACCTAATATTTTCAGTTGGTAGGAAATTTTGAATTTTGCC
>NW_004797312.1:803732-805605 GCF_000002075.1 Aplysia californica | reverse complement strand
CTGCCAGTCTAGCCGTCATTAAGTACGGCCAGCCTCTTCCTATTATTATACTTAAGTATAGTGATGATTTGAATTTGAAACTTATATAGGCCAACAAAAAGGTGTGAGTTGTTGCATTATTGGGCCCAGCTTTAGAGACTAACGGTTACAGTGGCAGAAAAATATTGTTGCAAATAGATTTTCTTTAGATTAATCTATCACCCATCGCCCCTGTAAAAACACATGATATAATATTATAGTTGTACTCTTTTTGGAAAACCCCGTAATTGTGGGAACATTTGGTACCTTCCTTTCCTCCTGTTTTTGCAACAGTTTTATTAAGGCAAGATCTGCGAATCATTAAAGATATTTCTTTTTGTTTCAAGAACGACTTATATTTGTGTAAGTCCACCAAGTCTCGTATATTATGTGGGGTTCCCCTCACCCCCTCCTCCCAGGACCTGTGATCTAATAGTTTATCTTTGATTCGACTCTGCCAAGTGAGTGGAAGTACGACATGGAAATCAGCCCATAATAACCTAAGAATAATAACACCTATTAGGAATTTGAACAAGGGTTCTCTTGTTCTAAAAACCCAGTATGACAGAAAGTAAGAGTCCGCTTGCCCCAAAGTGCAGTTATTTCAGTTGCGTTGGATAGATACATAAGAGTTGCACGCCCTTCTTCACCCAAATATGAAAGAGACCCTTTACATGTCTCTTAATTAGGCATACTTGGAATTGTTTGTTTAATTTGTTTGCGCAAAGAGGAGCACATAGACACACTAACGGCCATAAGGAGCTGGGAGATAATAAGACAGACAGACAGAGACAACAAAAGGGGAAAAAAGAAGTACCATTGACCCTCCCTCCCCCCCCCCCCCAATACACCCGCATACTTGGATTAGAATCCTGTTCTCGGGGATTCAAAGCCATGTCGCCCAATCTGTAGACAAGAATGTGCAAAACCCCCAGAAGTACCAAGTTCCCAAATATCTATGCCTTTTCTCTTTTTCAGGACAGAAAGACAATAACCATGATAACGTTCCTTTGGACCCGGTCAAGTCGAACGTCCTTGTAACACGCACGGTTTTGGTTTTTGTGTAAGTTCTGTCTCAAAGAAATTCGCTGCATTCAGCCTGAGCGAACTTTCCCCATAATACAACAGAGCAGACATGGTTGCATAATAATATTGTAAAAAAAAGCCGTTATATGGATCATGCGACTAAATAGTACACTAGATATGGCGTGCCAAATCTGAATATTTTAGAGCTCTAGAGAGATATGAATTCTAAGCAATTAATCGCGACCCTAGAATTACCACGTTTTATCTGCTCAGTATTACATTTCGAGAAATTTGACGTTAAGAATCTGGCGTTTCATAATATGTCAAGCTTTTTCGAAAGCAAATTTGTGAAAATCTTGATAAAGTTTCTAATAACAATACAATTTTTATAGAGCAGATATATAACGTTTGATTTCTGACCGCATGGCCTTAGCAACTCAAAACGACCGAAAATGTCAGAGCACTGTAATTTTAAGGTAGCGAGATGCAGGCGAACGTAGCAGGGAATCTTGTTAGAAGATACTCTCATGGTAGATTCGTGTGTACGAGTGGTGCTACCAAAGGCGTCTATGGTTAGGCTTTTCGACTTGGCATACAAAATACATGAGTTTGATCCCATAGTTGGGGAGTCTGTTCCATCGAATTTCTCCGTATTTATGCTGGGATGCTGCGTCCCACAAACCTAGGGTCAAGGCAGGGTCGAATACGCAGGCTTTCAAAATGATATAAATGTTGTCATTGACAGCTTTAAAAGTTTACAATTGATTCTGAAACACTAGCTTGGTTTTGTGAAGTCAAACTGATTAAGGTCGATTCTTTTTTTTTTGGG
>NW_004797312.1:800339-802981 GCF_000002075.1 Aplysia californica | reverse complement strand
TTCTTCTTCTTCTTCTTCTTCTTCTTCTTCTTCTTCTTCTTCTTCTTCTTCTTATCTATGTGGCAGAACCTCCGAATTTGACGTCCAGTTCCGATAGAACCTACATATGTATACATCTGAAGCAAGCTCCTTGTTCTGAAGTCATACTGCGCTACCTTAGAATTACAAAGTTTTATCTGCTCAGAACCTAGTTTTGAGAAATGTGACGTGAAACATTTCGAGTTTGACATTATGCCAACCCTTTTCGGATGCGATTCTTTCAATATCTTGATAAAAACTCCAAACTATCTTACGATTTTGATAGAGCGGATAGAATATTTGGTTTCAGACCTCATGGTTTTGGTATCTCAAAACCCGCCAAAAATGTCATATTTTGTCATTCTGAGGTAGCGAGTAGTCACTGCTAAGTACAAGTTTTGAAGACACTGCAGGCCCATAATATATACATTATAATTTTATCTAAACGGTATAAACGTGCTTGTTGTGCGTAACCACCAGACTTACAAATCTCTTCGAATTGCTCAAAACAACTGTTTGCGTTCGGCCTGGATCCGTCTATCTGTTCTCATGAGTCGCGCCAGCCAGGGATGATGTATTCCTAACGTGTCTCGATCATATCCCGTGTATTGAGCACTTGTGTATAGCGGACGGGCGTCGGCCTTCCAGCCCAGATTGTTCGGGGGGACATGGCGTTCTTAAACTTGACTAGATGGGTGTCGCTTTGGGAAGAGAATCGCCTCCTCGCCGAGCGTTGAATGGAGACGTTGGCGAACGTCAGTATGTGAGGGGGGAACATTCCTGTCATTTTCATGTGCGCTGTTTTGAGGAATGAGATTTGATGGATGTCACTCCAGAGGGCAGTTGTCTTCCAGGGGGAGAGACAAAGGTGGAAGAACTCGTGAAGGAAGAAAACGAAGGGTATGAGCGAGGGTAAAATGCAAAAAGAAAAATATTATGAGGACCGTGGGGGTAAGATTACGAAGGGGAAGTAAAAATATAAAACGTAAAAAAAAGAGGATGGAACACAATAGAAGGATATGAAAAATACGAGGGAGGAATACTATAGACGCGTACGACGAAATGTAGTATAAAAAGAGGCGGACGAATGTAAAAGAAGGGGGAAAATACGAATACAAATTAAATGTCAGCTACATAAAGAGTCAACCCTCTCCCTCACTATCGTTCATTCTTTCGCTATCTCTCTCCTTCTCTCTCAGTCTCTCTCTCTCTCTCTCTCTCTCTCTTTCACTCTCTCTCTCTCTCTCTCTCCCTGTCTCTCTTTCACTCTCTCTTTCTATATCTGTATGCCCCAACTCTGTTCTCCCTCCCTTTCTCTCATTTATTACCTTTGATCAATATTTGAGGCGATACGTCTACCTTTTAACTATCTCTTTGTGACGTATTATGGGAATAGGTGGAACGACAGACAGTTGACAGACTCATAGATATACTAATGGGAAAAGGTCCATAAAGTGGAAACAGACAGACAGACAGACAGACAGACAGACAGACAGACAGACAGACAGACAGACAGACAGACAGACAGACAGACAGACAGACAGACAGACAGACGTTATAGAAAAAAGACACTGATTACAGAGGTCGCGTTTCAGGGAGCCGATGAAGAAAAAAAGACAAATACAACACAGAAGATATATTTCTAATTGCATAATTCGCATAGCATAAAACTCCATTGACGGCGTGGCTCAGTAAAGAAAACATTTTTGTAGAATGTCGAAAAGCGGATGTTTCAGCTCTGGTGGGCTGGTAGAAAAGATGACACCCCGTGGTCCTTGAATGGCAAAACGCCGTTAGCTGTTTTACGACGAAGGGCAAACGGGACCGGCAGCTCTTAACAAAGACGTCTGGAGAAAGAAGGATACTGGCTTAAAGCTCATCTGATTTTTTCTTTTGAGGAGAGCAGAGCTGAGACAGAACGGTCATAAATTCGGGGAGGGAAAAGTCTTTTGTTAATCTTCCCGCATTTTGCAGGGACCACGGACAGCACATGTGGAGTTTGGCTGGCAAGATTTCTGTTTTCCTGTGACTTCAAATTAAGGTCATTTGATCTTCGCCGTCATAGAGAATCAAAGTCCGTGAAATGACCACTGGTCAAAAGAGGGGAGGGAGGGGGGAGACACAGGGTCAATAAAAGAGAGACCAGCGGATTTACACCTGGGTGTGAAACGCCGTTTTAAGTGCCGGTCAGGAGCAGGCTCTGGTCACTTGGTAGGATATTTGAGACGTGGTGGATGTTTGGCCGACCAGAGGGATAGGTGGGGAGATGTGTTTGTTGTCTGTGGATCGGGTGTGAGTGTGTGAGTGTGTGTGAGTGTGTGTGTGCTTGTGTGTGTGCGCTTGTGTGTGTGTGCTTGTGTGTGTGTGTGTGTGTGTGTGTGTGTGTGTGTGTGTGTGAGTGTGTGTGTGAGTGAGAGAGAGAATGGGAGGGAGAGATAGATAGATAGATAGATAGATAGATAGATAGATAGATAGATAGATAGAGAGGGGGGAGGGAAGGAGAGTAGTTACTTGGTCGGATATTTGAGAGGTGATGGGTGTTTGACCGACCAAAGAGATGGGTGGGGAGATAAAGGGTTGGGAGGGTGTATTTGTTGTCTGTGGGTGAGAGAGAGAGAGAGAGA
>NW_004797312.1:799471-800076 GCF_000002075.1 Aplysia californica | reverse complement strand
TAGAGAGAGAGACAGAGAGAGAGAGGGAAAGAGAGAGAGAGAGAGAGAAAGAGAGAGAGAGAGAGAGAGAGAGAGAGAGACGAAGAAGAAGAAGGAGGGAGGGAGAAAAGGACAGGGAGAGTGAAATAGACAGATATCAAGCTATCTATTTATCCGATATATTGTACCTCACGTTTTGTGCGTTTGTCCATTCGTCTTTTAAAAAAGTGACATAATAAACACAACAACAATCCAAAAGGGTATAAGCTGCGGATGAAAGTAAAGTAAAGTAACAATCCAATACACCAGCTAATACTCTGCGGTATAAATAAACAAAAACCCATTCATTTTTCATAACACGGTTCCAGAAGAAAGGAAGTAACTCAAAACTATTGATGACAAGGAAGACCGGTACACACGCCAGACGAGGTCCAATGCTTCGCCCAAGGTGGCTGATTTTTCAAAACCCTCAAAAGGACAATACAATGTTTTTTGTTGGTTTTTTCCTCCTTGAACCTCGACTTTGTACGCATAAACACTTGATCTTTGCTGCGCAGTGGCTCCTTGAGGTACATTCGCGTGGACTGTCTTCAGACCTAGGGGTCACCCAATGATTTATGGCCTCC
>NW_004797312.1:796252-799201 GCF_000002075.1 Aplysia californica | reverse complement strand
TTTTCGCTTTTTAACATTTTTTTTCGTGTTTCCAGGCATATATCTATAAATGTTTTTAAAAATTGTAAGAATTCCCTAACCTGAAGAATAAAAAAGAATGAACCACTTTGAGTCTGCTTTAAAAAAAAATTAATGCTGTGAAGATTTTTTTAAAAGCAAAATATTATTGTTCTAATGTTTACGGTACGTTGATTCTGTGTAAAGCTTCCTTTATCTCTTTCCCCCCAAAGAGCCTAGTGAATCATAATCAAAGTCAGTAACCGTTAACAGCCTTTTATTGCAACTTTATTGAAATCTTGCACCCTAGGTGGCTAAGTGCATTGCATTGTTCTTACAACAGCATGAGCGTCTGGGGTTATACCGGACTGGCGTCACGCATCGATATGTATCGTATTACTGTCTGCTTCAGTTTTATATTTAGCATGTGAGGGGGAAAATATATCGCTATCACACCTGTAGTTAATAAGACAATCCCTTTCACCTCCCTTGATTCCAAACATAGTGCTTATAATAATATGATATGTCTCCTTTAGAGAATATCTGCGCTCGTCTCCGAAGCGGAAAGTCCGGGTTCGAGCCCCGGTTCGAACCCGGATTTTTTTCGCCCCCCCCTGCCCACCCAGCAGTGATGGGTAACTGACTTCGAGTTGGGGAAGTAAAGGCGACGTAGAAAAGAACTGGCCACCCTACTACAATATGCCGAAGGCCCAGGAAGTTGTCTCACTAACAAGACAATCCCCAATGTCCGGATTGGATGCGGGAACAACTTTACTTCAGAGAATATCATTACAGGTTAATATCTAAAAGGGAGGAGTACTCGTTGTATTTGGGCCATCTAATTTCCTCCACGTCTTCTGCCCAGGCAAAGCTGTCTCATACAGAGAGTCAACAGCTCTTGTCAGCATCGATATCGACGGACAGGTGGAGAAGAATGATTAATGTTACGCGGTGAAATCAGGCGCTCGTCAAATTTTGGGCATTTGGAGCTATAAGTATCATCTTAAAGCTTGTTCATCTTTTCTGCATTTGGCGAAATAAACATCTTTTTATCTTGAATCGAAGACAAGCTATTTGCGATTGAAGGAAGTGGCTGGTGTCAGAGGGAAAATTAGCGAGAAAATGACCGCCAAGTTTGGTGACTTCGAAAGCTTGAGTGTTCTTGGAAACTGCAATTTTACATTTTCTGCGCCTTTGATTAACGTTTTCCAGTAAAAATCCACACAAAAATGTGTTCTTAAATGTACATACAAAGTATTGAGCCAAAAAAAAAAGTTCTTCATTATTATTTTCACGAGCGAAAAGGGGGAGGGGGGGGGGGTAATTGCTTCACTTTCGACCTGAAGTGCTTTGATTTGTTGATTTGCTATTTTGCTGAAAGCGGCATACAATTCAATTTAAAACAAAATGTATGTCATCAAATCAATTCAGGTAAGTTCGTTCTAACAAAATGTTTCCATAATATCACGCTGAGAGCGTATTTTCTGAACAGAAGTAGCGGGTTAGGGAGAAACAGCTTTGTCTCCTCTCTATCTGTAAGAGCCAAACAAAGCTGGAGACTTTTTATTCTGACCTTGTTGTCAGTGGGGATCACTGACTGTCGTCTGTTTGTTTTTGTTTTGTTTTGTTTGCTTGAGTATATGGGTTTTACGGCACTTTCAACTTAGTTTTGGCCAAGTAAGTGCCAATGACTGTCGTTGTTCTTCTCATTATTATCTCACTGAGGACACGCGGTCAGTTTCTCCAACAACGCTTAAAGACGAGCTGTTTTGGCGCACTATAAAAAAAGTAAAACTTGGTCATTCATTCAGATATTTAAACTCTGTTTTAATAATAATAATAATAAATAGCATTTGTATAGCGCATTCTTATACCTGCTCGACAGGAAGCTCTATGCGTTTAACACTATACTATTACCCAGGCAGACCACAGAACACTCAGAAACATTCAAGCTGTTTTCTTTCCCAGAAACGTGAGAAAAGACAAACAGCAACATACATACTAGGAATTAGGTTTTGTTTGTTTGAGTAAAGAGAAACATATGACACACATTTAGTGCTGGTGAAAAGTAAGACAGACAGAGAGACAGAAACAACAGAGGGGAAAGTAAAGAAGTAGGACCTACCAGTGGCGCCCTCCAACCACCCACTATGAACTAGGTGTTACATGTTTGTTTATGATGGTTCGAAATTGAATAACACCATTGCCTTTATTCTGTTGCTTATGGGACATTTTTTTAAAGCATCTGGTATGCTTTTAAAGTTAAGGAACGGCCAAACTTCGTCGCGTTTTCTTCAAGCAGGAACAACCAGGTGGCGAAGCACGAAATTATGTGTCATTTCAGTCCCCAAAGACCCCTGTCAACAAGCAGAAATCCTTCCAACCACCTCTCTAATTAGGGTATCATGTTAACGAATCCTACCCACCATGTTACTGCTACTAGTAACCAAGGGTACCCGCCTTCATCTGAACTGAATCCAGCTCATTTCCTTACTAGAAGTGTATAGTGTTTCAGGGAGTGTGTTTCCTTTCTACGCCACAGGTTTACCCCCGGAGCTTTTTACTGGCCCTTGCTCTGCTTTGGCCCAGCTCGACATCAAAGAGGTCGCAAGTGGTGTTAAATCTCGGAACGGGTACTTGTAAAGAAACGAAATTCCCCCAGCATTGTGTTTTTTCTAGGGCTGTGGGTAGTTTATGATCTACAAAAAGAAAGGAAAACGCACAAAAATGTGTGAACCCGGTGAAGGAACTATTGTGGAAACGGAATTATGTGGGAGGAGGGGAGTGGTTAAAGAGGGAGGGGGAAGTGATGGTTAAGGATGGATTGAGAGAGAAGGTCTTGGCTTCTTTTTTTCCTCTTCAGAGCGAGGGAGGAGGTGGGTCGAAAAATGATGCGTGCGTGCGGGTGTGTGTGTGTGTGTGTGTGTGTGTGTGTGTGTGTGTGTGTGTGTG
>NW_004797312.1:794653-796152 GCF_000002075.1 Aplysia californica | reverse complement strand
AAAAACCCCAACAGCGTCTTTGATTGAGTGTTGTCAAATTATAACCAGAAGATGCGTCCTCGGTCAGTTGAGCTGACTAAACTGTTCAGTTGTTGTATTCTAGGTTTTAATCTTTCCGTGTAGTTTTTCTGCGTATTTTTTGTTTTGTTTTTGTATTTAGGGGGCGGGGAGATTAGCTGTGTTGGGGTATAAGTAAGTACAAATGGGGGAGAGGGTGGAGGTGGGGGTTGGAGGTTGAGAAGAGGGTGGAATTACAAGGTAGAAAGGGTGACGTATTCACTATTCTTCGAGAGATACGTTGAAGCAGGCAGAGATAGGCAGAACAAAAGCAGATAGTGAGATTAAAGCCGTTACATGTTCACACACAAATACCGAAATACAGACAGACACACAGACACACACACACACATACATGAAACACACAAACCATCATAACTCAGTAGAAAACATAAGAAAGGGTGGAGACGAAGAAAAACCCAACAAAAAAACCGAGAACAGCAACAATAACAACAGCAACAAAAACAACAACTATGAAAACAACAACAACAACAACAACAACAAAAGTAAACTAAAATACCACCGGGCAACGGGAAAATTAACACTACCACCACCAACAACAAAATAACAACACCAGCAACAACAGAAATAGATATAACAATGACAAAAAGACATAAATACCGCTACAACCGCCAATACCACCACCACCACCACCACCAACAACAACAACAATAACAGCAAAACAACAAAACAAACTAAAATACCATTACTCCAACCTTCACAACCACCACAACCATCACCATCAACGACAACAGCAACAACAACAACAACAACAGCAGCAACAAAATGACCACAACCACCAAAATAACAACAGCACAAAAACAAAACAAACGAAAATAGCATGTTCTCCACCTCCACCACCACCACCAACAATAACAATAACAACAGCAGCTGCAGCAGTAACAACAAACAACAACAACAACAACAACAACAACAACAACAACAACGACAACAACAACAACAGCAACAGCAACAACAACAACACCTCACCCGCTACCCAAGAGAGGCCGTGGCACTGGCTTCGGGGCTCCAAACATTTCGAACGAATAGGCTATCACACACACACACACACACACACAACAACAACAACAACAACAACAACAACAACAACAACAACAACAACAACAACAACAACAACAACCCCATTCCGCCTCATCCCCCTCACCTTCCGTCCCACCGCGTTGTTGTGCAGGTTCATGAGGCTGCGTATGTTCCTGCCTGTCTGAGTGGCGGACTCCGGGGCGTCCACAAAGGTCTCGCTGAACCACAGGCCGTAGTTGACGTTGTCAGAACAGCCGCCCCACTTCCAGCCTTCCACGTCCGCCTCGCCGTACCTAGCACAGCAGAGAAAACGTAGACGTTAGAAAATCTAGTGAGGCATCATGGTGGAATCAGGCGCTCGTCAAAATAAAGAAATAAAAGAATCGGCTTTTTTTTTGGGG
>NW_004797312.1:783664-794553 GCF_000002075.1 Aplysia californica | reverse complement strand
GGGTAGGGTAGATGGGCATTATTTTCCCTATATTTTATTTTTTTTTTTGGTTCAACACCTTTATGTCCATATAAAAACACATTTTTGAGTTGATTTTGCTGAAAAACATTAATTAAAGGCGCAAAAAGCAAATTTTCCGTTTCCAGTGACTCTCAGGCTATGGAAGTTACCAAACATTTGCGGTCATTTTCTCGTTAATTTTACATCTAAAACTTCCATAGCCTGAGAATCCTCCTTCAATCGCAAATATTTCGACTTCTATTCAACATAGATGGGTGCTTTTTCACCAAAAGGAAGGCAAATGAACTGGCTTTAAGATGATACCAATAACCCAATATGCCTAAAAGTGGACGAGCGCCCGATTCCACCACGTCGTGACGTAAGTTAAACGCCCCTGTCAACACTATTAGATTATTCAAGAGGCAGGATCCCCGAGTTTAACGTTCGTCTCCGAAAGGTCCGAGCCCAATAAGAAATTCGTGTAAAGTGTCTTTCCCAAAGACACAACGTCGGTCGTAGCTGACGCTCCAACCCGCGAACCCGCAAACTCAGGATTACGAGGCTGGTAGCCTAACCGCTAGGCCACCGACGCCACTGGCGTTGGAGAGAAATCGTATAGGATGCTGTCCAGATACATAGCAAAAAATAGAGAAAACGTAGAGGATAGCGTTCAGATATAGAATCTATAGCACTAATAAAAAAAAAACCCAAAGAGGATAGTTTTCAGACATATAGCAACAATTTGTTTTGTTTTGTTTTTGTAAGTGTTTTACGTCTCCAGCAACTGCACAAAGTCGCATGAGCGCACGAGACACATGAAACATTTTCCAGTTTGGTAGGAATTAATTTTGAATTGTGCTCGGGTGGCGGCCGAAGCCTACTCTTATCGATTTTGGTCCACAAAGGGATCTTTAAAGTGCGCAACTTGCACACGGGACCTTCGAGATTGTTCCCCCTTTCCCGAGAGGGATAGGTGTTAGATCCTACCTATCCAAAGATCTGGGGTGTGGTTGAAAGACAGCAATAAGAAGGAGCTAAGGAGTAGCAGTAGAAGAGCTGCAGAAAGAATCAGGAGACCAGAGGAAGGAGCAAAGAAAACGAGGAGGCAAAGAAAATGAAAGGGGGGAGGGCAAAGAGTGGAGACGAAAGCAGACGACAGAACACGGTTAGAGAGCAGTAAAAGAGGTGAAAGGGGAACATTATAGAGAAGAAAATTTTCCGTTGCTGTCAGGTTTCGAACCCGAGGCCTATTGAATGAGAGGCAAACACTAAAACATTTAGACCACAAGAACCCCCATAGATAGATAGATAGACAGATATATAGATAGATAGATAGATAGATAGATAGATAGATAGATAGATAGATAGATAGATAGATAGATAGATGAGGTGAGACTGAGAAAAATAGAGCTGATTAAAGAGATGGAAGAAAGACCGAGAGAGGGATAGTGGGATAAAGAAAGAAAGAAAGAGAGAAAGAAAGAAAGAGAGAGAGGAGAGAGAGAGAGAGAGAGATAGAGAGAGAGAGGGGGGGGTAGAGAGACAGAAACAGGCAGAAAAACAGACACACAGATATACAGACAAAGATAACAACAAAGAAGGAAAGAATGAGAGAATTTAAAGAGAGCGTGAGAAAAAAAGAGACGCGGGTCGTGTATGTGAAAGCGACTGAGTGTGTGAGTTATTGCGTGAGGGAGTGAGTTTGTTTCTGTATGTGTGTGTGTGTGTGTGTGTGTGTGTGTGTGTGTGTGTGTGTGTGAGAGAGAGAGAGAGAGAGAGAGAGAGAGAGAGAGATAGAGAGAGAGAGACTGATAGAAGAGATTGAGAGAGAGACTGAATTAGAAAAAGGAAAGGAACTGAAAGGGAAAAAAAGACAGACAGACCGAACAAAACACAGTGAGGCCCTGTCTTTCCCGCCTAGAGGCACTCGTAGCCCCCCTTGAATTCGTTCTTTCTTCTCTCAACTGGCTGGCCCTTCATCTCCGGCGATGACGAGGAGATCATAAGCTGAAACCTGCGTTAATCAAGACGTGAATTACTGTAACATTTGATGCAGTCGCGCCTAGCCGCTCGCCTCTCCTCTTTGATCCTTGTGCTGCTCCAGACATAAAATGGCGCACATGAAAAGTATTAGGCTACAAACATCTATAAACATATCCGGGTGAGCGTGAGAGATCAGGAAGTGACAGCTGCGCGCGCATGGCGCCGGATGTAAGTCGGAAATCCAAGATATCATTTCATAATGTGGAGTCTACTTTATTATATTATATTTATTTGCCTATGGTGGTTTGCGGCTTGACGTTCTCAACACGGCCGTTGGCATTATCGTAGAGTTCACGCATTTAGTGGTTTTGACTCAGATAGCTAATCTATAAAATGTAGGTGTTTCACGCCCCCATCGACACAATTTAAACTATTTAAGAGGCGGGCTGTGACCCTGCCTGTCAGGACCAACCCAGACTGAGAGTATCAAAAGTCCAAACAGAAAGACTGGGATACTCTTTGAAAATTCTCCTAACACAGGAATCGAACTTGGATCTTTTGTGTGTGATGACAAAGCACCTAACGGCTGCACCACGGACTTAATAAAAAGAAATACAAAGCAAAACAAAACAAAACATAGCAAAACAGAACAAAACAAAACAATATAAATCAAAACTAAACTAAACAACAAAAACCCATAAGTCAAATATAATGTCAGTGTCTATGTTTTAATTATTAACGTCGTACAATAGCCTACCCTCATCCCCCCCCCCCAACCGTTGACAAACCAGGATCAAGGAGTAAAGTGCCTCCACTGACAGGCTGATGTTCATTTTTTTGGTAAGTGTTTTACGGCGCTCGCAACTGCATAAGGTCATATGAGCGCATAGTACACATTAAACATTTTCAGTTGGTAGGAAATTTTGAATTTTCGCTCGGGTGGCGGCCGAAGCCTACTCTTATCGGTTTTAGACCACCAAGGGATCTTTAACATGCGCAACTTGCACACGAGAACTCTGAGATCTTTCGCCCTTGTCTGAAAAGGCTAGGTATAGATCTTTTCTACCAGAAGATCAGGAGTGTGGCTGAAAGACAGCAGTAAGAAGGAGCCAAGGAGCAGCAGTAGAAAGGCTGCAGAAAGAGTCAGGAGCCCACAGGAGGGGGCAAAGAAGGTGAAGGGGTAGGGGCAGAAAGAGGAGACGAAAGCAGACAACAGAACATTGCTAGAGGAGGTGAAAGGAGACAATATTTGAGAAGAAAATTTTCCTGTCGCTACCTGCATTTGAACCCGGGACCTTTGAATGAGAGGCCAACACTTTAACCTGTAGGCCACGAGAGCCCCCCCCCCCCCCCCTCTGATGTTCATGGGGGAATCGAACTTTTGCCTCTAGTATACAAAGCAATTGGAACTTTGCCATTACACCCCAGAAGCTGGTGGTCTTTGAGTGCAACGACTATTTCCGATAGGTAAAAGAGACGGGCTCAGGTACCTTTGAAACCTTTTCCAAAAACCCAAGTTCAAGACCACTGAGCTAGGAATTGAAATGAAGGTCATGTACCGCGTCACCCAGCATGATGCCAACTGCGCCACATGCGTGTCTTTAAAAACAAGAGTTCGCAAATGCGTCTATGTAAAAGTGCAAGTGTGGGTATTAGTTCTAGCTTAGTCCACTTCGCCATTAGATTCTACTTCTTTTAATAATAAACTCGGGCTTGGATCGTACACACACCTTTTATTCATTACACACCCCCCCCCCCTCCCCAACACCAAACAAAACCCCCCAAAAATTTTTTAAAGCTAAAACAAAAACAAAAACAAACACACGAAAGTAAGACAAAAAGAAAAAAAAGTATTTATAAGTAAAAAAAAGAGTAAAAATTACAAGTAAAAAAACAAAACAACAACTACAAACCAGTACATACATAAGCCAAAAACGACGTCTGTGATGTAGTGGCAGGGCGCCTCTGCATGTAGAAGACTCAAGTTCGATTCCCGTGTCGGGACAATTTTTTTTTAGCCATCATCTCGCACTTTCTACAAGAGCATTATATAATATTATATCCCTTTCGGCCCGGGTTAGCCCTAACAAGTGGGGTAGAAGGCCTCTCTACATTGTGTCTGTTGCTAGGGGTGTAAAAAAGTTCAAATACTCGGGAAAAAAAGAAAGAAAGAAATGATAATAATAATAACAAATAATGATAATAATAATAATAATAATAATAATAATAATAATAATAATAATAATAATAAAAATCATCATCATCATCATCATCATCATCATCATCATAATGAGAAGAAGAAGAAGAGAAGAAGAAGAAGAAGAAGAAGAAGAAGAAGAAGAAGAAGAAGAAGAAGAAGAAGAAGAAGAAGAAGAAGAAGAAGAAGAAGAAGAAGAAGAAGAAGAAGAAGAAGAAGAAGAACAAGAACAAGAACAAAAAGAACAAGAAGAACAAGAAGAACAAGAAGAAGATTTTTTAAAACTTCAGTAAGCCTATAGCAATATTTCTCACCTGGACATATCACAGGAGCAGTCGGTGAGATTCCCCACTGAGCAGGCCTGGGTCACTGAGTGCACCACGCCGGCACTCAACACAGCATACACGAACGCTGTTTCTTTTGTACCTGTGGACATATAAAGCGTGAACATAGCAATAACAGCTTTGTTGGGGGGGGGGGGGGGTGATGATGTGGTAAACGTTTAGCGCCCTTATCAACACTATTAGGTTTTTTAAGAGAGAGGACCTCCGACATTAACGTCCTTCTCCGAAGGGACCGAGACAAATGGAAAACTCGTGTAAAATGCCTTTCCCAAGGACACTACGTCGGACTGAGCTGAGGCTCGAACCCCGAACCCACACTCTCACAATTACGGGTCCGGTAGCCTAACCGCTAGGCCACTCACGTCACTAGCAGCGACGTTTTAAAAAAATGGATTTTCCTCTTTTGTTTGTTTCCCTATTGTCTATCTTCGCTTGAAAGCGATGTTTTGTTGAATACAGAACAGATAAATAATATCATTTGTATAGCGCCAATTCTCACTCAACAGCAGGCTCTATGCGCTTAAATCTATGATATTACCCCAGCAGATCTGATAACATTCTGAAACAAAGTAAACTTTCTGGGAAGCTTACAGTGCAAGCTGTCATTTTATAGACGCTGAACCACTGACAAGATCTTTCGCTGTCTATGGCCGGGTACCCATTCCCACCTGGGTGAAGTGAGGAAAACGTGTGTAAAGTACCTTCCCCAGGACACAACGTCGGGCCTGAGGCTCGAATCCCCGAACCGGCAACCTCACGTCTGGCATCCTAACCATTTGACTATCAACTACGTCGGACTTGTTCAAGATGATCGTCATTATCAGCAATATTGTCGTGGAGAGAAGTGGTCAACATTGACGGGTAGTTGTCTTGGACTATGTTATTATAGCATAGCAAAAATAAAAACAAAAAACAAAAGGGGCAGGGCGGAATATTGGAGTAGGTAGTTTGAACAGGTGGTTGTCTTGAACAGGAAGATCTAGTTGTCTTGGACAGGTAATCGTTAGAGCAAAGTACAACTGTATTTCCAAGTCGAGGCAGTGGCTCACGTCAGTTACGTTTGTAGCGAACAGTGTCAGAATGTGTTTGGTGATACTGGTCGCTGCATTTACAGCCTAAGTAATGCTGCTTTAGACAGTTCTACTACTGGGGCTTCTCGTGATCAAGAGGCATGGTGTTCCCCTCTCATTTAACAAGTCCCGGGTTCGAAATCTGACGCCACTGCATAAGGTCAAATGAGCGCGCAGGACAATTTAAACATTTTCAGTTTGGCAGGAATTTTGAATTTTACCTGGGTGGCGACCAAACCTTACTCTTATGAATTTTAGGACCACAATATATCTTTAACGTGAGGAACTTGTATTCTCCACCTCCACGATGTTTTCGCCCTCTTCCGAGAAGGATAAGAGTTATAGCTTACCTACCCTTAGACCAGGGGTCAATCTGTTCTGCTAGATGTGGGTTCGAAACCCGTCAAGGGCCCGACGTTGTGTCCTTGGGAAAGGCACCTTACACGAATTTTCCTCACTTCACCCAGGTGGGAATGGGTACCCAGCTATAGACAGCGAAAGATCTTGTCAGTTTGTTAGTGTTTGAGCGCTTTATCAGCTGCTTGCACTGTATGCTTCCCGGGAAGCTGAGAATGTTTCAGAGTGTTCTATCGTCTGCTGGGGTAATAATATAGTGTAAAGCGCATAGAGCCTGCTGTTGAGCGGGGATATGCGCTATACAAATGCTATCTATTATTATTATTATTAGATGTTCTTGTTGTCGTCTAATATATTCAGTCTTTTCATAAACATAAGGTCACTATTATCAATTTCTTTGTCTGTCTGCCTGTAAGATACATTTTTATTGTCGAGACCCTGGCACACTGGTTTTGTGTTTCATCACGTACACACACACACACACACACACATACACACACACACACACACACGCATGCACACAAACGCATACGCACGCACATGTGCACACTCACACATTCTCTCTTCCACACACATCTGTGCACATAACCATAATAATGCAAGAGTACGCTTGCACTCACAGACAGGCCCACAGTGACACGCATATTATAAATGAACAGTAATATAAACATTAATAGCGTTAAGCTAGATACTTACTCTGTCTGTCTGTCTGTCTGCCGGTTTGTTTCTCTCTCTCTCTCTCTCTCTCTCTCTCTCTCTCTCTCTCTCTCTCTCCTTCTGCGCATAGATACACACATCCCCTTCTCCCTCTTCTTTTTATCTTTCACTCTGATCATCCTTCTCTGAAACGTGTGCAGTGAGCTAATACGAATGAATGGAAATGAAGTGTGGGTGTGGGTGTGAGTGCGAGTGTGTGTGTGTGTGTGTGTGTGTGTGTGTGTATGTGTATGTGTGTGTGTGTTTGTGTTCATGCTTGCGTGTATCTCGCCGTCCGGCCTTTGACTTACACTCTGTGTGCCTGAAATCAGCATCGCGTCTGAATGGGAGCGTGCAAAACAAATTTGCATATTTTTCTACTTACCACAGACGTCCAGCCATTGCTATTCTTCGCAAACATTTATCTCTGTCTCTTTCTCTGTCTATCGTTTTTGTTGTTGCTTGTTTTCGTCTTTTATATCTGATACTGTCTGTCTGTTTCGTCTGTCTGTCTACCTGTCTGTCTGTCTGCCAGCCTGTTTGTTAGTCGGTCTCCAATGTCCGCACCATTCTCTCTTTCTCTCTCTCCCTCTCTCTCTCTCTCTCTCTCTCTCATTCTATCCCCTTCCCGCCCCTCTGTTTCGATTTCTTTTCACCCTCCCATGTCTCTTTAGCCTTCCTTTGTATTTGTATTTCTATTTACGAAATATGTCTGCTGCCGTTTCTTTTGGCAAAATCCGTCTGTCAAGAATTTGTTTTTATTCCCTTTGCGTCAAGCTGACACCTTCCCCGATTTCTCTCCACAACAAAAAGCTACAGGAATTAAAATAAGAGATAAAGATTAAGTTGTTTGGCTTTACACCTCCACCGACCTATTCACAAGTGGAAAAGAGCGTTCTTGGCCGTGGAAGCAGTAGAAAAGCCACGAGTGCGTGTCGTCAATGATTTAAGGGCAGTTTGTAAGCCAACCTGCTGCCTAGTTTGTTGCGTTCACCGAGGGGGTTTTTTTTCTCTCTCTCTCTCGCCTTCAGGTAAGTAAGTATGTGTACAAAGAGGCTTTCCTCAACCTCACCCCTTTCCCCTTATTTTTGTCTTTGAAATTTTCTATCCAGTGAGGTGAGGTATCAATTACGATATCGTAGAGAAGAAAGGAATGTTACAAATTGCTGTGTCAGAAGGGAAACAAATATATTACGCGGTCTGCAAGTAAGAAATCGGTACACGCGATTTTTTTTTTCTCTAAGAAAGAAAAACCGGCAACGTAACAAATCACCTGAAGCTTCACAAAAATTGAACTGTAGAGTTAAAAGATTTTAAAAATGAAATAATGACAAAGAAATGTCCCCGTATCAAAGCAAAACTCTTCTTTTTTTTTTTTTTTTACAATACTACAAACTGTCGTTTTAATTCTTCACTCAATGAGACACTGATTTATCTGATGAAATCACAGTTTGAGGAGAATAGTCTCCTGGTTGGTTAAATAGTCGACAGACCATAATCGATGTGTCGACAATACGGTCCCTTAGAATTACAAAGTTCTGTCTGCTCAATATCTACTTTTGAGAAATTTGAGGTAAAACAAATTTGAAATTTCACATGTCAAGCTTTTTTGAAAGCAGTCTTTTGAATTATATATTGATAACAACTCCGAGTAATCTTACGATTCTCATAGAGCAGATAGAACATTTGTTTTCTGACTGTGTGGTTTTAGTTACTCAAAAGGGCAGAAAATGTCTGATTTAACTTGATAATTCTAAGGTAGCGAATAAGCAGAAAATGAGAAATTGTTATCGCGATCACTGCATTCTTTTCTTTATGACACTGTGTCTTTTAAAGGACTTTGGGAATTTCCCAATAATGTCTAGTACATAGAAAACTGCGAGATAAAGACGATCTTTTGTCCTCTGTTGGAAAAAAGGTAACTTCATTACAGAAACAAGGTACTGTATTCAGAAATAAAAAAAATAGATCTGATACATTTGAAAAAAAAAATCATGATCACTTTCTGCGTAAACCATAAAATCGTATGAATATCTTAACATTCTGATAACACTGAAGCACAATGTAGACTGTAGTCGCGCATTTCACGAAAATAGGCATTTTTGTTAGTTTGTGCCTTTGTAACCAGTTGTTTAACATCTCATACAAAGACCATGTCACCAATGAAGAGGTGAAAAGACGAATGAGACATGTAATCGGGTTTAACACCGACCGTCTATCACTGGTAAACGAAACTCAAGCTGAAAAGGTATGGTCATGTCACCCTTTCTTCAGACCTTGCTATAACTATTCTACAAGGCAATGTGCATCGACGACGAGGAGAGACAGACAGAAGAAGAGATGGGAGTATAACATCTGAAAATGGACAGCCATGGAGCTGGAGGACATACAGAGGAAAGCAAAGAGCGGAAAGGGGTGGAGGATATTTGTTTTAATTTGTCAGATGCGACCCAAAGAATGAGAAATCGGGAGCAGAACAGAACAAGAACCAGTCGTATAATATCCAGTGCCCATTGGCACGATCGGTTCGGGCCGTGTGCTCGCTAGATTGAGGGAACAAAGCGACTGTAGTGGTACAAACCGATCGCCCGACTCGTCGTCTCAAAAACAAAAGCGTTTTACGGGGTGTCCTCTACAGATGGAGGCCGATCGCCCGACTCGGTTGCCTGAAAAACAAACTTGTTAGTTTTCAGTTTTAGGCGACCGAGTCGGGCGATCGGCCCGATCCAGCCGTAGTGGTCGCCCCGTATTAGTTTTCACCAGACCCGACCCGACCCGACCCACCCGACCCGATCCCATCCGCAATGATCACCCGGTAACACGTCGGTCCATAATTCTTGTGTCCACGATGACAGGTTCTTGAACATTTCACTTTCTCCACACCTCGCATCACGGCCGCTGAACACGTCCTTGGCGCACACAAGCTAAGGTTCATGTTTAAACCATTCACTCACAATTGTAAAACCTATAATTTTGCTATAAAGGAGTGTGTCATCGGTATTTATGGTGGTATCCCCGTCTGTCACACGGGAGAGATAGGTTTGATTCTCCGTCGAGAAGGGTAGTTTTTTTTCTTCTTCTCGATACAGAGAGAAAAGACTGAAATAGAGAGAAGAAAGAGAAAGAGAGACATTGGGGCTGATTATACGGAGTGGAATAGAAAGACGGACAGACAGAAAGAGGCATTATTTTTTTAAAACGTGATCTAACAAAGAGAACATATTTTAAAACAGTCTCCGGTCATTTCAAAGCTGATATGATTATGATATATCATAAAGCACATTATCTTTTCTGTAGCGCACATTCCCGTGCAAAATAGCTCAATACTTTGACAAAATACATCTGCATGAATATGCATGCATACGCTCTTTGGATTAACGCTATCAATTAAACAGGCGTGCATCCTATCACAGCACAGTCAATGAGGATATCCACATCGCATTATGAATAAGAAGGACCAACTATCTAGATAGCATTTTATGAAGTACGTTTTTACATTTTTGACTCTGACTTTGTATCCTTGAAATGTTCAACGAGGGAGAGATGCAGATCGGAGGAGCGAGATGAAAGGGGATCTTCGGCGGTATGGGGTTCTTTTCACCATAGTCCAAATTATGGAAATTTGAGGAGATCACCATTCAAGTCCATTTTCGTCTCTGAGAGATGATTTAACTCGGATGTTTCCTTCTAGTCATGAGACCGTTGAAAAAAAAGTAACTTTATTACAGAAACAAGGTACAGAGTTCAGAAGTATAAAAATTAGATCTGATATATTGTGGTTACTTTTGGGGTTAAGCATAAAGTTAGATCCAAAATGTTTTAACCTAAAGGGTCGGTAACCAAACGATAATAATATCTTAAAATTAAAAGTAAAATTAAAAGTAAAGCTCAATCCAGTCATCACTGGCGGTAGGAGTGAACCAACAGCTTGTTTTCCTTTTTGTTAAAATCACAGTATTTGTAAGGACACAAACTGCAAAGGTGTTGGACATTTGTTGGTTTCACACGTTTTATTTTTATTGACCACACTCGTGGGATTTGGGGTAAAAATGAAACTTACAGGGTTGTGTCCTCTGTGATTGCCCTCCCCTCCCTTCCTCCCACCAACGCACACACACACACACACACACACATACACACACACACACACACACGCGCACACACACAAACGCGCGCGCGCACACACACACACACACACACACAGAGACACAGTAGAGAGAGGCAGGGAGAGAGAGAGAGAGA
>NW_004797312.1:778271-779937 GCF_000002075.1 Aplysia californica | reverse complement strand
TCTCTCTCTCTCTCTCTCTCTCTCTCTCTCTCTCTCTCCTTCCGGGTATGTGTGTCTCCCCTGTCTCTTTTCGCCTTTGGATTGATAACGTCCATTCTAGCTTTTGTTTAACGTTTTAACTAATAATTTAATGCGTGAGAGAAATCGTTTAGCTAAAGAAGAGGTCGATGTTATGGGGAAAAGAAAACTTTGTCCTGTGCTGAACTCCCTTTAAAATCTTTAAAGCTCACCAAGAAAGATGAACTCCTTCTTGCAAACTCAGAACACAATTCCTTAATTAAATGTTAACAGGTATGGAGGAGCAGGGATCGGAAATTTTTTAAAAAGTATATAGGAGGAAGTAACGACTTTTGTTTTAAGTCTGTATAAATCCTATTTAAGGCACAATCATTATTTTAAAATTTGCCGTCGAGTTTTAACTGCGTCATGCAGAAAAGACTGGTCTTATATATCGATCTAAGCATACAAAAACAACAACAACAACAACAACAACAACAACTTGTCATTGCAACAGTTTAACAGGCATAATATTAGATGAGTTTGTTAAACGCCACCTCAAAAGTTGATTTAAACACGCCAATACGTACTGAACCTCTGTAAATTGAACCATTGCCGAAAACCCCCCCCCGTCAGAAGCTGATCCAAGACAGAGCCAGTGGATGGTATCAGTTTCCAACATCCAGTCGCCCAACAAGCAGCCCCCCTGTAAATCTTTGACATGACTAATTGAAGGAAGTAGCAGAATGTCTGCGATTCACGCCTTTCCGGAGACCACTCCCCCCTTTGCCTTTCCCTAAAGGTTAACTCCCGTTTACCACCAGGAACAATCAAAACGGGGCAAGCAAAAGGGAGGACCTCTGGATAGTGTATCGTGTCACAGACTAGTGACGCAATTTCCTTTGTCTATAAATAACACCCTCTGTTCTGACGAGAATGCCTTTCTGTTTTCTTTAGTGAAGAGTAACAGACGACGGCGTTCCGGCATTGTTATATTATGCGTTTACATAAATGATAGTTACACAAAGGGGAGATATTATCATCATACGTTTTTGTTTCTATCGAGACACATTCTGTCTGACTGATATACAAGACACCTTTGCCAAGCTCTGTGCTTGAAGGTAGATCGTCGGAAAGGTGGGAAAGACAGGTTTCGAAAAAGAGGGAGAGGGAGAAACAAAACGAAACAAAATAAAAGCAATTGCAGACTGCGCCGGAGGTAGATTTTTACCAGACACCGTTCCCGCAGACGCGAAATCCCAATCCGTTGCTCTGATGGCAAAGCAGTTAAATTTGTGTTAGAATCTGTTACAGTTCTTAAGGGAAGGTGCGTGTCTAAGAATTCGGATATCACGGACGAAAAGGTGTGAGTGGAGACGGTTGCTTTGCTAAGGGACTGGAGAGGAGATAACCTATGTGTCCGTTTCTGTCTATGGTCTGGCGTAATCTGAAGTGAAAAGGAAGACGGAAGAAAGGGGTGGGTGGGTTGGGGGGAAGGAGTTATTTTGTTGATTTCGTGGTGCCTAATATCTGTTTGTCTGCATGTCTGGTTTTGTTTTGCTTACGTGTCTCTGTGTTTGTAAGTATTGTCTTGAATGTCAGATTATTCATAAGTCTGAATTTGGCTCTCTCGCCCTATGATGGTGATGTCTTATTTCTCCCCCCCCCC
>NW_004797312.1:775703-776829 GCF_000002075.1 Aplysia californica | reverse complement strand
CACACACACACACACTCACACACACTCAGACGAAGTTAGCTTCTCCCCCAAAACATTCTCTTTCGAGGTCTGCAGTAGAGCAGCCAGCCAGGCCAGGGTAATCCATTCCCCACCTCATCTCTTGAATGGGGTGCCGGCTCGTTCCGGATAAACCAAACGTCAGTAGGATAAGCTATCACATACAGAAGGTCTGGTCTGCTCTCCCAATGCCCACGGATGATCATCATGGTATGGCCGCGGGGTGGGCGTGAAGGATTGTGAACCTCGCCGCGTCCTCACGCAGCTACCTAACATGGCTTGGATTTACGTCGTTTGCGATCCAGAGGGAAACTACCCATAGCAATCACATCTCCCCTCCCCCCTCTCTGTGTGTGTCTCTCTCTGTCTCTCTTTCACTGTCTCTGTCTCTGTCTGCCTCTCTATCTCTGTCTCTGCCCCTGTATGTATGTCTGTATGTCTGCCTCTCTCTTTCTCTCTCTCCCCCTCTCTCTCTCTCTCTCTCCGTCTCTCTATATATCTATCTATCTATCTATCTATCTGTCTATCTATGACTCTGTCTCTGTCCCACTCATTCACTCTATCTGTCACTGGCTCTCTTTCTCTCTCCTTCTAAGTTTCTCTCAGTCTCGTACTATCTCTTTCTCAGTCTCCCTAGTCCCTTTCTTTCCCGACTCTCGCTATCAGTCTCTCATCCTCTCTTTCTCTTTCTCAACCTCTCTGTCTATCCTTTATTTCTGCTGTCTCTCTCTATTTCTCTCTTTCAACATATCTTGCTCTCGCTCTCTACCCCCCTCTCCCCCATCTCCCCCCTCTCTCTTTCTCCTTCTCTCTGTCTCTCTCTCTCTCTCTCTCTCTCTCTCTCTCTCTCTCTCTCTCTCTCTCTTCATGTTGCTCTCAAACGCTCTCCCAGTCTCCCGTACTCTCTTTCACTCTCCTTTTGTCTCTTTGTCTTTGTCTTTCTACCTCTCTCACATTTTTCTTTATATCTCTCTGTGTATATCTCTCTCAATACCTCCTCAGTCTCTTTCAGTCCCTTTCTCCTGTCTCTGTCTGTCAGTCTGTCTGTCTGTGTCTGTCTGTGTGTCTGTCTCTCATCCTATTTCACTCTCTCTCTCTCTCTCTCTCT
>NW_004797312.1:773183-774426 GCF_000002075.1 Aplysia californica | reverse complement strand
AGTAGTAGTAGTAGTAGTAGTAGTAGTAGGAGGAGGAGGAGGAGGAGGAGGAGGAGGATGAGAAGAAGGAGGAGGAGAAGGAGCAGGAGGAGGAGGAAGAGGAGGACAAGGAGGAGAAAGAGGAGGAAGAGGAGGAGGCGTGGGTATTTTGCTACTTTCGTTTTATTTAAAGAGTTTTACGGCACTTGCAGCACAAATAGATCACTAAAATGCTGAGGATCAGAGGTGTTACTAGAGAGTAACGTAAAACGTAAAGGAGAAAAGATGAGGACAACAGATGTTTTATAGAAAAGAAGGAGTTAACAACACCAGGGCACCCACCAACCAATCATAGTATTTTGCCTGACCGGCACGAAAGAGCTAGCTTAAAGAGGAAGGAAAGGTTTTTAAAAGTGATATCGGAGAGAGTAAAACGACACATTATTGTGAAAAACAAAGTTCGGTAAACCAATATGAACACCGCTTCACTCTTACGACCAAGGATCTCCTTTTTTTTTTGGTAAGTGTCTTACGGCGCTTGCAACTGCATAAGGTCACATGAGCGCGCGCACCAAACATTTTTCAATTGGTAGGAAATTTTGAATTTTGCCCGGGTTCCAGCCGAAACCTACTCATATCGATTTTGTTCCACCAAGGGATCTTTAAAGTGCACAACTTGCACTCGGGACCTCCGAGGTTTTTCACCCTTGTCAGAGAAGGCTAGGTGTAGATCTTTCCTACCATAAGAACAGGGGTGTGGATGAAAGACTGCAATAAGAAGAAGCCAAGGAGTAGCAGTTGAAAGGCCGCAAAAAGAGTCAGAAGCCCAGAGGCGGGGGCAAAGAGGGTGAGGGGATGGGGGAAGAAAGTGGAAACGAAAGCAGACGACAGAATATTGCAAGAGAGAAAGAAAAAAAGTGAAAGGAGACAATTTTAGAGAAGAAAATGTTTCGGTCGCTACCCGGATTCGAATCCGGGACCTTTGAATGAGAGACGAACACCTTAACCTCATGGCCACGAGAGCCCCCGGATCTCCTTTTTGTATGAATAGCACCTTTCTCACCAAAGGTAAAGTTACTTGTTTGTTTGGGTTGGTGTTTTACGGCACTATCGACTCAGTTTTGGTCATGTAAATGACAAAAAACATTTCGCTGTTGCAAATCTAGTTTTGTATTAAAAGGACGGACAGGCATTTATAAAACCTTTACTTACATAATATGTAGTTACAGTATTGGTTCCAGTGGTGTGTGTGTGTGTGTGTGTG
>NW_004797312.1:768908-773064 GCF_000002075.1 Aplysia californica | reverse complement strand
TGTGTGAATGTGTGTGTGTGTATTTTATATATAAAACTATTTTTTGAGTCAATCCAATCTCTTTAACAAAGTTTTAAACCGTCATCACATTAATAACCTCGAAAAGAGTCTTAATGTCTTTGGATTTAAAGTATTTTACACGGACTTAGCTAAAATCGACACATTCTATTAGATTGGCCCGAACAATAATTGGTAAAGCTGCTCCCCAGTCGACGAGACAACGGACTATTTATACTTTCCGGATTATTGGGCCGATGGTGAACATGAATTTGACATTTTAAGCTATTTTAAACAGTTTGTTTAAAAAAAACCCCACAGCCTTGAAATAAGAACACAACATGACAACTCAAGGGTACAAAACAAGGCAACAAATGCACACACTAGAAAGAAGGAGAAATAATTAGTAACATCAAGATTATTGAAAGAAGGAATTAATAATGTTTAGGCTTCTAGGACACAGCTATGAACTACCAAGCTATCAGTGGAGGCCAGGCCAGTTTTCCCCTTTTCCCTCCTTCGAAAAAACAAACAAAAACAAATCTAAAAAGAAACCTAATTTAAAAAAACCCAACCCAATAATATAATGTGGCTTATTAACGAGAAAAATATGCAAACGATTGTGCTTGATCATCGTAGCGAGAGGTAATTGACAATTTAAACAAAAACCGCTGAAGCGTTTGCTAACAATGATCGAGCTTTTTTGATTGAGCTGGAGAGGTATCCTTAATCCAGACTACGGAATAAAACTGAAGGCCCAACCACGATAGAAATCAAAAAGAAATTTGACTTTTTTCCCCCTCTGCGCTCAAATAAATCAAGACACATGGGATAATAATCAAGGCAGCTTGATTACAACTGTATCAGAGAGCTAGGAATGAAGCTCTACCATTGGTTAATGAATGCTTTCGTTCATGGCGGATTTTATGTCCGTGCCCTATGCGGGCGATGGTGAAACGGATGAAAGCTTTGCTTGCACCGACGGGGGAAACGGGCCTTTTATTTTCGGTCATAGAACTTCAAACGGAATGTGCGTGTGTGCATGTGTGTTTGTTTGAGCGTGAGAGTTTATGGCGCGGGTTCGCTTCGTGTGTTATAACGTTTTCCTGGGTATGAGAAAGTAGCTTGTCTGGGGATTTGGGTTTTTAGAAGCGGGTGCGGTTGAACGATAGGCTGTTTCCGTGTGTGCGTCTGTGTGTGTCAATGTGTGAGAACGAGTCTCTTGTGTGTTTGCTATCGTAGAGGGCATGTTTTTGTGTCAGTGTGAGTGTGTGACAGTGTGTGTGTGTGTGTGTGTGTGTGTGTGTGTGTGAGTGTGAGTGTGTGAGTGAATATGTGTGTGTGTGTGTGTGTGTGTGTGTGAGTGAGTATGTGGATGGATGGGTGTGTGTGTGTGTGGGTGTGAATGTGTTAAAAATGTCCTTATGCACATTATATATAAATGTGCGTGAGTGTGTTTGAATGTATGTGTGTATGTGTGTGTGTATGTGTGTGTGTGTGTATGTGTGTGTGTGTGTGTGTGTGTATGTGTGTACATGAAGATCTTGCACCTCGAACGCTCCGTGTTAGTGGGTGTGTATTCCTCTGTTTGTGCATGTGTTTGTGCCTCATGAAAGAGGACAGGGACAAAGTTACAACTGTGTGAGAGTATCGCAGAGAAAGTTTGCTTCCCTAGAATTACAGTCTTATCTACTCAGTACCTTGTTTTGAAAATACGGACGTTAAAAAAAAAATGAGTTCCACGGTGCTTTTTCGAATGCAGTTATTTGAATATCTTGGAATAATCTTGCGATTTTGATAGAGCAGATAGAACATTTGATTTCTGACCTCATGGTTTTAATAACTTAAAACAGCCAAAATTGTCAGATAGAGTTTTGTTTTTCTAAGGTAGCGAACTGTTACCTATTTTCAGGTTAAATACAACAAGTCGTTTATTTTTTCGATACTTTCCTGTTAGGCTTTCTACAGCCTGCAGCGCACATTACAACTTTTATTTATAGTGGACGGCCCACTTTGTAACCGACTGTTTACGTACACACTGCGTGGTCACAAGCAAGTTTTGGGATGTTTTTTTTATGGTAGAGGGTTTTACGGCGCTCGCAACTGCTTTTTGGAATGTGACTACTGATAGATATATATATAGATAGATAGATAGATAGACAGATAGATAGATAGACCGATAGATATATAAACAGATAGACAGATAAATAGATAGATAGATAGATAGATAGATAGATAGATAGATAGATAGATAGATAGATAGATAGATAGATAGATAGATAGATAGATAGAGAGGGGGAGGGAGAGGGAGAGAGAGAGAGAGAGAGAGAGAGAGAGAGAGAGAGAGAGAGAGAGAGAGGAAGAGAGAGAAGTGTGATAATTGGATATGATTATGTATCGGGATGTTAGTTTGAGAAAAAAACCACCTAAACCTCTCAGCCAAATAAAACTGCCTGTAACTAGATCTACTCAAGAATCAGTCAATATAGGCAAGTGGGCATATGAAATGAAAGGGAAAACATAACATTAACAACAAAGAAAATAAGTTGTCAATATTATATATAACCAGAAAGTGGCCCCCAGTAAGATTTCCAGGTACTTATAACCATCAGTTCTGATCCTTCAAAATGATTGAATCCAAACGAGTCTATTAAAAAAATGCGAGTGTCTTATTAGATTGCTTATCAATATCTCGGAAAAGCTTCCGAGACCAAATAAACTACGCATGACCTTTGATACTGCTCTTTCTGTATGGCGTATCTGGATTTCGTGATAAAATTCATTTCTCTTGATTTGTTGTCTCTGCCCCTCTTTTTCTTTCTCGGTATCGCCTGTCGAGTATGGGCTCCATGTTTCATAATAGCAAAGATCGTTATGTACGATCTTTGATAATACATGTAGTAAGTTTGAGACAGTGCGGTGGGTTGATTTGCCCAAAGTGCCGACGTGTGGCGGACGAGACGACTCTCACAGATCATCGCTTCAAAGAGACGACTCAACATTTATCATACACTGCACAGTTTAACGTGTTGGTCGCTATCCGGCTGATAAACCATAAACCTAATCTGAAATCTGCGAGAAAGGCAACAAAGATGTTCTGAGTACAAAAATATGATAACGATATGGAGTGTTTTCGCTCCCAGTTGGCGAAGGCGTGAAATATTTCAGCAGGTAGCCCCTCTTGCTTTTTTTGGAACTCATTCCCCCATCTCCTTGATTTCAAGCCTTGTGTACTGCGATTTGTGGCGTGCGGGAATAAGCACAATTTCCCACCGGGGTCCCGCCCCCTTCTTCAGTTTTCATAATAATGTCAAACGTACATCACAACGAGACTCCAATCAGTGTTCGTCCCTTCAAAATTATGTAGGCTACACAGTTTACTCGTGAATGATGAATGTTTTCTTAGCCTTTATAAATTACAAAACGGATTTTATTTTAATCTCTTTCTCTCTGTCTCTTTCAATCTGTCTGTCTGTCTGTCTGTCTGTCTGTCTGTCTGTCTGTCTGTCTGTCTGTCTCCCTCTCTCCCACTCTCCCCATTTGTCTGCTAACGCCCCCACCCCAACCCCCTACCTCACACTCACAACTCCCCCGTTCTCAGTTTCACCATCCATTAATTAGACTCACGCTTTTCTCCAATATGTTTAATCCTCACGATTTAGTATGTTTATATTTCAAGCTTTTTAAAAAAGAAAATTAAAGAAAGCCTATTCACGTCATCAAAGAAGCTGTAGCTCATGACCACCCACGCTTAGTTTGGTTATGCCACCTCAAAGAAGAGGGAGGAATCTTTATAAGAAACTCAACGTTTTTGCCTACCACGCGTTATGGCTTACGTAAATATATCATCCCATTAACCGGCATTGCCTTCATAGAGGCTCGCTGGAAATCACCCTAAAGTACTGAAATCGCCTATCTAAACGTATCATGGAGCTCTTGGTACCAGCGGGATGGCAACTAATTGCGCGGGAGTACGTCAACGGCCTGGTTGGTAAATTGACAGTTCTGTCCCCTTTCTAACGGGTCGAAGGTGGCGCCCCCCTGTGGTGATCCCCACTACCCGGTCCTTTCATCAGGTGGTGGCGGGCTGGAGCCCCTCGGGAGAAAAGACTCATTAAACAGTGTTTTATTGTAGGGCGAAGACCCGGCACTGTAGACC
>NW_004797312.1:753183-766281 GCF_000002075.1 Aplysia californica | reverse complement strand
GCTCCACCCCCAAAAGTCAAAATTCGGGCTCCACCCCCAAAAGTCAAAATTCGGCTCATAATTATGGAATTTGAATTGTAGGCATTTTTACCTTTCTCAGCCTCTCTTACAACTATTTCATCATATCAGAACCCCAAAAACCGTATTTTTATCCCATACCAGGCATGGTTGTCACCGCCATTTCCTCATAAAGTCAGTATTTTATTTTTCTTTATCGGCCGTTTTCTCAAAACGCGACTTTTCTCTATACTTTTTTGAATAGCTCCACCAATTTTCATCCAATCTTCATGAAACTTTCACAGAATGAAGAAAAGATGTAATACTAAACTTTTGTCTGTTTAATTTTTTATATATGGAATAGATTTTTGTTGGTGGTGTCTGGAGTGTGGATTTTTAAGGATTTTTTTGAAAACTTGAATACTGCCTCAGGAAAAAAATAATTTAAAATGTTCTAATTCGTTTAGGAAAAAAACAACACACGAATTTTTAGATCTAATGTTTATAAACACGCATGCAAAAAATCATTCAATTTCCATGAGCGATAAGTGCGGTATTCATTACGTAAGACATGTCAACAAAATCCAATATGGCCGCTGTATCCATGGAAACGAAACCTTTTCTCAAATTTGATTGGGGATTTAAAGACTCCTTACTATGGTTGTTATATGTGTGAAGTTTGGTAAAATTTGGTCCAGTAATAAGCGAGATAGCCTTCAGGTGTAGCTCTCTCTCTCTCTTCTCTCTCTCTCTCTCTCTCTTTCTCTCCCCCCCCCTCCCCCATCCCAATCCCTTTTCATTCCGAGCACCGCGTTTATTACGCACAAGGAACTTGTGAGCAAAAGGAAGTGAGACACACGTCTGGTATTCATCTTGTGTTGGACTTATTCATCTTAGCTTTCTCCGGCTTCCACGTACCACTTGTAGAAGAAGTCTCGACTTACATGCTATAGAAATATGTCTGCCGCCTTTGAAGTACTGAGATATGGGAGGTCTATGTTTAGGCAATGTGTCAGAGTACCAAAAACGCAGGTACGCTGACTCTTACTACGCGAGAGTAGAGAAATGCGAAAACTAGTGAAATATGGGAAGGTAGAGAATGAAATATAAATACGAACGTGAACCAAACACACATACACGCACATACACAGGCATACGAGTACGTGCGCGTGCGCGCGCACACACACACACACACACACACACACACACACACAGAGTAGAGACACACATACATACACGCATACACACACCCGCACACATGTAAACAAACATTCTCTGCCACACCCTCCTTCCCCCATACACACATACATACTCAAGCACAGATACACCAGCATACCACCACCACCAACAACAACAATAATAACAGTAACAACAACAACAACAACAACAACAAAAACAACAACAACAAGGACAAAAAGACCACCACCACTACCACCACCACCACCAACAACAACAACCACAACAACCACAACAACCACAACAACCACAACAACCACCACCAACAACAACCACCACCAACAACAACCATCACCACCACCAACAACAACAATAACAACATCAACAACACTAACGGTACCAACAACACCAAAACCTACAACAACAACAACAACATCAACACAATAACAACAACACTTACACCACCTACAACAGTAACAACAACAACACAATAACAACAACACCAATAACATCACCAACAACAACACCAACACCACCACCAACAACAACATCAACAACACCACCACCAACAACCAGGCACCAAGCCTACTATTCAGTAACAAAGGCCCAAAGACGGTATAATTCTTCTCCGTGGAACAGTTCCACGTCAACAACTCCATCACCACCACCACCACCACCACCAACAACAACAACAACAACAACAACAACAACATCACCACCACCACCAACAACAACAACAACACCAACAACAGCACCACCACCAACAACAACAACACCCCATGTAGCAATCCTACCTTTCCGTAACAAAGGCCCAAACACGGTATAATTCTTCTCCGTAGAACAGTTCCACCTCTCAAATCGAAACTGGCTCTGACACTCCAAAATTCCCCTCCGGGCGCCCTCGCTGATGCACAATAGGGACTCCGGGTTGTCCTTGCACACCTCTAGCTGCTCACGCACGAGTCCTGGCACCTCGCTGCAGGTGTCGTCATGGACCGAGCCGGCCAGAGAGGCTACTCCAAGATACCTGAGGGCGGAGGAAAAGTGAATTTTCATTTATTTATTACGTGAGGTGCAATCAAAACTCACTCAGAGGGCCCCCCATTATCGAGGAGAAAGTGGTCGTCTTAGGGAGGAGACAGTATAAAAAACAATCCAAAAACAAAACAAAACAAAAAACAAAAATAAAAAAACAAAAACAAACAAATAAACAAAGAAAACGAAAACAAAAACAGCAAAGGGGGAATGGGAAGTGTCTGTTTCTACAGGAGATTGTTTTATACAGGTAACAGGCGGCCGTTAGGGCAGTTTCGGCTATAAATTAAAGAACTGTGATAACTGTTGTAAATTTACCAACGCTAGAAATAAATACAATTTTTTTCAGTTAGAAGGAAACTCCAGCTATGAACATAATTCGCGGTAGCACTTTTGTTTACTGAAAAAAAACCTCGACACATCTTTCGAGTAGATCCAAGACCATGATTTCCTGGTATAAGTTGTTTTTTTTCGCCAAAGTGAGGGAGAGAATGTAGAGGTAAAGGTGGTCCGATGTGAGTGCTCTAGGTACAGGGAACGTGCATGCACAGAATGTGATCGTGTGAGTTTATACGTGTGAATAGGTGTTGTGTCGCCGGTAGCCTAGTGGTTAGGCTCTCGGACTCGCAACCGTAAGGTCGTGGGTTCGAATCCCATCAGGGACCCGACGTTGTGTCCTTGGGAAAGGCACTTTACAAGAATTTTCCTCACTTCACCCAGGTGGGAGTGGGTACCCGGCTATAGACAGCGAAAGATCTTGTCAGTTTGTTAGTATTTGAGCGCTTACTCAGCTGCTTGCACTGTATGCTTCCCGGGAAGCTGAGAATGTTTCGAAGTGTTCTATGGTCTGCTGGGGTAATAATATAGTGTAAAGCGCATAGAGCCTGCTGTTGAGCGGGAATATGCGCTGTACGAATGCTATTTATTATTATTATTATTATTATTATTATTATTGTTCCTGTGGCACTTAACGATATTTCTAGGTCACAAAATCTGATGGACGCACACTGCTTAAGTCTTCCAAATAAAGGTGGATCAAATAGTATTACTTTAATTTATGGTACCCTTTCACAGTGAACCTGAAACCCTCACAATTAATATAGATTTTTGTTTAGGTACATACGCTCACGCTATATCATTGTTAACTGAAGACTTTTGCAATCAAACTTTCATGCAAATTTATTATCAATTTGTTTGGCTATAAAGTTATCAAGTTAAGGGTTTGGGAATGCTGAAAATGTTCAGATTTTAGCATAGTTATCTTGACCCTGGCACTAGATGTATAAGCATCTACGAAATGTACTTCAGAATTTAAAAAATAAAAATGAACCGAAACGAAACACGGATGATGTCAATAATTGAAAGGTGTTCCAGACGTTGGAATGATTCGGGCAAATTTAAACCATAGAGGACACATTTTTTTATCCTTCAACAACGCCTGGATACATGCTGTTTTATGGTACTTAAAAACATCAGGTTATAGTTATTCAAAAAGTTATCTCAAATCTGTATTCTTTTTCTGAATCTAAATGTCTGAGTTGTGTATGACAGTTTAAAATGGTCGCTGTTAAGAACAAGCGGTCTAACCCAGATTTCGGGCTTTTCCAGAAATCTTGACCTACACCAAAAGTGGGCATTGCCCTGCCTACAAGAGAAGTTGGTAGCATTGATGTGTATATTTGTTTAGTTATAGAGAAAAATCTCCTTGTCTTTTAAAGAAACTGAACAAGGGTCCAAAACCTTACCTTCGATTTTCTCAAAACAGCATTTTTCGGGATAGCCCCTTGTGCTTAAAAGCGACCAAGTGTACCGCGACACAGCTTTTGGTCAGCCACTGATTAAACATAACACATGAGAGTTAAAGGACGTGCATGGTACCTTGACCCCAGGCTCGTGAGAGAAAACGGTGGGGGATGTGGTTCATGATAACTGACATCTCGTGGGCGTATCACAAGGACGAGTGCCACCTGGCTAATAATTCGCTACCTCTGAAGTACAAAGTTATATCTGCTCAGTACCTAGTTTTGAGAAATTTGACGTTAAAGATTTAAAGTTTTACAATATATTAAGCTTTTTGGATTGCAACTTTTTGAATATATTGAATAGGACTGAATAATCTTACGATTTTGATAAAGCAGATAGAGCATTTGGTTTCTGACTCACGGTCTTAGTCACTCAAAACAGCCAAAAATGTCAGATAGAACTTTGTAATTCTAAGGTAGCGAATTGTTAAAGGTTGTATGAGATTTCAGTGAAGTTTGCTGGTTGTTAACAGTTTTGGCAGACACGCATGTTGTAAGTCGTCCTTATCTCCGATGGTATCTGGCTAGGATATGAAGAAGATGAGCCTTGTTCGAATACCTATTGAGGCTGGGTTATTCTTGGGTTGTTTGGGGTGAATTTCCAAGGCTTGGGCCGGACCTACTGAACGTGAATGTTCAGTTCGGTAGTCATGCTTTTTAAATAATCGTACAGTGGCAAAACAGGAGTTGAAACTAAAACCAAGACACATTCTTATGAATTATTAATTTTGAGTTAACAACTATTTTGTGTTTTTGACATTTACGAAGCTCAAGCTTTTGTTTTGTTTGTTTTGGTAAGCGTTTTACGGCACTCGCAACTGCATACGGTCAAATGAGGGCGCGGCACACATTAAACCTTTTAAGTTTGATAGGAATGAATTCTGAATTTTACCCGAGTGGCGGCCGAAGCCTACTCTTATCGATTTTAGGACCACCAAGGAATCTTTAATGTGCGCAACTTGAATACAGGACCTCCGAGATTTTTCGCCCTTTTTGATTAGGCTAGGCGTTCAATTTCACCTACCTTAAGAACAGTGAGTGTGGCGGAAAGTTAGCAGTACGAATAGCCAAGGAGTAGAAGATAAAGAGAGTCAGGAGGCTTGAGGAGTGGGAAGAGGGGGTGGGTGGGGGGAGGGGAGATGAAAGCAGATAACTGAACTTGATCAGAGAGCATTAAAGGAGTTGGAAGCAGAAAATTGAGAAAACATTTTTTTTTCTGTCACTATCAGGTTTCGAACCCGTGACCTATTAAATGAGAGGATCATATTATCTAGAGTACAACAGGTCGCACAAAAGCTTAAGTTCGTATGTGAATAATTGTGGGGGGGGGGGGGGGGCATTAAACTAGGGGGATGCTGCTTTTGAGTAGAGGCAATGATTAAAGCTTTGGGTGATCGGCAGTTCGCTACCATAAAATTACGAAGTTTTGTCTGCTCTGTACCAAGTATTGAGAAATTTGACGTTTTAAAAAAATCGAGTTTCACATGTCTAGTTTTTTCGAATGCAGTTCTTTGAATATCTTGATAACGGCCGAGAATAATCTTGCCATTTTGATAGAGCAAATAGTATAATATTTTCCGACTTCACGGTGTTAGTAAATGAAAACAGCCAACAAAAAGTGAGAAAAAAAACTTTGTAATTCTATGAAGGCGAGCTGTTATATATCGGTCGGTGACTGCACGTCAACTTAACATCTGTGTACATGTATTTTGACGGGACCTTTACTAGTATTATCGTGAAAACTGTGTCTTTTTTATTTTGATGTTTAATTAATTTAAGGGTTAATGAAATATTCACAGCTCATTAAATTTTTTTTTAGGTGAAAAGAATGAATGCCAAATTTCACAAGGTTTCTGGCCTTAAGTTTTGCCCTTAAGAAAGGTTTTCACTCGACACTCATGTGCATACAAACACTCGTACACTCCCCCCCCCCCCCCCACACACACACACTCACACACACACTCACATACACGCACACACGCATTAAGAAAAAACTGTTTGATTCGTTTTAAGATTTATCAAAATATTGTATTTTTTCTTGCTTTTTTCAATGTTTGGAAGTTGAATCTAAAAAAAAAAAGATTTGTTGAGCACATGTACCATATACAATAGCAGTAGCGGTACTAGTATTTTTTATCTTTGTTGTCGTCGCATTGGTATTCAAGTGTTTATATCACGAGCATTATCACGGTCATTCCCTGCTGCAAAATGAATGTCGTGGGACTTATTTCTTCTCCACCTTCCAAGTTAAGTACCGGTACTGAAGGGCGGGTGCCGGTACTGACAACGCTTACGGTAGTACTGGGAACTCCGGTACTGTGTACCAGTACCTGCCCAGCCTTAGTTTTCTATGTGGAAGAAGGAGGAAGCAACCACGGAGGTGGGGGAACTATGAGGACACTCAACGTCTGACACTAATCACCCGCAAACACACCCTTAGACCTGATTCGGCATTAAGGAGAGCCAGACATAATTATCGGAACACCCCAAATGCTAGGACGATTTATCGTTATTGACTTAATCAAAAGCACATTTGTTAATGACGCAATAATTGTCACATGTTGTAGAGCTGATATCATGCAGGAAAACGGGAGAGATAATTCAAATGATCTGGGGGAACCCGTTTTCGTTCCATAATTTCCATTTTTTTAAAAAAATATCGCAATACCCTGTTCGTCCCACCCGCTTTCGCCCCACATTGATTTGATTACTTATAGGTTACTGCATTTTCCATCCAGATCCCAAAATGATTTTACAATGCGCAGGGAAAATTTATTGTTTATAAACCACATCAACAAGGAAGTGGAAGAGGGATTTCGTGCGGCGTGAAAATCTGATTTAAAAATGTGCAGAATGAATGTCTCTGATAAAACAGTTTTGATAAAAACACGTGCATGTTATAACTCTTGTACCAAAAACAAATCTGTCCTGTGATAAATCCAGGGTAAAACGTTGCATGTTGTCTGCCACTGCCTCGAGAGATTATAGACTGAAACTTCCAGCAAACAGTAGAGAAAAAGAACTGTACGTCTCAGAATATCACCACTACTATACCCGCACATCAGAGATAGTGATAGTGAGAGTTAGATAGATAGATAGGTAGATAGATAGATAGATAGATAGATAGATAGATAGATAGAGAGAGAGAGAGAGAGAGAGAGAGAGAGAGAGAGTTGATTATAGGTAGCGAATAGTGATCGGTTACATTGTAATGCAAATGTTGGACGAAAACGGGTAAACCCTTGGCTGACGAAAGCGGGACGAAAACAGGTAGCGAAACGAAGATGTGGGACGAAATCGAGTGCACCGAATGATCTTGAGAAAATTGTATTGAGAAGTGTATTTTTTTAAGAGAGAGGGAGAGAGAGAGAGAGAGAGAGAGAGAGAGAGAGAGAGAGAGAGAGAGAGAGATAAAGAGAGGAGGGTTGATAATAGGTACCGAATGGTAATCGGTTACGTTGTACTGCAAATGTGGGACGAAATCGAGTGCATCGAATGATCTTGACAAATTGTATTGAGGGGGTGTATTTTTTAAATTCTTGGAACAAGCAGGCTACACTTATATTTCTTTCTGCAAACACATTTACTTTTTCATTTAGTTTTGATTCTAATGAAATTTAATTCGGACTCAACGCACTTTGGAACAGCTATAGTAGATGAGAACATAGATTGATCATTATAATATTACTATAATTTCTGAGAATGGGTTTGCAGACTTCAAGGGAAAAGCTGGTGTCACATTTGCTGTTAATCAAGAATTCAAACTCTCAGACTCCATGTTTCTTTGCTGTGCAGAATTCTTGGAAGCTTTTGTTTTAAATTGCTAAAATATTAATTACAATTTAAGGGGTACAGTAGACAGGTTTCATTTGTGAGGCATCATGGTGAATTCAGGCACTCGTCAAAATAATGAAATCGAAGAAACCGGTTTTCTCTTTCCGTTTGGCAATTTTTATCGAATTTTATGTGGCTTTTTTTGGCTCAACACCTCTTATGTTCATTTCAAAACATATAAATGATGTATGGATTTTACTGAAACGTTAATTTAAGGCACAAAAATGTACTTTTGCATTTTCCAAGACTCTTAAGCTATGGAATTCACCAAACTTCGGCCGCCACCTTCTCGCTAATTTTGTCTCTGAAACCAAACAATCCCCACCTCTTTCAATCGCAAATATCTCAACTTATAGTCAAAGTAGATGCATATTTTTTCATATAAAGCAAGACAAACAAGCTTTAGGATAATACCAATAACTCCAAATACTCAAAATACCCCAAAATTGACAAACGCCTGATGCCACCACGTCACTACACCTTTTTTAATGTCGCCAACGTGTGCTGCATGGTTTAAGAAAATTCTACAATCTGGACATCACAATTTCGCCCCCCTCCCCTCCCCCATCCCCCCTCTCCCTCGTTGTCCTCTTTTGGTTTGTCTCTTGTTTGTTTATTTGTTTATTCGTTGGTCATTTATGTTGTGTGTTAGTCTGTTTGTTTGTTTGTTCCTGTGTTTATGGATTGATTAAACTGGACCAAAATAAAAATAATAAAAGTACAAAGTACGGAGGACTGACAAAAAAAGGGGGAAAGCGACACGTCAATGTAAACATCGCGTATGTCCTGTTACACCGTTATAGCGCGATCCAAAATTAGTGGCCCAACTTATCCTCAAATACATCTTTAACGGGAGAATCAATGTCAACCGTGATTTGCACAGCAGTTTGTATCAGTTTGTCTTAACTCATTCATATTTTCCACAACTGTTGGAGCTATATATAAAAAACTTTTCTCCATAAATATAAATATATAATATTATTATAACAAATCTCTGTCACGTGGAAAATGGTATTGTTCACAGCACTTCCCGCTTCTCACACACATTTTGCATATTCGCATTATATGGATAACGTCATAACCCACCAGTGACACCTTTTAGCGACAAAACTTGTTACAAGAAATACATTTTATAGTGAAAACTTTTTTGCACCATTAAAGGTTCTCAAAACCAGAGGCCAATAAGCGTATTGTCACGATAAGAAAAATATGACGGAATTGTTTTAAAAGCGATACTGATCATTGCTCCAGCTGTAAACCTTTTAAAATCAGTAGAAACCACCCACAGGGATTTTTAAAAAGTAGTAATTAAGGAATTAACAAAATTGGTGTTGACAAAAATAAAGATCTGTTAAGAAAATTGATACAAGTCATTGTGCAAAAAATGGAGACTTTTCGTTTGATAGTTCAGGAAATATTTGACAATAAGTTGCGCCACGAAGTATTGACCGTCCATTAGAAGAGCTGCACCAATAATTGCTGGTGTGCAGTAAGTTTGCTTGCCACCACTCTGTCCCCTTCCCACCTCTTTCGTGTCCCCTCCACTCCCTATATTGTATTCCTTAGCTGGGGAGGGAAGAGCCTTTTAAATTTTCTACCAGGCACTTAAAGGTAGCTTTTCAGTTGAGTTATGTGCAACAAAAATGTGTACCGGTATCTTTTTATTTACTTTTTTGGTGAGTGTTTTACGGCGCTCGCAACTGCATCGGGTCATATGAGCGCGCGGGACACAATAAACATTTTTAGTTAGTAGGGAATTTTCAATTTTGATTTTTAGCCCTTCTCCGAGAAGGCTTGGTGTACATCTTACTAACCATAAGACCAGGAGTGTGGATGAAAGACAGCGGTAAGCAGGAGCCAATTGTAGCAGTAGAAAGGTCCTGAAAGAGCCCAGAGGAGGGGGCAATTTAAGGAGTTGAGGAGTGGGGGCAGTAAGTGGAGACAAAAGCAGACGATAGAATATTGTTAGAGAGCAAGAAAGGATGTGAAAAGAGAACATTTTAGAGAAGAAAATGTTCCTTCGCTATCCGAATTCGAATCCGGGACCTATAGGATGAGAGACGAACACCTTAACCTCTAGACCACGAGAGCCCCCGTGCTGGAATCAAATACAGAGTACTTCAATATTGTTTTGCAACAAAACCACAGACGTCAGACGTGAAGTCGACAGCTGTCTTTGGTGTGGCGGATAGACGCTTGCCGTCGCACGCAGAAGAAGTGACGTCGATTTCCGAGTGGGGGAGAATTCTTTTAGAGTATCTTGGTCTTTCTGCTGGGATGTAGTATTCCTCTCATATTGTCAAGCGCAATAGAGTAAGCTTTTAGGTAGTGAAAAGGCCTTTTTCAAATCTAGGTGTTTCACGCCATCATCGACTCAGATTATATAATTTAGGAAGCGGAGTGATTTTGATTCTATCAAGGCCAACCCGGACTGAGAGGGATACAACGCCCCAGCAAAATGATCGAGATACTCGACAAACAATATTTCCTCACATGAATCGAATTCAGATCTTCTACGTGCAACGGCGAAGAACCTTAACCCCCCCCCCCCCCAAGCAGTGACACTGACTGTAGTGTCTCCCAAAGGGGGAACATGAACATGTTCTTCTGCACATTAGAATTGTAAATTGGCTGATTCATCTATGTCATGCTCATAATTAACAGTGCCTGAACTGCAACAGGGAACTGCTGCTTTTTCTTTCCTAATCTTTACTATTGTCATTTTTCCTCTACTTCTATTGTACTATGTTTGTCACACTCTTGTGACCCGCTATTTTCGGGGTGCCTTGATAGTCGAAGCAGACTTTGTGCTGTTGAAGCTAGAGATGTGAGCAGAGTAAGCCTGATTCCCTGTCAGGACTTCTCTTATGACACCCCCCCCCCCCTTTGGCGCTCATACGACCTTATGTAGTTGCAAGGGCTGTAAAACCTCTACAAAAACAAAACAAAGAAGAACCTTACTATTTCACCACTGGCGTAGGTGACAAGCTTTAATAGACCGAATCTATTAAATTCTATCATTATAGAGACAAGGTGGTTGAAGGGCGCCACTGGGTGGTCCTACTTATTTTTGCTTTCCCTCTCTTGTTTCAATCTGTTCGCCTTTTTACGTCTCGTGTCTTAATTTTGATGCCGATATTTGTAGGATACTCAAATATGCGCCAACATGGTCTGTCTGTCTTACCTTTTCTCAGCACTAAATGACCATTATTGTGGCGATGCGCATCTCTTTATACAAACGAACAAACATCATTATAGAGAGCGTAATTGGTGGTGTGTAACTCGTCCTAAAGCTCTTGTCTCTCCCGGGACGGCATAGCTTTATTATCACCAAGGTCTATCAACCCAGAGTGAGCAAGACCAGAGCACCGGGGAAAGGCGGCTCTATTAAAAAACAAAACAAAAACAGCAAAAAAAAACCCAACAACATCAGGCAAAAAAGTTTGTCCGGGGAACAGCGACTTCGTCTTGACGTTATTGATCAGGGTATCGATGCGGTTCGCCGAAGATAAAAATGTTTTCAAACGTATTGAATGCTACGGTCTATCATAAATATGATATCTAATTCTGAAACAGCTTATCTAAATTAATAATTAATTATGTCAGCAGTCGCTGTTCCTCGACGTAGCCAGCAAGACACACCTCCCACCCCTCCCCCTATCCCTCCTCAGCCACACCCACATCCTCCCCTGCAGTTCCTTCATAATCCTCCGTGGCACGGCTTGGTTTGCAAAGTGAACACCTTTAGCGAGTGTTCCCACAGCATTCTTATCTCTCGTCAATACGACAGAAAATTCCCCCGCTTTATGAACCATTCAGAGACTCCGTTTCCAGGATGGATGAGATCATTTCTAATTCAAATGCGTCATTGCTTGTTTTTTGCCAAGCCAGAAATTGTTGTTTGCTGCCAGTTTTTCAGTCCGCCTGATATCCATAATTCTCTAAACTGCCGGTAAACAATGCCATTAGTTATCAGTTTATCAGGCATAGAATATCATTAAATAGGGTGTGCACTTGTCTGAACAGTCGCGTTTGCTGGGTCGAATCGTTTATGAAATTCTGAAGGGGCAAGACACAGTAGTCAAAGAAAATTGAAAGGATAAACTGACTTTATTTCCATTAAAACTATACCTTCGTTTGAATCGGAAGTGTGGTAATCCATTCGCTTCGTTCTCGTTAAAGTACAAAAGTTAGGCGGTATGAAATTTCAAAAAGACAAGGCTCACTGTCGGCGCCTCTAGCACGTTTCTTTTCTAAGATTGATGACAAAACACCTACATCTCACTTCTTAGCAAAATACATGACTTTCATCTTTTCTAACAGCGAAAATACATTGCTGGCCTGAATAAGTTTCCTTCAGTGCAATATCATAAGCGAGAGACCTAACTCCACCCCGCCCCCAAGCTTTTCCCCCTCACCTCCACAAAAAGTGTTTAAAATATATTTAAAAAACACACCAATTAGCTAGCTTTCGACAAATTGAATGCAACAAAGTCGAACTGACGTCGGTTCGAAATAACCGGGCTAGTGTGGATGTTACCATAACGCACGTTCTATAAAATCAGCCTAATGCAATAAGAAAAAGACGCTGATATTTTTATCTGGCGGCTACGCCGCTTGCGATATAGAGTTTAAGCTTATAAGAAACATGTAGCTTTGACTACTGTTTTTAGACCAATTAGAAATGCAGGAATAGCGAAGTGAAAATCATGTGTTATATGCACACCTTTAGTGACATGTTTGCAGCGGGCTGAAGAGAAGATACGTTTCATTTATTGATAAAATGGCAAGGTTGGCGCCAGCAAAAAAACAACAAAACCAAACGTGTTATGAAATTTTGACTTTATTTGAAACACGCACGCTTTGGTAATTTGTTGATTCATGGGAAAGGATATGAAAAAAAAGCATTACAGAGTATGTATAACAAGAGAGAACGAAGTTAAGACCCAGGTTAAGATAGTTCACACAAATTATTCTCCTCGTCCGCGAGTTTTATGAGAGAGTAATTACGTTTATCTTCAACATCATCAGATAAGGCGGGTAATTAGTCTGTGTGCTGCCGTGTTTGGGACTGGTTTGGGACGTAAAGTGATACCCGGAATCCTTAACATCATGAGAATGTCTCTGTATGGGACGAGACGGGATCTTTTTATTATTTTTTTTTTACTTGACGTTGTTTCTGTATTAAGGTATTTGAAGCGTGAGGTACTGTGTTTGAGAAAGGGAAAGAGGGAGAGGGAGAGAGAGAGGGGGG
>NW_004797312.1:751002-753083 GCF_000002075.1 Aplysia californica | reverse complement strand
TATTATTGTCATTATTATTCTATCATAATCATTAGATCTACAGCTGAAATCACAACTCCAAAATACTCACGCAATTTTCATACACGAAAAAGAACTTCAACGACAATAGTCAAAAGATCCTACAAAGATGACAAAACTCTATCAAAATTAATTATGCCACTATTGCCACCACCACAGCCATTGATCATAGCCGAAATACCAACAATAACAACAACTATAACAACCATAATAACAACAAATACAACCACCACCACCACCATCACCGCATCAGTAGCAAGCAGCTTACCTCTCCAGGAAACGTTTCCCATCATTTCTAATCATTATTGTTTAGCGTAAACAACGCAAGTTACAGTTAGCAAAACGATCAGAAACCAAGGAAAAACGAAAGATAATTAATTATTATAAAGCGGAAAAGAGTTGGGAGGCTTTGAAAACGTTACAACTGGTTGACAGACTTTTCAGACTTAGCAGTAACGAGCCTTTTATTATTTTGACTTTATAATCCTCAAGTTTCTTTGGAAACTAGCTGAGGACGCAAGGAAACAAGTAAGTGCACGTTAAAGAGAGAGAGAGAGAGAAAGAGAGAGAGAGAGAGAGAGAGAGAGAGAGAAAGCGAGAGAGAGAGAGAGTGACAGAGAGAGAGAAAGAGAGAAGAGAGAGATAGGATCGGGGAGAGAAAGAAAGACAGAGATAGGCAGGGGTCTTCCACACAATCATTTCACAGATGCACGTATCTCAAGCGAGTTGTGACTGAGCGGCATTTTTAGCTGACAGAAATGTCCTTTCTTGACTTGCCTGTGGCTATCGGACGAAAATCTTACAGACCTTTGGACCTTTGGAGGAAGGATATATAATTAAACTGTTAGACGTTTGTCTGGTGGTTGTTTGAATTAGAGACATAATTTCTCGGACAATAGTTATACATTTAGATGAAGGGAAGTAGGTTTAAGAACTTTTGTGGGCCTTTGTCTTTCATTGAAGAGACAAAAATACAAAATACATAATAAATATATATCCAGTCAATTTAAGAACTAAACTATGGGGTGGAAGGGGAAGGTGCAGAGCGTACTTGACTACAGCGAGACTTTATTGTGCTTTGCCCTTCATTTCGGCGTTCATGGTCGGCACATTTCCGAACAAAGTTTTTATGAAGCTCGAAGAACGGCGACCATGACAGTGCATGGTTTAGGATATTATAAGTCTGTGGGTTGACAGCACTGAACATAAAGGTAAACGTTTATTGGTTAAAGACGCACCGTTAAACAAGAGCTAAAAACAGAGACGTGATATTCAAGGGATCAGTGACGTAGGTGGGGGTAGGCCAATGAACTGTAACCTTTATGTTAGCAGGGAGTCTTAAGCTGATAGCGGTAATAAAAACCCTCGTTAAAATGTGCCCACGGTTCGGTGTTACTTTTTCATCTTAGTAAGTAAGAGTTTAAGTTAGTGCTAGTAAACGTTTTACGGAACTTGCTACATAAACAGGTCAAATAAATGCCGAAGATTAGAGGTATTTCTTTTAGTTTTAGTAAGAGTTTTACGGCATTTGCAACACAATAAGGAAATATAAGTGCCGAAGAATAGATTACGTGTTACAAGAGAGTACCATACACAAAAAGAAAGAGGGGAGATAAGGACGACAGATGTTTGATAGGAAAGAAGGAGCAAACCACACCAGAGCAACCGCCAACAACCCACGCGAGGTATTTCTAAAGGATAATACACAAAAATAATATTATGAAGGACGGTAGATGCTTGATAGGAGAAAAGGAGCGAGCCAGACAAGAGCACCTGCCAACCACCCACAATAACTAAGAGAAGGGGGAATATGGAGACTACAATAACGATGACCTCGAATCGCCCTATAAATGAGGGACACAAGATACTTGGAGGAAAACAATTGGGGCGATAAACTCAAGACAGCTAGATGCGAACATTTGGAATGAAAGAAGGGAGGAACTAATAAAACGAAACGGTGACCTCAAACGAGAAAGAAAATGAAATGAGAGAAAGACTGAAATGGAAATGAAAGAGAGAGAGAGAGAGAGAGAGAGAGAGAGAGAGAGAGAGAGAGAGAGAGA
>NW_004797312.1:747093-748823 GCF_000002075.1 Aplysia californica | reverse complement strand
GAAAATATTAGGTGTGTCCCGCGCGCTCATATGACCTTATGCAGTTGCGAGCGCCGTAAAACACTTTACAAAAAAAACACAAAAAAACAAATCTCTCTCTCTATCTCTCTCTCTCTCTCTCTCTGTTCCTCCCACTCGACTCTGAGGATTTGTGAGACGCTCACCGCAATAGCGTGAATTTTTGTACAACGAAGATTGTTTCTGCATGTGTTTCATGCCTTGCTGGACTTTGATTCGTACGGTACTCCCCAAAGCAGCCCCATCGGCTTTGCGGTTGTTGTTTTTTTTTTATAGTAGAGGGTTTTACGGCGCTCGCAACTGCATAAGGTCATATGAGCACCAAAGGATGGGTGTCAACAGAGAAGTCTTTACAGAGAATCAGACTTAGGGTACGAACACGGTGACACGCACAGACAGGGACAGCTACTTGCTGTCGCACAGGGACGGACAGGCACAGGAAAATGTGGTCACATTCAAACAGGCAGCAAGAGACAGCAACATTGTCAATCATGGCGCTGACAAAGAAGAAGAAACTCTTATTATTATTGTGGTTACGAAGGAAATTAAGAAGTTCACGGATTTCTCATCGAAGATATGCGGTTCATCCTATTAACAAAAAACGCTTTTTGTTAGGTGAATATCACCATCTCCTCTCACAGCTTGTGAATGATGAGGAAAAATTCATTGAATATTTTCGAATGCCGCCTTCAACATTCAGAAATCTTCTAGACCTGTGTGAGGAAGATTTGACAAAGATGGCAACAGATTTCCAGACACCCATTTCCGCCTTTCTTGCACCGCAATGATCAGTTTCTCTTCAAAATCCTCTATCTTGACAAGAACAATCACTGTGATCGATCTTTATTTAACTCCCTAGGGACACGGTGACACGGACATGGACAGTCAGTTGCTGTCACAGCAACACATCAAAAAGCGTGCACGCCAAAACCGCTCATGATTTCTTTTAAAACACACTAACCCGGCTATGTTGAACACGGACAGGCACAGACAGCAACAGCCAACGACAGTCAGGAAAATTCCAAAAGTGCGTGCACTACTTCTCCTGTCTGTCTGTTTCAAGGGAGTTAAATAAAGATACGATCACAGTGATTGTTCTTGTCAAGAAGGAGGATTTTGAAGAGAAATTGATCATTGCGGTGCAAGAAAGGCCAGCAATTTATGACAAGAGCGAAAAGCATCACGCTAATCGTCAAATTTTCCTCACACAGGTCTAGAAGATTTCTGAATGTTGAAGGCTGCATTCGAAAATATTCAATGGATTTTTCCTCATCATTCACAAGCTGTGGGCGGAGATGGTGATATTCACCTAACAAAAAGCGTTTTTTGTTAATAGGATGAACCGCATATCTTCGATTAGAAATTCGTGAACTTCTTAATTTCCTTCGTAACCACACTAATAATCAGAGTTTCTTCTTCTTTGTCAGCGCCATGATTGACAATGTTGCTGTCTCTTGCTGCCTGTTTGAATGTGACCACATTTCCCTGTGCCTGTCCGCCCCTGTGCGACAGCAAGTAGCTGTCCCTGTCTGTGCGTGTCACCGTGTTCGTACCCTAAGACTGCTCACCTCTCTAGCTTCAACAGCACAAGGTCTGCTTCGACTATCAAGGCACCCCAAAATAGCAGGTCACAAGGGAGTGACAAATATACAAAAGAAGTAGAGGAAAATGACAATAGTAAGGATCAGGAAAGAAAAAGCAGCAGTTCCCTG
>NW_004797312.1:743542-746401 GCF_000002075.1 Aplysia californica | reverse complement strand
TGTGTGTGTGTGTGTGTGTGTGTGTGTGTGTGTGTGTGTGTGTGTGTATGTGTTTGTGCGTTTGTGTGAAGAAGTATGCGTCTTTCCAGAAAGAAACAGAAGTCTTGACGAAAATGATCTCCTCACAGCTGAAGTATAACTAACGTCGTTTGAATACAGTGTGGAAAGATAGAAAAGCAGTAGGTTGACTTTGATTGATAATCGTGATTAGGTGTTCAAAGTCCCAATTGATACTATATTGTTATGTGTCACAATGCGTTGGAATCAGGCGCTCGTTAATTTTTGGGGGGTATACAGATTTAATGGCAGCATCCTAAAGCGTGTTCACGTGTCTCGCTTTTCGTAAAAAAATAAATCTTCATTTATCCTGAAAGGAAGTGGAGATATTAGCGATTGAAGGAGGTGGGGGTCACCTGGTTTCAGAGGTAGCATTAGCAAGATAATGCCTGCCAAAGTTTGGAGACTTCAAAAATTTGAGTGCCCTTGGAAACTGGAAATTTACAATTTTTCTACTTTTAATCAACGTTTATCCTCAACATCAACTCATAAATATGTTTTTAACAGGACATAAGAGGTGTTGATAAAAAAAAGAACATTAAAAAATTGTTCATTGCACAAAAAATGCCAGTTTCTTTGATTTGATTGTTTTGACGTACAAGCTCCTGACTTCATCACGCTGCTTCACAAACGAATCATTTTGGAGTCGGACTGCTTCGACCCTGCCTGTCAGGGCCAGCCCAGGCTGAGAGGTATACGCCATTCCAGCAAACAGACTTTCGCGTACAACGTCGAGGCGCCCAACCACTAGGCTACACCATACATGTTTGGGGAGTAGAGAAAACCTGCAGGAATTATCATTGACACAGAACATTGGACCTCCACCTCATTTCCTAACAAGACTCAGGCGAATAAACTGTGAGAGACAGATAGGAGTGTTTTATCTTTTTTTTTTTTTTAGTTTGTTTTGGTAAGCGTTTTACGGTGCTCGCTTCTACATTAGGTCATATGAGCACCGCGGGACATATTAAGCATCAGTTTGTTTGGTAAGAAATACTTTTTGAATTTTGCCCGCATGGCGGCCGAACAAAGCGAGAAAAAAATGTAAGAAGGAAACATACATATAAAGAAAAGTTGGTTGATTTTTAGAGAACTTGTCAATGGTATTGACAATACTAACTGACATAATAAAAATTTAAAAAAAGAGATTTCATATTTGAAAGAAAGTGGGGAAAAGGAAAGGAAAAAAAAAAGTTTAAAAAGTAGTTTATCTATTCTCATTAGGAGATCTGTTTTTCAATAGAATAAATAACAGTTACTTACGCTGAGTGTCTCAAACGTGGCCGGACCACACAGCTGTGTGTTTGGTTATAATAAAACATATCAGACTGCACTGTTCTCAACACATCTCAGTTGTTGTAAACATTGCTTTTCTTTCACTTTATCCGTTCACGTGTGTGGGTAAGAAAAGCCAACACCCTCGCCACCCCCCCCCCCCTCCACCACATACACAAACACACTTTCCATTTCTCCCACACATCCCCACCCCAACTCCCTCACTCATTTGCTGACACAAACACTACACAACACTACACTACACACACACACACACACACACACACACACACACACACGCGCGCACGCGCGCACACACACACACACACACACACACACACACACACACACACATACACACACACGCACACGCACACACACACACGCACAAACATATACAGGGAAGACTTCCGTAATGAGCAACTGCCCCAACAAACATAATGAAGAAGAGACCTACCCCTACCCCTACCTCTTCCCCTACCTCTACCCCTACCCCCAACCCTCTATTCTACTCTGTCTCCCAGTGCTCGCTCGTTACGGAAGTCTTATCCATATACACGTTCACATTCTCCCCCTTTTTAAATACAATGCAGGCTGGTGTCTTTGACCATCAATAATTTAACAGGCTACATGGTGTCTCTTTTAGAAAAAGCACACAGAAGCGCAGAGCGGCGACTTCTGGGACACCACTGTTTTTCAGTTTTAGTAAGAGTTTTACGGCACTTGCTACACAATAAGGTCATATAAATGCCGCAGATTAGAGGTGTTACAAGAGAGTAACAACACAAAAAAGAAGGAGGAGAGAAAAGGACGATAGATGTTTGATAGGAAAGAAGGAACAAACCAAACCAGAGCACTCGCCAACCACCCACGACACCACTATATAACTTCACAAACTTGAGACGGCAGGCAGGTTTATCTCGATGCCTGCAATGCTCTGTTACTGTGAGATAGAGTACAGAGTCAAGACTTGACAAGACTAAAAATACCCGAGTAGGAGGATTGCTTATCTGTGGCTATGACCATGGCGATACAATATTATGTTGTCCGCTGCACCATTCACCGTTTGAAATAGTGACAGCCTCTGAACTTTTTTTTTCAGAATAATACGCTTATCAGTTGTTGGGGGGGGGGGGTTGTTGTTTTTTTAATGCATCAGCCATTCACGATAAGAGGCTGCAAGTAGAAGCAAGTCTTTAAAAACCAAGGGCGATCTTTGTTTTAAAACGTCACCTTCAAGAATTTTTACGAAAACGAAGAGACAGAGGACTAAATATTTTATGGTAGTTTTCTTTGACTTGAATCTGCATTTTTAACTCATGCAATAAGTAGCTTACATCGTATGCTTCCCTGGAAGCCGATGATATTTTTGAGTTGCCTTCTAGGGACTGAATGGGTTCTGAAATTGAAAAGCGTAGAACATAACATGTAGCCTACAGTGTGGATATGCGCTATAGAAATACAATTATTATTATTATTATTATTATTATTATTATTATTATTATTATTATTATTATTATTATTATA
>NW_004797312.1:738542-741042 GCF_000002075.1 Aplysia californica | reverse complement strand
AAAATTGAACAAAGCATTCCTCTCTGGCTCACCCCAGCGTGGCGACAAGGTAAGAAAGCGAACGTTTACGCCCGCAGATATTACTAAAAGCGACACTATACTTTATGGGTTAATAATCAGTGCAATTATTCCTACATTCAGCGACTTGTTCCTGCATGCGTCTTTACTTTACTTCCACCTCCGCCCCCCCCCCCCCCCCCCACTCCTCTACCCAAGCCCTCGCCCAAACTTCCTCTCCTCTTCTGTGTGTTTACTGAGGTGTATGTGTTTTGTATTATGTTTGAAATGGTGTGAAAACGTATGCTTCTGACGCCACTTTTCAGCACGATAAATGTATTTGAAAGGTATGACTTCTAATTTACCGTCTGCATCCGATATGATTGAGCGTAAAAGTCAGCTGAAAGCCAGGAACCCTTTTAAAAAACTCAAATTCTAGAATCTACTGATTAGGATTAAAATTTTAATTAGGTCACCTGCACATCAACCCAGCAAGGTTTGAACTGAACTAAGATTATATTTTGCGCTTTGGTATAAAATAGGTCAATGAAATAAACTTTAGTTCGTTGATCCATAAGGGGGAATTTGGGTTACGATGCTATTTATATGTATCAAGATGCAAACAAACTTAAACACACCAATATTTATCCCAAGAACATCTGATCAAAATGACATACACATTATCATACCAATACAGACACTTTCTCCACACAAGACAAACCCTGCTGAATACAGTAAAATGAAGGAAATACAAAACTATGGCCAATTAAAACGACACGAAACAATTGTGAAAGAAGTGTTTGAAGGAAGGGTTTGGGGCAGGAGAGCCAAGGGAAGACAAAGAATAGCTTGGATGGACAACATTAAAACATGGGCTGGCCTGGAGATGACAATGTGTAACGGTTGCTTGCGACGGTGAAGGATGGAGGGTCATTACACGTCAGCCTCTGAGTCAGAGATGACACATCCAGAACAGAACAGACACTTTAACAAACACGCCATTGCTGGTGGCCACGGTGCAGCAATCTGCATCAAGGGTTATCATGTCTTGCTGAACGACGCACCCAAAAGTGACCACCCATCTCAACCCAGTATTCCATTTAAAGGTGCTTTTTAAAAAATGAATATATTATTTTTTCCCCTTCGCTAGACATTAAAGTTCAGGTTGTGCACACACACACATTTAAACGCATAGACACAAGCCAATTCGCACAAAAAGAAAAACTCCGCCAGATTGTGTCTTGTTAAATCATACGCAGTTAAGCTAGATCTATGTTTTGATGTACACCAGAGTATTTTTTTTAGAATGAAAAAAAAAAGACTTTCGGTTACTTGGCTACATGGCGGTCTTGAAGGGTCGAATGAATCAAAGTAAGCTGCCAGTTAAACGAGTATACATTTTTCATACGAACGATCTTTTCCTCCCCACCTGTCTCTCTTATCACATTAACAAGAGATTTTTTTTTACAGACAGTCTGCTTGTGTGGTGTTGCAATTGTTACTCTTTCATACTGGAAATAGAATACACGCCCAAACCCTATGCCATATGAAGGAGTAAGACAAAACAGTAAGGTACACAGCAACCTGTTGGAGGATCCAAGCCTCACAACCGATCTCTTGTTTTGATTCAGAGAAAAGAGAAGATGTAATCAACGCCCCAATCAAAGCAAAACGATACTGCCCGCAGACATATCTACAGTCTTAGACTCCTGTTTCTTAATTTACGCGACATATCTTATTTTAGACAATTTACAATTATGAGCAGTTTTCGTCGTCTCGGGGAAAAGCTTTCACACAGCGATACCTGTAGATATTGCAGATAAGTGGTCTCTAAATCTTCGGGGCAGCTTCTCAGCGGGAGTGAAATTGGCAGAGAAGACAGGTTTAAGGTGCAGACTATGAGAACAATATGCGAGGCTTCTCCGTACGTATTATCTTTGCCCCAGGGAGCAAACTCGACGCTGCACGACGTACAATGTTGTAAGTGTAAATTCATTTGCAACGAAGTGCGCGTTACGAAAATTCTATAATACATCGCCCTTTTGGAATATTTCCAGTGGACGCACAATGACAACAACACAGATGATAGTCTTTAGTTTGTCTAAATATTTGTTCACATACATAGGTAGACAACCATGTTTTTTTCTTTGTGATATGAGGTGCCTATGTATTCAGATCGTGAGTTTGACAAGGTTCGTCTACCTTAAGCTTGTGTTTCCTCGAGTTGTAATGATGCTGTTTTTTAAACATTGTTTTCTCAAGGTGCTTTTATCACTACTTATTAGAGGTCAGAGGGCAGGCTCGCGGCTTAGGGTAGAAAGGTGTATTTAAATGCGTTTGTGTTTATGAGTATGTATTTATGTAATGCGTGTGTGGTGAAAGAGAGGGAGAGATAGAGAGAGAGAGACAGAGAGAAGGAGAGAGAGCGAAAGAGAGAGAGCGAGAGAGAGAGAGAGAAAGATAGAGATAGAGAGAGAGAGAGAGAGAAAGAGAGAGAGAGAGA
>NW_004797312.1:735900-737727 GCF_000002075.1 Aplysia californica | reverse complement strand
TAGTAGTGTGTGTGTGTGTGTGTGTGTGTGTGTGTGTGTGTGTGTGTGTGTGTGAGTGTGTGTGTGTGTGTGTGAGAGAGAGAGAGAGAGAGAGAGAGAGAGAGAGAGAGAGAGAGAGAGAGAGAGAGAGAGAGAGAGAGACGTGTGTGTGTGGAAGGGGGCGGCGAGATGATTCTATTATGTCTAGCGACTCATTTTACAGTATTTTGAAGACGAGACCTGATGAATCAGCCTTTTGAGATACTCATTGCTGCTATATCAGATAACGCTTTTTTAATGTAGGTATTTTTACGCCCCAATCGGCGCAATTTAGATCATTTATTAGAACAAAGCACAGCTGATTAAAACCTGCAAATTCCTTGCCATATCAACAGACCGAAGGGCTAGAACCCAAATGGCCGCTGGATCGAAAAAATAAAAGTAAAGTTAAAGTATCATTTATTAGGAGGCGGATTTCCAGCCAAGTCTATCAGTGCCAAACTGGATAAAAGGGGTACAGCATCCTAGTAGCCAGAGACTCCTATAAATTTCTTTCCACTCAATCGAACTCCGCTTTCCTGCGTGCGATAACCAAGTGCCTAACCGCTACACCACAAACACCGGTATGTATATGTTCAATATACATACATAACACTTAGATAGATAGATAGATAGATAGATAGATAGATAGATAGATAGATAAATAGATAGATAGATAGATAGATAGATAGATAGATAGATAGATAGATAGATAGATAGATGAGGGTTATAGGAGCAGGCTTCGAATTCAAAGTCAATCCACGATGGGACTGAACCAAATGGGTTGAAAGCCAGAAAAGGCCAATGAACAACTTGAGTTCAAAAACGTCCTTATGGGGATTCGAACCAGGGTCGTCCACTCGGCACTCCTCTCAAATGTTGCTGAAGGTTGAAAACACGAGTTAAAATCACTTTGAACATCCCACTGGTCGTGATGACGAAAGTTAACAAGTAAGAGTGAGTACTTTGATTCAGGGAGGGAGTTTTATGAGGATCAGGAAAAAGGACACCAGTTGTTACTCAATCCTCCAAATTAAACACAGTATAATCGCATAGAATTAATCAACTTGTAAGTATACACTCGATATACATAGAAATCTAACCAAAGGGGCCATAAGAAGGATTTCATGTCCCTCTTTAAAGAATTGGGATCCCTTTTGACACGTTAGATATTTCAGTTTGGATCCCAATGATGCGTCACCTGTAAGCATTTCTCCCTCATTTTTTCTCTTTTCCACTTAAGCCCTTTTCTTCAGTGAAATTAGAGATGAGCTAATATTATTTTCTAGTTGGCTTGCTGGATTGTAAAGTTCACTAGACCTCTCATACGGGCTTCAAAGAGCAAAGAAATACGAGTTGTGGAGCTAAACAGCGCTATGTGGGCGTCTTGTTGTAGCTGCTTCCTTTTAAAACTGCCACAGGAGCAGCAATTAAATACAGCCATAAAAGGGGCATGAGTGTCATGTAAATATATTTCTTCTTCTTCTTCTTCTTTTTCTTCTTTTTCTTCTTCTTGTCCTCCTCCTCCTCCCCCTCCCCCCTCCTCCTCCTCCTCCACCTCCTCCTCCTCCTCCTCCTCCTCCTCCTCCTCCTCCTCCTACTTCTCCTCCTCCTCCTTCTTCTTTTTCTTCTTCTTCTTCTTCTTCTTCTTCTTCTTTTTCTTCTTCTTCTTCTTCTTCTTCTTCTTCTTCTTCTTCTTCTTCTTCTTCTTCTTCTTCTTCTTCTTCTTCTTCTTCTTCTTCTTCTTCATCTTCTTCTCCTCCTCCTCCTCCTCCTCTTCCACCACCTCCTCCTCCTCCTCCTCCTCCT
>NW_004797312.1:733204-735800 GCF_000002075.1 Aplysia californica | reverse complement strand
TCTCCTCCTCCTCCTTCTTCTTTTTCTTCTTCTTCTTGAAAAAAGAGGTGGGTGGATTTTAAATTTTTGTGAATTTTTTGTCTCTCATCACTTTTAGCCAAACAAAATTCCTTTCACATGCAACGATTGCAAGATAATATCAAGCCACCTCGTGGGAGATGGGCCGTATACTCCTACTTTTTTTTTTATTTTTATTGTGTTATAGTTGCGATGGACGAACTATGATTTATTGTAATTAATTCTGTTGGTTTTTTTAATGATGAAGATTTATATACTCATTAAACAGTATTCTAAGAAAATTACGTTAAAACTATTTTCTCGCTTTGATCAGCTTTTGAAATAAATTTTCTAAAATTTCGAGGGCGAGAAACAGGATGCAGGATAATAAACAAAGGTTTTATAAATGGGATTATAAAAGTTGCGTTTTTTCTCTACCGTATCTTAAGAAAGAAACGATACAGCTTCACTTTTGAGATTTTACCTGCGCCATTGAAAGACAAAATGATTAAAAATGTATTGTTCATAATTCTAAAACTACCCAGTCCTAAAATAAAGCAATCTACTTAATTGTCATTTCGTCGGTATCTTTATGTGCTAGCTGGTGAAACGATAAGAAACGTGACAACCAAATCTGGCGTCGGTGGCCTAGTGGTTTGGCTCTCGGACTCGCAACCGTAAGGTCGTGGGTTCGAATCCCGTCAGGGGCCCGACGTTGTGTCCTTGGGAAAGGCACTTTACACGAATTTTCCTCACTTCACCCAGGTGGGAATGGGTACCCAGCTATAGACAGCGAAAGAACTTGTCAGTTTGTTAGTGTTTGAGCGCTTAATCAGCTGCTTGCACTGTATGCTTCCCGGGAAGCTGAAAATGTTTCGGAGTGTTCTATGGTCTGCTGGAGTAATAATATAGTGTAAAGCGCATAGAGTCTGCTGTTGAGCTGGGATATGCGCTATACAAATGCTATTTATTTATTATTTATTATATCTTAGATCACCACATAGAGTCAAAATTGTCTAAGACAGCTACCCATCGTCCAGCAGAAAAGTTGCAGTCTTAAACAGGTGACCGTCTCTCACAGTGCCATTATAAAGTAAAAAAAAAAAAAATTTGAAAAAAAACAAAACCAAAAAACAACAACAACCGCAAGCCGTAAATTGTAAGTGGCTGTTTGTACAACTGATTGTGTTATACAGGGGGCCATTAGAGCAGGTTTATCTGTTTCAGTTTTAGTAAGAGTTTTACGGCACTTGCAACATAATAAGCTCATATAGGTTCCGAAGATTAGAGGTGTTACAAGAGAGTAACAAACACAAAAAAGAAGGAGGGGAGATAGAGACGATAGATTTTTTATAGGAAAGAAGGAGCAAACCACACCAGAGCACCCGCCAAGTACCCACGGTTTATCTGTATCGTGTGCATGTCAGTACAATCACACAGTTTCACCCTTGCTATTCTCCAGCTTTTAATCATAGCAGACATCTTTGTCTCTGGTCTGGCGTCACTTCAGTATTAAGAAATGTCTCACGACGCGATGGAATCAGGCGTTCGTCAATTTTTGGGCATGTGAGTTATTAGTATCATCTTAAAGCGAGAACAGAAGAACGTTCAACCAGATATGCACTGGCACAATCAGTGGAAAGACCCTCGGCGACATTTTGGAGAGAGCAACGGAGCATCAATGGACATGTCTGGAATGCAGGGATGTTGCTTCCTGAAACAATGAACAATAAAGAACCTGAAGCCTTATTTTCCTTAAAAAATACCCAACTATCTAGAAATAGAAATCGAGATATTTGCGATTGAAGGAGGTGGGAATAGTCTGGTTTCAGAGGTAATATTAGCGAGAAAATGGCCGCTAAAGTGTGGCAACTTCTATAGCTTGAGAGTCATTGACAGCTGAAAATTTACATACTTTGTGCCAACGTTTTCAAGTAAAATTCGCATGAAAATTTGTTTTTATATGGTCATAAAAATGTTGAGCCAAAAAACAAAAATTCGATTTTTAAAAATTCTACCAGACTAGAGGAGATAGGCCTGTTACTTTGATTTCATTATTTGAACGAACACTTGATTTCATGATGACGTCTCACAAATCTTACGTTAGTTTTGATTGAGCCAGCTTCATACATACGAGTCAGTAAGACATTTCCAAATGGACACCTCCGAATGTCGTCCCATTTCTCACAGAACTTGCAATCGACTCACGAAAGGATTCAAACCTAGCTCGCTGCCACCAAAATCCAACTTTTAAAAATTATCAACACCGTTCTTAAAGTTCTTAAATCTCTTTTGTTTCACTTCAGATAAATCTTGTCACGATGACGTGTACATCAGCGCCGTGAGTTATTTTTAGATAATGACGTCATTCGGCGCTCCCTCGAACTAGTTTGTGTCTATGAGTTATGATATAATGACGCAGATTGTGTGTAAATCATGAGCGTGTGTTAACAAATGCTCACATGGGCTCAAATTAGACTCAGCTCAACGAGAGAGGGCTCTCTCTCTCTCTCTCTCTCTCTCTCTCTCTCTCTCTCTCTCTCTCTCTCTCTCTCTCTCTCTCTCTCTGTCTCTCTCTCTGTCTCTCTTTCTCTCTGTC
>NW_004797312.1:730349-731763 GCF_000002075.1 Aplysia californica | reverse complement strand
CCCCCTCTCTCTCCAATCTCTCTCAATCTCTTGATCTCTCCCTCTCCTCTTGTCCCTCTTTCATTCCCTTTTTTATACTAAAAGCAGAAGATAGCTTTTAAATATTGACATAGTAATCGAAACTGCAAGGAAAAACAAAAACCCAGCTATAGATCTAGTTGAACTTAACAGTTTAAAAAAAAAGTCAGATCAAGACGAGTGCTGTATACAGAAAAAAGTGGAAATTCCCGTTTGAAAAGTTTAAACATCTCTGGGTGGTATTTCAAACACTTCTGATTTCGCTATTCTTCACCAAACTAAAGAAATGTGACGTGCGTCCATGGTTAAAGGGTAATATATTGGCCCACAGCACGCAGGTTTGACGTGTAACAGTGTAAGGTCTTCTTTGTTGGTTTGTTTGTTGATGTTTTTTGTTCTTGTTTTTTTAAATTGTTTTTTTTGTTTTGTTTTTGCCACTTTATGCAAAGTGGTTTACGGTGCTCGCACTTGCACAAGATCATAATATGAGCACGCAGAAAACATTAAGCATTTTTAGTTTGGTAGGTATTAATTTTGAATTTTGCCGAGGTGGCGGCCGAAGCCTACTCTTTTCGATTTTAGGACAACCAATGGAATGTGGAGACGAAACCATGCGATAGAATATTGTTATAGAGCAGTGAAGGAGGTAAAAGGAGAAAGTTTTAGAGAACAAACAGCTTTATCGTTAAAAGGAAGGAATTATCCAATACAAGTGAGGCAATGTATTTTGTGGTTAATTTAATTAAATTGTTATCACTTTGCAACAAAAACAGATTGTGCGTGAAATCTTTTTGAAAATGGCATCACAAGAACACGTATCGTGGGGAATATATATTTTTTTTCAAAAAGTAAGCTTGGGACGGGGCCAAGAAAATAAATGCAAGCGTAGCATCTAACAAGGCACAAACACACCTGATCAATATACCTAACCTAAGCTGACATTAGTTCTATATCTTGTGAACAGACAGCGTTCGTCAGGTAACGGCAAATAGAAGATTGAAATCTAAGGCAATGTCAGAATAAAGGAAAAAGACGCGTAGGTACATTATTAAACACATGGGGGAAAAACCCCCCCAAAAAACCAACGTCTCAAGAGAGTGAATGTCATCGATCATTTCCATGTTCTCCAAAAACAAAATGGTTAGTACTTTTTTGAGGTGGGCAAAGTAGTCACACGCGTTATGAAACCATAATAATGAACTGTTCACTCGTACGATACAAACACGACCTACTCTTTTGTACTGTCCGAACAGTGTTATTACCTGAAATCATTCTCTTTTTATATTCTTGATGATAAAAAATTATGATGATATTATTAATAATGACGATAATAATGACAATAGTAATAATAATAATAATAATAATAATTATTATTATTATAGTAATACTAATAATA
>NW_004797312.1:727936-729359 GCF_000002075.1 Aplysia californica | reverse complement strand
GGGGGGGCAGTGAAAGTAAGGGGAGAGGTGGGGAAGACAATTTAATTAACAGCTTCCCAGCAGTCGTGAATGAAGAAAACCCTTGAGCTAAAAGCAGTCTACGTTTTATAACAAGGATCTGGTTGTACATGTCAGATTAATCCTCTGGAAATCAAAGTAAACAAGTTCTCTGCAAAGCATAATATGCAATGTTTAATTTCCTTTACTGTTTGCGCCAGTCTCTTTATTTCAATTCTTCCAGATGCCCCGTTTCGATTCAGGCTTCTATTGCTAATCGCATTCTCTAAATTGTTTTTCGCATCAGTCCAACGCCCACTCTTAGAATCAAATAATATATGAGGCATCATGGTAAAATCAGGCGGTGGTAAAATTAATGAAATCGAAGAAACAGGCTTGTTTGGCAATTTTTGTTGCGGTTTTTTGGGGTGCTCAACACATTTTTTGTCCATATATAATCAAGTTTCCATGTGAATGTTACTTAAAAAAAAAACACGTTGATCAAAGGCACAAAATATGCAATTTTTCAGTTTTGTAGGACTCTCAAGCTGTTGAAGTTACCAAACGTTGGCAGCCATGTTCTTGCTAACTTTACCACTAACACCAGGTGATCCTACCTCCTTCAAATCGCAAATATCTCGAGTTCTACTCTTGAAAGACGGGTATTTCTTTCCATTGAAAGCAAGGCAAATAAATAAACTTTCAGATGATGCAAAAACTCCATAATATGCCCCAAAAATTGACGGGTGCTGATTCCACTGACATAAAATAATATAGGTATAATCACGAACCGTTACAGTGTCTCATTGGTAAGGGTCAAATTGAAGAAAGTAGATAAACGTTAATGACGTATTTTTTCAAGACAAACTGACGCTCTCATGCACCGAAACACACAAACACACACACACACACACACAAACACACACACACACACACACACACACACATACAAATACACGTAAAGGCACACACACATACACATACACACACGTACACACACACACACGTACACACACACGTACACACACACACGTACATGCACACACATACAAACTCACACACACACACACACACACACACACAAATAAATCTACATGTTTACCCCTTCAATGTATAGTTATACACCATTGTTAATAAATTTGTCGCCCTTATATATGTATTCAGAATCATGGTTTATTGGGACACTAATGAGATTAATTTCATTGAAGGAAAAAGAAAAGAAAATTAAATGAGGATATACTGAAAAAAGTACGCCTGGGTCGCTCCACTAAAAAACAACAATTAGGAAGATACAAATTATGCAGTTTCGGAGACACAAGAAGCGATATAAATGTGAGACATTGGGGTGAAATCAGGCGCTAATCAAAATTGAAATTACAAAAATCCAAGAAATCGGCATTGTTCGGCCAGTTTGGAATTTGGGGGC
>NW_004797312.1:724161-726921 GCF_000002075.1 Aplysia californica | reverse complement strand
ACACACACACACACACACACACACACACATACACACACACAAACACACACACACACACCACATACACACACATATACACACAAACATACACATATACACACAAACAAACACATACTCAAACATACACACATACTCACAAACACACATCCTCAGACAATCATACGACGTACACATATGGATCAAACTCACTCACATATACACACAAACACATACACAGGTACACGCACATACACTCATTCACACAAACACTTATGTGCACACGCTTGTATACACAAATTACACACTCCAAGAGCGGTTTGCGCCCTTAACACACTCGAGCTCAGAGTCACACACGAGAGATATTCTTAATGATCCATGACCGCAGAAAGTTATGGGTTACAGAACCTTCAAAGATGTACACAGCCTATGTATGCTACACAGAATGTAGAAAAACAGTTTTACTCCAAACAACCAATATTAAACCAGGTGAATTTTATGTCAACAGCAAGCGGTCTACCGGTGGGTACACGCCAGAAACAACCAACTACCCAGAGAGTGGCCATTAGCAAGATTTCTAGCAGCATTTTCCACTTGTCCGTTTAAAGTTTTCGTAAGTGTTTTACGGCACTTGCAACACAATAGGGTCATATAAGTGCCAATCCACTTGTTCTGGAAAGATGTCAAGCAGTAGTGATAATAGCATTAAGTATAGCGTAGATTCTCGCTCAACAGCAAGCTCTTTACGCTTTAGAACTTATTCTATCATTGCCCCAGCTGACCTGAGAGCATTTAGACACAATTCCAACATTCTAGGAAGCATACAGTGCAAGCTGCCATTTTTTATAGGAGCTAAAACACTAACGTACGGACAAGATCTTTCAGTGTTTATGGCCTGGGGCTGGAACCCTAAAATCCGCAACCTCACGATTACGACTCTGGTTGCCTAACCACTAGACCACCAACGACATGGTCGAAACTGTCGAAGACGGCCACCATTGTCGAGGAGAAAAGGTGCCGGATAAGACAGATGGCTGTCTTACACAGTGTTGCTATAATGCCCCCCCCCCCAAAAATTAAATTAAAAACATTAAAAGAAACAAAAACACCAAACAAACACACCAACAAACAAACAAACAAACAACAACAAAAAACGCAATGCAGGACATGAATATAAAGCGGCGTTTTGTAAAGGGGATTGTATTAAGGAGGTGACTGTTACGGTGGGTTCAACTGTATTGATCTTTTCAAGCCTGCTGTGTGTGTCCTGCTTTAGACAGCTGTTTGACTCAGAGATGCTAAATATTTTAGGCCGGTCCATCTGCATGTACAAAGCTTAAATCCTTGGCTCCTTCATTGCCATGATTTTCGACGATCGGGTTCAGTGCCAATTTCGTCGGAAAGCAAGTTGTGTTTCATTTATCAACTCGTGTGGCTTTTAAAACGTTCAGCTAATAGAACATTCATTTATCCGTTATTGTTATAATTATTGTAAACAATTCCAAGTGAGAAGCCCTGCAAGCTGTGCACATCCACAAATGAGAAATGGAGCCTTTAAATGTTCTCAATGTAGCAAACGTTTCTCTGCCAGACTTTTTATTGGTCTCATCTTCAGCAGCAGAAGCCTCAAGTCATCTTGACCTGTAATTCTTCTATCTCTTTTAATTTCTTTGAAAAAAAATCTCCTCTGCGCATGTATTGGTCATCATCAGATATTGGCGGACGAGCTATTGTTTAAATTAAAAAACTTTTTGACAAGACTTTTGCACAGTAAGGTAAAATAGCTTTTTTCATTTTATGGCTTGGCATTCCCTGTGGGATAGGATTTAGGGGTTGGCACATAAAACATTAACACACGAGCTGCTAAAACCATGCTTCTCAGGGTCAACTCCGACTGAGCAGGATACTGCCCCTGTATAAGGAAAAACAAAACAGAGCAAACTCAAAAATAACCGAAGCCCCCCAAAAAACAAACAACAAACACCCCCCCCCCCAAAAAAAAACCCCAACCCCAAACAAACAAACAAACAAAAAAGAAACAAAACAAACAAACAGCTGCGTATAAGGATAAACTCAAAAAAATTAATATCCTTCCGTCTTCAAAATCGCACTTTAGTCTTTTTGGTTTAAAATGAAGAGCGTTATACTTACACCACTGGCTCTAGTTTGTGTGGCGTTATGCTTTTCCATAAGGTACACGTCTTATTCTAATAACTTAACCTTATCCGTACGCCCATGGGTTATTTTGTACCCCCGGGTTCTATTCTTCACAATACATTTTAGAGTACTTCTAGTACGAAGATCTCTTTGAAACTTTCAGTGTTTTTCGAAAAATCAATTTGACAGACTGCATTGCAAAGCATACGGATCGGATTAACGAGTAAATTTCCTCTTTGAAAGTGGTGGCGCAGAGTTCCCCACGTTGTATGGATACGATAGTAAAACACGACGTACGGATAGGGTTAATCAATATTCGTGCTTTGCGCCCCCATCAAAAACAAATGAGATCATTCATGTTGCGGACCCAACCCAGATAGAACGGAATGCAACGTCCCAAACAGAAAGACCAAATAAATGTTCAGCAACAACAACAAAAAAAGACCCCACTCGAGAACTGAACTCAGGTCTCCTGTGTGCGACGGTGAATCGCCTAACCGCTACAGCACAGTCGCTGGAAAGGCACACTTCGATGAACACAGAAGTAATGCAAACGTGAATACGATAAACGGAGAGAGAGAGAGAGAGAGAGAGAGAGAGAGAGAGAGAGAGAGAGAGAGAGAGAGA
>NW_004797312.1:717639-720000 GCF_000002075.1 Aplysia californica | reverse complement strand
TGAGATCAAATGATAATGTGAAAGAGGGATTGGAAAGGTGTCTCCTTTCACCCCCTTTCCTGCTCTCTAGCAATGTTCTGTCGTCTGCTTTCGTCTCCACTAAGTCTTTCTGCCCCCACTCGCTCATCTCCTTTACCCCTCTCCTCTGGGCTCCTGATTCTTTCTACAGCCTTTCTACTGCTACTCCTTGGCTTCCTCTTACTGCAGTCTTTCAGCCACACCCCTGATCTTCTGGTAGGAAAGATCTACACCTAGACTTCTCGGACAAAGGCGAAAAATCTCGGAGGGCCCGTGTGCAAGTAGCGCACATTAAAGATCCCTCGGTGGTCTAAAATCGATAAGAGTAGATTTCGGCTGCCACCCGGACAAAATTCAAAATTTCCTACCAACTGAAACAGTTTAAAGGTGTCCCGAGCGCTCATATGACCTTATGCAGTTGCGAGCGCCGTAAAACACTTACAAAAACAAAAACAAACATTATTAATATTATAGTTATTATTACATTATGAGTGTTGTCAATTAATCATTATCATTATTACTTTCATTACTGTTGTTTTTTTGTTTGTTGTAAGGCTCTTTATGATTATGGGGATGATTATAAATATTGCCTTCAATTTCTGAGAAACATTTGGTTGGGACATTTTTTTTTTCTTTTCAAGAAATAAGCTAAAGATCAGACAAACCAGAGGAGAGAAAGCAAAGGGGCTGGGGTAGGGCGAAGTTTAGAGGAGAGGGAAAAAGGAAGGAAGGAAAAAGGGGGGAAAAAGATAAAAGGGGATAATGTATTCACCACAAAGTCAATGCTACTGCCGCTTGCGTCTATTTTCGTTCTCGCCGAGGAGAAAAAAGGATCTGAATTCCTTAGTAGTGATCTCGTAGTGGGATATGTATTCTTTGTGCCTTTCACACATGTATAAAAACAGCATTGGTGTTGCCAGCATGACTCTTCAAAATACACGAGACCACACTATGCAGCCACATATGGATCAGGTGTAGGTGAAGACGCGATTTTTGTGTGTGTTGTTTGTTATTGTTTGTTTGTTTGTTTGTTTGTTTGTTTGTTTGTTTGTTTGACCTGTTACAAGCCAGCTGTTCTTTCTGTGTTGGTTTGCCTTGCTATGTTTACATTCAATGCAATATTCTCTCCCTCGATTTTATCTCCCCACTTTCTCTGTGTCTGTGTGTGTGATTTTTGTTTAGCGAGAGAAAGAAGGGGGAGCCAGAGAGAGAGAGAGAGAGAGAGAGAGAGAGAGAGAGAGAGAGAGAGAGAGAGAGAGAGAGAGAAAGAGTGAGAGTTAACTGGTATTTTTTTTATTTTTTAAAAATTTACCTGAGGTGGTATTTATTTGTTGTCCTTTATTCTTTGATATTATTTTTGTTTGGTTGTATATTTATTGTTATTTTACATATTATACATGGCTTTCTCAGTTAAAAATAATAATTTAATAATTATACATGAATGAACTGACAAATACAATGTAAACGGATAGATCAATCAACAACAATTCTATCTTCTATTGTTCTGTACAAGAAAGAGAAATACTAATAAATAATAAATATATTGATGCAGGAATGGAAGGAGCAGACAATAAGAAGGAAGTTGTCCAGATTAGAAGAACAGTAGATCTCTCTGTGACGTCCGGTTCAAATGCAAATATAAACAGCAGACAAAATACTACCATAGCGCATATCAATTAGAAATGACGGATGGAATCATAAAGACGTCATAGTCATGATGAATGTATTATGCATTCCACTTGTCTTGTGTCATCAGTCTCGGATTAGCTGATCACCAATTGTACTGAAGATAATAGTATATCCTGTCAAGTGTTCGAACAGATGGCATTGTGTATTTTTGTGAGTTTTTTTTTTTTGAGTGTTTGTTTTAGTGTTTCTGTTTAGTTTTAGTTTTAGTAAGAGTTTTACGGCACTTTGCAACTCAATAAGATCATAGAAGTGCCGAAGATTAGAGGTGTTACAAGAGAGTAACAAACACAAAAAGAAAGAGGGGAAATAATGACGATAGATATCTGATCGGAAAGAAGAAGCAAACCACACAAGAGCATCCACTAACCACCCACAGTGTTTCTGTGCGAATGTGTTTGTTAACGTGTGTTAGTATGTTTGTATGCCTGAGTGTTAGCGTGCTAGGACTATGTGTGCGTACCTGAGTGTGTATGCATGTAGTATGTTAGTATGCATAATGTGTTGTGAGATCAAATGATAATGTGAAAGAGGGATTGGAATACCGAGGGAGGAGAGAGGTAGAAAAATAAAGTGTGTGTGTGTTTGTGTCTGTGTATGTGTGTGTGTGTGTGTGTGTGTGTTTGTGTCTGTGTGTGTGTGTGTGTGTGTGTGTGT
>NW_004797312.1:715755-717200 GCF_000002075.1 Aplysia californica | reverse complement strand
GGTGGGGGAGGGGGGGTGGTGGGAGAGTTGAGAGAAAAAACAACCTGCGAAACAACGAAAAGAATGTGTAGACAGACAAGGTTAAAAAAGAGAGAAGGAATGAAAATCAACAAGCAGAGTCAGAGTCATTGACCACAAATGTAATGTATAATTTATGTGGCTATGTCTCGTCTCTCATACCGCTTTACCTGGGTCAGGGTATTGAACCCCCATGTGCGCGCCATTGTTGGAAGGGTCATGAGCGCATTAGTTTATTATGCGAGGCATCGTGGTGAAATCAAGCGCTCGTGGAAATAATGAAATCGAAGAAACAGACATTTTTTCAGAACCTCGGGAGGTCAATTTTTATTGGTTTTCTTTCTATTTTATTGTTGTTGTTTTTGTTTTGTTTTCTTTATTGTTTTGTTTTGGATCATAACTTGGCTTCAGTAAAAGATAAATGGAAGTTGTTGGGTTTCTTTTTCATCAAAAGCAAGACAAATAAACAAAGCTTTAAGAGAATACCAGTAACTCTACATGCCCAAAAATTGACGAGCGCCTGATTCCATAGTGTCGTGAAACATTATTCAGCGAATGCCACAGATCACACAGTACCCTCTGTTAGTTCTTTGTCCTCCGCTGCTTGCATCTACATCATAATGTCAATTTCTGTACCGGAAAATCTTCCTGTACGAATATTATGATTCCGGTAAAAGATAGATAGTGGTTACGATTGTTAAAGTATCGGTGTCGTTTCGGTGTTGTTTTGTGGTGTTTCTCTGTTTGTGTGCTCGTTTTGTTGTCAGTGTTATGATGACTTTTCTAGTTGATGGATTTCGAAATAAATTATGTTCTTGTCATTACAATTTGTTGTTTCGTGTCGGTACCGTTTCGTTTATATGAATTAAATATTAATTTAGTTGCTGTCTCGTCAAAGGGGGTTGTCAAGGTAAAGATTATAAGTCAGGAAAAGGGGAAATGCTACGGCTCACTTACTCAAAGGTCGACGAACTCGTGAAGAAAAAAAAATCAGGATAGTTGCGTGCATGTGTGCATATATACATACATAATATATATCTGTGTGTGGGTGAGTGTGTGTGTGTGTGTGTGTGTGTGTGTGTGTGTGTGTGTGTGTGTGTGTGTATGTTTGCATGTGTTTCTCTCTGTGTTTGCGGGTCTGAGTGTTTGTTTGTTTGTTTGTTTGTGTGTGTGTGTATTTGTTATGTTTACGTGTGTCTTTCTCTGTGTTTGTTTGTGTGTGACTGTCTGTGTACTTGTTAATTAGTGTGGATGTTATGTATGTGATTAAATGTGTATATGTGCTTGTGTCTCTCTATGTGCGTGTCAATTAGTCTGTATTTTATGTTTGTTAGTATGTGTGTGTGTATGTGAGTGTGTGTGTGTGTGTGTGTGTGTGTGTGTGTGTGTGTGTGTGTGTGTGTGTGTGTGTGTGTGTGTATGTGTGT
>NW_004797312.1:713047-714662 GCF_000002075.1 Aplysia californica | reverse complement strand
GGGGGGGTGACTGAAGTGACTGAAATAGCAAAATAAACCAAGTCATGCATTATAAGCTTTTAAGAGTGAAATAGAACTCTTCGGCGTGATCGATTTGCCTCAGACAAAGGAATTTTTATAAGTACTAAAAAAACAAAAACAATTTACACTCACAGATATTAAGTTTTAGTGGTTGGATTTTCATTTTTACAGCCAAACTTGTCTCAAATTTTCATCACGTTTTATTTGTTTACTCTTTCTTTATGATTTGTAACCGTTTCAATTCGATTCCAGTCTTTAAACCACAGTTTCCTATTCGAAATCATAGAGTTTAATTAAATCTCCTTTACAGTAGTCATATTTATCATTCACAGTAATTATATCTTTAATTGAAATTGTGTGTGTTGGCAAATGCATAGGTTTTGTTAAAAAAAAAACAACAACCTCTTCTAAAGGTTTCCCAGCAATGCTTTGATGATGAGCTTTTATTTCGAATAACAACAATTTAACAATGTTGTTGTTCGTTCAGCTTTTGTTTATTCAAACCTGGGAAAACCCGATATGATTTGATATTGTTTTTACAGGGTTAATTGTTTGTTTCCACTGTTAGTTTTACCTTTAAAGGTTAAAAGAATGTGTATTCTCTCTTTTATTTGAAGATATAGTTTACTTTGGGTTGGTTTTTTTTTTTCAAAATAAAGAAAAACAAACTAAGGCATAATTGTTAGCAATACGTATAGCATAGACTCCACTCCACTCAAGGAGCAAGACATTTTGTTTAAAACTAAATTTCGATTTGTTATAGAAACAATCCACACTAACGTTTTGTATTTTGTTCAACTAATTGAAGCTTGCCCTAATTTCTCACGCCGCAGCTGTATTGAAACCAAACATAGCATTCTAGAAATCAAACTTCTATCTATTTAACTTATATCCCCCACCTCACCCCTCACATGCAAAAAAAGCAACAACAACAACAACAACAACAGCAACAACAACAATAGGAAAAAATCAAAACAAAACCCCGTTCTTTTGTAACATTAATTTTTACGAACAGAAAAATTCACGCCGAAAAAAAAGACACCACTCAGATCGCGGGTAGAAAGTAGTATGCGTAGTAGGTTCTTAACGCCTGTACGCCTGTGATTCACTTCTTTTTTTTCTTCTATTTTCCAAAACTTTGGAATGATCTTCATTAATTTGTGAATGCAGCATGACAATAATGTGTTTTTATGTGTTGACGGACGCACTTGTTTGAAACGTCAGTATAACTGAGGATTTATTTATATATATATTTTTCCGTTTTCTTAAACGATTACAGCGAGTGTGATGCGTAAAGCGCAAACTCCTCCCAATAATAATTTACAAACATAATAATATGAACAAAAATTAATTCAGAGACGGTGTGAACAGATTACAATTAGCACCAAAAAAAATGTCTCAAGTTTTCAAATAATAATTAATAGTAAGTAAACCTATAGATATATAGAAATCATTGATCTTCTGTTTGAAGTAAACTCTTTAATTTTCCGGGGTGGGATGTTCGTTTCTGTTAATAACGGGGTTTTTTTTCAAACTCACCAAGGGGGAGAGAGAGAGAGAGAGAGAGAGAGAGAGAGAGAGAGAGAGAGAGAGA
>NW_004797312.1:707434-712610 GCF_000002075.1 Aplysia californica | reverse complement strand
TGTGTGTGTATGTGTTAGCGCGCGAGCGCGTGGAGAGGGGGGGGGGCGGAGGGAGGAATGCTAAGAGATGCGGTGACAGGGTTGAAGGTGTTCATAAAAGAAAATCTATCAGGCATTAAAATTTAACTATGGTTATTTTGAGGTTTTGTTTTATCTTTTATTTGTATTTTTTTATTTTTAGTGGGGGGTTTTTGTTGCTACTCATTGTTGTTTTGTTTTTGTTTATTTGGGGAGAAGGGGACTTTTATTTAGTTTTTGCTTTTGTTTTGCTTATAGTTTTTTTTTCAGGTGGTGGAATGGGAGTACAGAGAAGGGGAAGTTGATCTATCAAGCCTACGTGAATTTCTGACTTTGGAAATGACGATGAAGACTTAGACGATAACGGTGATGCTGATGGCTGAGAACCATTTAGATAATATGCAGAATGAAGATTGAGTAAGAAGAAGAAAACTGGTGGGGTTTTTTCTTTTGTTTTTTAAGGATTGAGGGGGGGGGGGTGAAGTAAAAAATGAGGAGAAGTGCGCTGTGAACGGCACAGACTGTGATTTCGCCAAATCCTGCAATGGCGAAGCATAAAGTGATTTTGCAAATTTGAACTATACTTTCTAAGTCTCCTTACTCTTAAGACTAGGATGAAGATGATGGATGATGACAATGACAATGATGACGATAGCTATTACGACGACGATGATAATGACGATGGCTATGACGACGACGACGACGATGATGATGATGATGTAGACAAAGACTTACATCCAAGATGCCACGCAGCAGCACTGTAGCAGCAGTATCCAGTGAATGCTTAAGACCAGGACAAACCAGCCTGTCCTGGTCATCCGACCGCGTTTACGGGCCATCTTGTCCACACCACAGGGATGTCCTCAACATAGTATCACAACACTCGCGCACACATGGACGTTTGCACTTGAACACCTTTACTGGTCCTGGAGAATTCGGTGGTCTGCCGGCAGACAAAATCCGAGATATCCGCCAACAATATTTCTTCCAGAAAATATTTTATATTAAAACTCTCACATTTTTTTTTGTGTGTGAGTGATTTCTGTTTTAAACGAATCGCTTTTCCTCCTGCAACTGCCAGGAAAATCTTGGCTTACTCCATTCCGATGGATTTTGGAAACACCGACGAGTATTTATGGAATTCTCAAGAGGGTAATAAGTTTGGGAAAATTATGTTGTAAACCGTATTTTTTAGCGAAGTAATTTTTCTAAACCTTTACAGCTAATTCATAGTGATTTTTGTTATGATAAACTTTATGATGACTCTTCATCACTAGCAAATATTGTGGGGGAAAACGGCAAATATCCAGAATATATTTAGCTATGTTCAACGTAGAAAACTGAAAAGTAGGAAATTTTTTCGAGAATATGTAATCCTTGAAGCTTGAGGACGCGATAGAAATACTTTTGCTTTGCCTAAACCTTTCAAGCGCATCGTGAGGTGAAAAAAATAAGAGTGAAATGCAACGAACAAATTCCGTGTGTGTATGTGTGCAGAGAGAGGCAAAGGCGCTATCCTCAGCGCCAGTCACCGCTGCAACTTTGGGGGGCTCTTGCGCCTTGTGTCGTCTGCCGGAGCGGCTTTGAAGATCCGTGAAAAGCTCTCCAAGTCGCGGGAGGGGCGATAACCACACGCCCCCGAGCCGGCCAGATGAAGGCCCATCTATCGGATTGACTCCTAGTCTCTCTCTATTGAGCTCTCGGTGACTGATAGCAGCACCCCGCCGGCACACCGACGCCCCCGCCCCCCTCACTCTTAACTCTCCAACTCTCTCCCTCTCTCTCCCTTTCTCTCGTGGTTTCGTTGCGGAGATGAAGACATTTTTTGACTGCTCCGACTGGGCTGAGACACACACCGACCAGACCGACACTGCTGCTGGCTGGTGCGGGCCCCCACTGAGAAGTCAGGCCAGGTAAAGCGATCAGGGGCAAGACTCACAGCCTCGGTAACAAACAAACAATGAGCACGCACGCATCTTCTCTACCTTGACGACGGTGCTCTCTTTTCTTTCCTCTGCCATCCCTACCTAGATCTAGTAGAAAGCGAAACAACACATAATTGTGAGCTAGTGAGTTCACTCTATCCGCAGGTTCTATTTTGGAGGATTCAACCAACCGTGGATTGAAATACGACAAATGTTCTCGCTTTGCCAGCATTGTCTCGATTGACATTTCTTGCTTTCTAACTTTTCTGTACTATAGGATTTAGGTATTTTCTGGTTTTTGCTACAGTTTCAAGTCGTGGAACCTATTTCCATTACGGATACGGTGGATCGACTGCATAACTTTAAGGTAGTGAGATCGCAGAAACAGGTTTTCATTCCAAAGTTCAGCTATTACTCACCTGGCGTAGGGTTACGCTGCAAGTTGTTTGAAAAACGTGTTTTGAAACCTGAATAGGATTGTATTTAAGGCTTTTGTAGGATGGGTGGGTGAACTAAGATTCCATTTTAATTAATATTATGATTAATTTTTATTTTATTTTGTTTTATTTTTGCGGGGGGGGGGAGGGGGTATTTTTTGTGTGTTATTATTGCAGAGGTATAATTATTATTTCTTACAATTAGTTTTACATTAACATGACAGCTCTTCTCGGTGTTTGTTGCGAGGAAAGCGGCAAAAATATGCTCTAAGCAACAATGTGTTTTGATCAAATATGAGGGATGAGGTCTGTGTTTGGGTACCTTTCTAGACCACGTAAGTAATTACTGGTGCTACCTTAAGCAGCCTTCTCTTAATTCGCTACTTTAGAATGACAAAGTTCAGTCTAACGTTTTTAACCGCTTTGAGTTACTAAGACAGTGAGTTCAGAAACTAAATTTTAATGTTCTACCTGTTCTATCAAAATCACAAGATCATTCAGAGTCGTTATCGAGATATTCAAAGAACTGCATTCGAAAAAGCTTGTTTAATTGTGAAACTCAAAACAATTTTCCATCAATTTTCTCAAAATTAGGTACTGAGCAGATAGAACTCTGCAATTCTAGGATAACGAATTGTTAGACTTATTAGGCACAGCCATCTGTTGGTTGTGCCCTATTGAAAACCTATGAAAAACGTGAGTTACTTTCTGGACTCAAAGACAAAACTATTAACAGACCAACATTTAGACAAGCACTGGATTCACAATCTTAAAAGCTCCATACACAACTTCTGTTTTTAAAAAGTTGGCTAATTTAGGTTGTCTGTACCACAATAAATGATTCGACACAGGACTTGAAAAATCAGGAAACAATGTACTATTGTAAAAGAGGTTTTGCTGTAAGTGTAAGCAATAATTATTATTATTATAGTAATTTCAGTAAAGTCACTCAGTAATAAAGTTGGCGATATTACGATGTCACTGGTGGGCCCAACTTTTTCCGTCTCCATCAGACTATTCCTGTTCTTACCTAACCCTAAAGACCGTTTTATCGGGTTGGTACGTTTCCAAAAGCCTCAAACTAACTTAACTAGACCATTTGACAACATAATTGTTATTTTTTTCCCAGTGCGGCAACACTAGCGTCTATGATATTTCCTACTTACCAGTTTTAAAACGGAAATGGCTATTTCCTGATTTCGGTTCTTGTTCTTTTCTGTTCTATTCAAAATTTTCTACGATTTAGTATTTTTATGTGAAGTTGAATACGTATAATTACGTAACGTACCCACTGGCCTCTCCTATATATTGATATGTTTTACTTGTCTACCTGAGGGAAAAAGGTAGCGCGGATATTTATGCTGTTTTCGATATATCATTACAATTAAAATGTCATCGATGCTCTGAGTACAAACATACAGCGAATAAGAACGCGTGGTTTTAGTGTGTGTTTTCAACGACGTAGCTCGTGTCAAGAACATACTTTTGCGTTTTATCGGATGTTGTTATATTTTCCCTGACTGCCGATTCTTCAGTAATCTGTTCTGCCCGCCTTCAATGTTTTCCCCTTATTTCTTTGCTGGCTTGTATTTAGAAGCATAAAGCGTCGGCTTGCCGGCTTCTGTTTTTTAGCTTTCTCTTCTTTCAAGAAGGGGTTTGAGATAATGCAGGAGTTGGATTCGCAATTTTTAACGAAAAGCTCAGAAGTTCATAAGGGGTTAATGCATGTGCTTCAGTTTGTAACCGTGCCTTCCAAGCTGTGCTACCGGTGCGGATGATATGATAGGAAAATTCATCACCTTGTACCCTGAAGGTGAGAGTTTGATTCTCACATGAGGACGTTTACTTGTGAGGCAATGTGGTAAAATCAGGTGCTCGTCAAAATAATGTCGTCAAGGAAATCAGCATTTTTCTGGCTGCTGGCCAACTTTTTTTTTGCGAATATTCTTTTTTTTAGGAGGGGGCGGGGTATTACCTTCTATGTCCATTTCAGAACACGTTCCTGTGGGAATTTTTGTTGAAAAACGTTTAGCAAAGGCACACACGAAAAATGTAAATTTGCAATTTCCAAGGACACTCAAGTTTTGGAAGTCACCAAACTTTGGCGGCTATTTTTCCGCTAATTTTACCTGTGACACCAGGCGACCTACACCACTTTCAATCTCAAATATCTTCACTTCTATTAAAGATAGATAGTTATTTTTTCGCCAAATGAACAAGCCTTAACTCTTGAAGGACGTGCAGGACGCACATGTCCGATCATCAGCAGACCAAAGACAAAGTTGAGGCACATTTCACGCAGTCAAACACAAGCCAGAAAGACGAACTCGCATATTCCATGATAATAATATGTATGTTGTTGCCTGCCTTTTGAAGTTTCAGATAAAGAAAACAGAACATAAAAATCTGTATGAATTCCGAGGTTAAGCTTCTTTTTAAAGTGCCCCAAGCGTTGTCGAATGATAAGAATTCGCGTCCTGAATGAATGAAGATGGTACTTATAACCCCCACATGCCCCCAAAATGATGAAGTCCTGATTCCAACGCATCGTGACACATCATCGTCTATCTACTGCAAAGCACTGTCCCACTCAGCCTGGGTTTGTTTGCTTTGTTCGTCGACGGAGATGTAAAATATTTTCTATCGAAGAAAAAGAAATAGACAGTACACTTAAATGAATGTTACCGGTGAAAGGTTTACATCACAACATTGCTGACAGCAAGTCCCATTTCACCCTCAGAACGATTGCACACAGCTCTACTGTTGGCTCTCCCAAGTATTTTTCACACCCCCCCC
>NW_004797312.1:703601-706848 GCF_000002075.1 Aplysia californica | reverse complement strand
GAGGAGGAGGAGGAGGAGGAGGAGGAGGAGGAGAAGAAGAAGAAAAAGAAGAAGAAGAAGAAGAAGAATTTCATACATGATTAGTTATACAAGAAGACAGCAGATGCCCCACCAACGCATGACACAAGGGGAAGTTGGGAAATGTGACATATGGTAGGGTGATAGGTGATTGCGTCATGACCCCCACACGGAAGAAGGGTGCTAAATAAGTGGACAAGAGGAGAGTGCCACACTTTTGCGCCCCCTTAAACACAGTAAGTCAATTAAGAGGCGAGACCTTGAATCTAATTAACAGCGTTCTCAGTGTAAACGATTCTAAAGGAGCTCTCGTGGTCTAGAGGTTATGGTGTTCGCCTCTCATTCAATAGGTACCTGGTTCGAATCCTGACAGCGACGGAATTTCACATTTTTTCTTGCTCTCTAATCATGTTCTGTCGTCTGCTTTCGTCTTCACTTTCTGTTCTCCCCCCCCCCCCCTTGTCATTTGCCCCTCTACTAGACTGCTGATACTTTCTGCTGCCTTTTTAATTACTACTTTTTTTGCCTTTGGCTCCTTCGTACTGCTGTCTTTCAGCTGCATCTCTGATCTTAGGGTAGATAAGATCTAACACCTAGCCTTCTCTGATTAGGGTGAAAAAATCTTGGAGGTCACGTGTGCTGGTTGTGCTTGTTAAAGATCCCTTGGTGGTCCTAAAAACCAATCTTCTGCCGGGTGAAAAAATTAAAATGAATTCAGAAGAAAGGCTGCAGAAAAAGCCAACAGCCCAGGGGTTTGGGGGGGGGAGGCATCACCTGGTCTGAATGACTGTCGTTATTATACACATTCTGTAAAGTCGGAGTGGGTGTATTGTTGGCTCAGTTGGTATCATGCGGCACTACTCAGCGAATAGCCCTGGTTCGAATTCTTGACGGGTGTCTTAAACTATGATTTCCTGGGGAGTTTTCAAGGGTCTCCTCCCATTTGGCTTGAGCTTATCGGAGGTAGACGTTAAATTCGGAGGTCCTGCCTCTTCATCAATATCATCAAGTGCCAGATCTTCCGCAGACATCGGTGATCATGGTTCTCCATTCATTCATTTGCTCGGACGCTCTTAAAAAAGCTACGTTACCCTGATTTTTCCCCGTTACTCATATGTTTAGGTTCTCTGGGTAGGTAATTGCTCTGGGCCTACCCCTGCCTCGTGTTCCTTCAATTTTGCCAGTGAGAGCTAGATGTCCAAGACCTTTAGGTATTTCCAGGTGTCCCCAAAACTGCATTTGTCTTTTCCTGATTGTTTTTAATCAGTAAGCGTCCGTCTTAAACAACATTAAAAGGCTGAAAAAGGCGTTCAAGTGTTGAATCAATACCTTGACCAACCATGATAGCCTCACAGGTGGCTACCCTATTTTGAAGCAAGGCGCTCCGCCCGTGTTTGATTGTGAGGTTAAAAATAGATGTCATACACGATGAATTATTTATGATGGCTCTGATTCTGGGGGCCTGTCTTCCTGTCTTTGTGCTGTGTTCAGAGCACAAAGAGCTAGTACCGTCGACACACGAAAGGAATGCGGTGCTTACAATTTCTAACATTACCACCGAAGAAGATTTCCGAGACTGGGTTAGCCCGAAGAGCGTATTAGAAAAAGATGTTCTAGGACCGGGCACTTGTGTTGTTTAAAACATTTCACCAGCCACGATAGGGGAACATCGCTCGCCAACAAAGAGATGTAACCGTGTGTGTAATGGAATTCCAAGTCTTTGATAACATTGAGAGTGAGTAGAGTTTAATTACCCTTTACTGACACCTGTTTACCTCAGTCCTTGCTTTAAGAAAAAGTTGATTTATGGAATAAAAAAGTAACGTACGATGCCGTATGATGTACAAGTATGGTATGGGATGGTATGGTATGGTATGGTACTAAAATCCTTGTCAGGACTGTAGTGTAACAAAGCAAAGCAACCCCCTCCATTCCACCCCCTCCCGATTTATTGCGAGTCGCTGATTGGACAAGCTGAGTGAATGGAGAGACATAAAGTCTCAATTAATCCAGTTTCCAAACGGCCTCTTTTGGGGTTTGAAGCCCAGACGCCAACCTTGCAGTCAAGCAGGAAAATAACTGAGGCAACTCCGTTCGAAGTGAGTTATTAAAATTGTGTCTCTCAATGGCAAAGTCGTCGTAAAGCTTTTGCAAAAAGAACGGAAGGAAAACAGCAAAAATCATATAAATAGAGAAAGAGAAAGAGAAAAGGGTGTGGAGTGGGGGGTGGGGGTAGATTCGGGGAGGGAAGAGGTGGTAGGACCTACTAAAATTTGAAAATAGACATAAGATAATTATTCGAGATGGAAATGAGGGACAGGGTGAAGTGATAAGGAGTAGGTACACATTAGAAGGACAGACCGTAGACAAGACACTGGAAGGACAGGTTAAGAAAAGTGGTCAGTTTGGGCAAGACGTGGGGAAATGATTTCGAAAGACAGCGCTCGAAATGAAAGGAAGAAAAGTATTACATCTTTTCTTGGACCAGGAAATATTATTAGGAGTAACACGCAAGAAACAGGCATCGATCAAAGAACCCACAGAACGCTAGAAGGATGGCAATAAATTCCCCTGTTTCAAACGTTTTTATAAAACCACGTTCTAAACCACTGTTTTCAGGTTTCATGTCCTCCCTCAAAACTCAACGTTGTATCAAAACGTGTCGTCGGGGCTGAAATACGGGGTGCCGTCTTTCAATGGCCTTTGTCCGCTCAGAGAAGAGTGTCTATCAGAACGTTTCCTGCCAACCATAATAGATGTCGCGGAATATTATACACCAGCACGCTAAATATTCCCTGTCACTTATGTGCAAACAAAAATGTGTTTTGCACTTTTACAACATCAGACACCCCGATATTTTGTTTGCTTTTTCACCCCTAACGCTTTTTCCGTAACTGCTCCTATTTCTTTTGTAAACAAATTATTCTAAAGCCACCCCAGTTGACTTTTCTGTGACAACAATTAACCCCAATAGGACGGCGGAATGGAGAGCTCTTCTTCGTCGGAGTAGCAATATGGCAGTTGACACCGCGACAGCGCCCCCTGTCGGGGGCACGCTGGGTCGTAAGGAGTCAAACAAACGGCCAAACAAACCAGCGCCTACTCGAGTTTCACCGGGCACAGCTTAGGAACGCGTCTTTAGACACGGGGTGGAGCCGAGCTTCAAAGTTTTCCTCTCAATCTATCCAAGGCGGATTGTTGTTCGGGTTGATCTTATGAGGGTCCTGCC
>NW_004797312.1:694753-701744 GCF_000002075.1 Aplysia californica | reverse complement strand
TCTCTCCCTTTCTGTATGTGTGTGTGTGTGTGTGTGTGTGTGTGTATGTGCGTGCGCACGCACGCGCACTGTGTGTGTGTGTGTGTGTGTGTGTGTGTGTGTGTGTGTGTGTGTGTGTTTCTCTCTCTCTCTCTGATGAAATGAAATTAATTTCTTTTGGTAGTGAGTTCTAAATCCTAGGTGCAAAGGGAAAAAAAAACACTCTTCAACCCAACATCATTATTTGACCTTACAGTGTGCACTCTCCTCATATAGATATCTAGTTCTCATCCTAGAATATCACCGATAGTGCTGTCAAAAAATCGTGGGGCAACTTATTCTCAAATATCTCTTTAACGGGTGAATTAGTGTCACACATATTTTTTGCGCAGCAGTCTGTATCAATTTGTCTTTGCTTAATTAATCATAATTTTTCATAATAAGTTAGGCTAGATCGAAAATCTTTCCTTCATAAATGTATATAAAATACTAGATCTATAACTCTCTGCCAGGGCGTAAAATGAGATTGTTCAGAGCGCTTCTCTTTTCTCATACACACTTTGCATACACATACGGTCTACGCATAGAGTTACCCCCTTTTAAACATAATTTTAACATAAAATGAATTTAAACAACTCATCACTGCTTCTGTCTGGCAGTTCAGTGATGTCTGTTTTCTTTTATTACATCATCTATTTTTAGCGCATAATATGTCTTATAGACACAAATAGTCACTCCGAGTTTCTTTTTTAAACATAAAGAGCCATCAGTAAGGTTCTGGGCCATGTGAAGTTAAGGTTGACTAGCAGCTAGATCTTTTTCACAATGGGCAGGACTTTTTTTTTTATCAAACAGTGCACTTTTTAATGTTTTGTTTATTGAATGTTGTCCAAAAACACCTTAGTGAAGGTTTTTGTTTCAGTTATCACTACACTGTGTAGAAAAAACAATTGACCAGGCTACAAAACAACATACAAGTTCACTTTTTTTATCTTTAACGAGTCCTGAGTTGGTTGTGACAGTTGTTTTACTAATGTCCAAAATTAGACTTACTTAATACAGCAATAGAAGGAGCTTTAGTTTCAGTGCTGTATATAGTCTACTTTAATTCTTAAAATCAATATAAACCAAAGTTTAATACCGACATAAGAAAACACTACTTATTTAGAATACTTTTTGTAAAACGTGAACATAAGAATGAAAAATACAGTTTCCTTTTCAAATGTCACAAGGGAAAGTTTAACTCGATTTTTAAAATACCAGTACATGTATTTATCATTTGTTTGACTGAATTTGCTTTTCCAAGAGCTTCATTGCCTTCCTACACCTAATGGCTGAAAAGCTCTGGAATTATTTTCCTGTGGCTTGTCCTGATTTAATTTAATGCCAAACTCATATATTTGAGGGGGGAGAGAGAGGGTGGGGTGGTTATGGGAGGTTCCCATGACTCCCACATCTTTTCATACTTCTTTTTAAAAGTTCTATAGGCCCTATACACTTTGACTCAGTCAATAAGAAATAAACCACCTCGTTGATAAAGTGCTGATGAAGAAATAAAGGTGTTTTTTTTCTTTTTTTAAAAACCCTATATCTCTATCGATCTATTTAATAATACATTTATTTGTAGATCTAGTTGTAGAAAGAACGCTGTATTATTGCTATTTAGTAATTTAGATAATAAGTACGCCACGGCGCCCATGTAAAAAAATCAACAAAAACCAAGCCTCGCCTATCGCGTATGAGAGAGAGAAAACATGCCTAGCCCATTGCTTTAGCATGAACTCCTTCACACAACTTGCCACAAAAAACATGGCGGACGCCGCGGTCGAATGTGGCCATCGCGCAACAAGGCGAGAGAGGGGCGTACTGTATCTAGTGCCTATAGTGTACATCTATGGGTCTACGTCACAATTCACCAATGACGCATTTAGTGGTAAAAGAAATTAATTTTATAGTGAACATTCTTTTCACTTTATATCGCCAAACAATGTGTTCAATAAGTATAATGTCACAATTAGAAAAAATATATGACGGACTTGCTTTTAATTAAAAGCGATATCGTCCCAGCTGTAAATCCTATAGAATCTGCAGAAACTACCTACTGAGGTTTTAAATAAGTATTTATAAAGGAACTTTCTAGAATACAACTAGTAGGTGTTTTAAAAAAATAGTAATCTATTAAGACAAATAGACACATGTCATTGTGCAAAAACTGGAGACTTTATTTTCGATAGTTCTGGAAATATTTGACAATAAGTTGCGCCTTGAATTTTTGACTGCACTATAGTTACACTGAGACTAAAAGATAAAGAAGATCACACTTGCTACCGTGAAGCTAGTCACTGGAAGAGAAACCATCAAACTTTCTAATATGGCAACCTCGTAGGGTACTGTAGCGCAAAGTAGAAACGAGGGGTAGGGATGGGTGGGGGTGGGGACTGAGGGATCATGTGGTTTGAGTGAATTATATTAATGGTAGCGTCGTTCGACATGTCTTTATCAAGGATGTCAACGATAGCTCTGTTTGATACCGCTGTAATGTATAGGCGTATACACTGAAGAGGACTGGAGGGAGGGCGGGGTGGGGAGGGGACGGACCCCCCTTGGAAATCTGAACGAGGAGACGGCTACACAACGGTGTCTAGGGACAATAGCGCGTAACTCCGGTATGCTGGGATCCCAGCCTGCTTTTCTCAGGAAAACTAGCAGCAGATATCTTCTGGTGTCGTCGTATCGGGGTGTGCGTCAAAGAGAGATGAAGGAAACGTTGGGTACATCGAGAGGGTCGGACTAACCAAGGCGACCATTGCCTGCTGCAGTGATAGTGGCTGCTCTCATGTGGGTTGTTGTTGGTGAGGGGGGGGGGTTTGTTGTTTTTTGTGTGTGGGGGGGGGGGGTTTGGGGGGGTTGTTTTGTTTTGTTTTGTTTTGTTTTGTTTTGTTTTGTTTTTAACCCCAGGCACTGAGATGTCACCAGCGTCATTGATGTAGCAGTTTGGCGAGTCGCTGTTGTACGCAAGAGACATCAGTTCGATCCCGAGTGGGGAGAACGTTTATAACGAGTTGCTCCGTCTTTTTGTTAGGACAATTCATCCCTGTCAGCTCGTGTTGGCCATGACAGGCGGGATCCGAAGCCTGTCTCTTAATTAATGATTGTAGTTGTGTCGACGGAGGTGTAGAACATCTACAAATTGTGCAAAATACTGAGCAGAGGTCAGTAGAGATAAAGCTGGAATGGTCACAAGCCTTCCTTTTTACAATACAATTAGTTTAGTAACGTGTGTTAAGATGCTACCTTAGAATTACAAAGTTTTAACTGACATATTCGGCCTTTTTGAGTTACTAAGACAAAGAAGTCAGAAAACAATAAATGTTCTATTTGCTCTGTCAAAATCATAAGATTATTCGGAGTTGTTTTCAATATGTACATTCAAAGAATTGCATTCACAGAATCTTGGCATGTTGTGAAACTCACAATTTTTTTTACATCAAATTTCTCAAAAGTAGGTACTGAGCAGATAAACTCTATAATTCTAGCGTAGCGAAGAGTCATTAGAAAGTAACATCACGCTGTCATCAACAATGTGCTAACGTGACAAGCTGAATTACTTCTGTAACAAACTTGTTGGTTAGTAACTTGACCTTCCTGCCCGCAGTAGATCTTTGATCAGATTATGTCTTTCTGGTACTTTCCGATTCCAGACATAGAAATACCCACTTATTTTTCATTTCCGTCAGTGTCATTACGACGATAAGCACATGGCTATAGTGCATTATGTTTATGCAACATAAATTGTCCTCTCAGGCATTTTAAATCAATGAGTCTGTCTTGCTTTCGTCACCTTGTGGGTGGTGTTGGACATTGCAGAAAAAAGAGAGTTTCATCGCAATGGAAAAAATACATAAGAAGAACTCATCATGCATAATGGAGCTCTCCTTGGGATAAACCAGAAAAGGTGTGACGACAAAATACGTTAACTTGGATCACCCGCACACACTTTCGGGAAGGTACAGAGATGAATGAATTCCGCAAAGTATGCGTATTTAGATACACACAGAATCGCCAGGCTCTTAGCTAAGGTTCCTGCGTACGAAACACTAACGCAATCCTTAAAACTTTACTGATCGTAAACCCTGAGGGCCAAATAGGCGCCTCTGATCAAGCCTTGGTTTAGCTGTCTACGTGCTTCTCTCTCTCTCTCTCTCTCTCTCTCTCTCTCTCTCTCTCTCTCTCTCTCTCTCTCTCTCTCTCTCTCTCTCTCTCTCTGTCTCTCCCTGTCTCTCTCTCTCTCCCTCTCTCTCTCTCTTTTCTCTCTGTCTGTCTGTCTGTCTTTCTGTCTGTCTGTTTGTCTGTCTGTATGTCTGTCTGTCTGTCTGCCTGTCTGTCTGTCTGTCTGTTTGTCTCTCTCTCTCTCCCTCTCTCTCTCCCCCCTCTCTCTCTCTCTCTCTCTCTCTCTCTCTCTCCCTCTCTAGTCCCTATTACGCTTCCTCTCTCTATCTTTCTCATTCATTCTTTCCCCTGTTACTCTCTCTGTCTCTCTCTCTCTTTCTCTCGCTCTCTCTCGCTCTCGCTCTCTCTCTCTCTCTCTCTCTCTCTCTCTCTCTCTCTCTCTCTTTCTCTCTCTCTCTCTCTGTTTTCCCTTAACACAAACTCTGCCGCTTATGCCTACATTCGAACCCACATTTCTCCCTTCACTCTACCCCCACCCCATCCCACCCACCCCCACCTCGTCTACCATTCTCTCTATCACTCGAACCCCGCACTCTTTTCGTTTAACGACTTGGGGGTGACGAGAGTCCCAAAGCCATGTCAAGTTTTGATGTGAAGTTGAAGGCTGTAACTCTGCAGATCAAAGTAAAGCTGGGCCGCCTCTCGTGACAGACAGTTTAGAGCACCGGGGAACGCGTCCATTATCGGGACTCCTACCCTGCACAGTGGCCTCTCAACAACTGTCTCAAGTACTTAGCATTGGACAGGATTGAGAACTGATAATCCCCTCTTGCGACTCTGTATGTTTGTGTAATTCCGAGTACCTTTGTTTTTCAGTGTCTCGAGTCTTCAGTTTTCAATTTGTGTGGCTTTAAGCGCCTTTTTCAGCACTTTCAGAATTTTTGTTCTCAGTTTGATCGTAGGCAGGCGTCTGTGTCCGATGAGTCTAAACCAAGTGGGCAATAAGAATTAGGTAGCACCCCAGTAAACAAAACAATACCCTAAATCACGGTTGTATGCCGTAATGCCATTTGTAATTCTAGATTTGTCATGCTCCCATCGACATTATTTAGATCGTTTAGGAGATGGGTTGCTTCAATCCTGTCTGTCAGGGTCAATCCGAGCCGAGAGAGATACAGGGTCTCTGCGAAAGGACAGAGATACTGAATAAATATTCTCCCCACACAGGAATGGAACGCGCGTCTCCTATGTACAACGGGGAAGTGCCTAACTGCTACACCACCGACGGTGGTTTGTCTGCCGTGATCAGGTATTAAACGTAATTACACAAAAAGACTTCTTTTTAAAAAAAATTCTGAACAAAGTTTTGCTCGAAAACACTGACACAAGAAACAAAAAATTCGATTCTTTTGAATACTTGACACCATAGCTCAGAGAATTGTGGATTGAAGTATTTGCGATTATTACTTAAGTCTATTTTCAAGTAGCACCTTGTTGTCGTTTCTTGACTCCCCCAAGCGTTGTGAGATGCATGTATTACTGCGCCAGCTCCGGACTGCAGTTTGCTACCTCAGAATTACAAAGTTCTATCTGATATTTTTGGCAATTTTGAAATACATGTACTAAAACCATGAGATCAGAAATCATTCTATCCGCTCTATCAAAAGAGTAAGATTATTCTGAGTCGTTATCAAGATATTCAAAGAATTGCACACACAAAAAAAGCTTGAAATATTATGAAATTCAAATTATTTACGTCAAATTTCTCAAAACTAGGTCCTGAGCAGATAGAACCTTGTAATTCTGAGGTAACGATAACTGTCTTGTCTCCGAGTGGCGCCAGGCGTACCAGAAAATGCACTCGAGATTCTGGGGATTGTTTGATAGGAAGTATTCCGTTTCCTTATCATTTTTGCTTGCGTTTGATGCACTTCTGTAGACTCAAAAAGGCAATTATGAAAACTGAGCACCCGAGTATTTGGACAAGACGTCACATCTCGTCAGTGACTATCTATACATGCACGATATTGGAATACATATGAACCTGTATGCATACCATTATGTATTGTTCCGACTTAAATCTGGGGCACTCCGTTACATCAGTTGGTATCAGCTGGATTATTGAGTGAACGGCCCTGGTTCGAAAATGCAAGAGCGAATTCTTGAACTTCTCAGGTTGTGTTGTGTAGTTTTCAAAGCTTTCAGCCCTTGTTGGCTCGGTCTATCAAAGATGGATGTTAAATAGAGTATCCCGCTTATCAATTTGAATAGCCTAATCGTGTTGAAAGAAGCGTTAAAAATAACATTAAAATTTACTCTTACACTTTTGACGTAAATCTGTTTCCACTCACTCCCTGATCGATGAAAGAGTGCAGAAAATCTGTTTGTCACTTTTCATCCTTTGTCACCACACATTGGACACCTACTTGCTGCCCAAAAGGGATGTGTACAAATTGTGATGTCGGACCTTGTAAGTGTGGAAAAGGCACTCTGGTAGTTAAGACCTTACTCATAATGGTTTTAAGACTGACGTCATCTTCTCATGTACAATCATATTGGAATTTTTCTTGTTTATATTTTCAAAAGCCATTTATAATTGTTTTAATTTTTTTATAAATCAATATAGCGACGTTGCCATGCAGCTGAAAATTCAATCTTTATGAATCATCCCTCAACCCCAGGGGCCAGTGCCACGTTCACTGAAAACAAAATGAGTCTAAAAATACAGAAAATAACTTCCAGATTCCCCCCGAACATGTCCCCACTGACAAAAATGTAGCTACTAAAACGTTTACCAAACAGCCAATGCACTATCGTGCGAATCCCTACCGATTCGGCTGAC
>NW_004797312.1:692283-694194 GCF_000002075.1 Aplysia californica | reverse complement strand
CACACACACACACATTTAGAGTTGATTTCCGAGTGCCACTATTCATTTGCACATACGAATTAAGAACCAGCTGCTCTCGGGGCTTTACACATATTGCAATAAAGCCTCAGTCCATGCATGTCGATTTCAGTTTGATAGTACTGAGTGCACATTGCCACATGAGTTCATTTGATGTAGTTGGGATGAGCCAGATTTTTCTCGATGGAGAAGCAAAAGCTAGATCTATATTGTGGCACAATTGGATCAAATTCGACTAAATTCGATTGTGAACTTCAAAATCAAATTCGGTTGTTTTTCAAGGTCTCGAGTCAAATTGATCGTATTGAACCAAGATTGTAAAGTGTGCTTTTTTGAGGAGAAAAATTTCTGTGCAGCATCAAATCAATTCGACTGAATTCTAATGGTAGTGTGCACTAGAAATAAGAGTGCAATGGCCAAGCCAAGTTCCGAATCCCATGCGATCCTGCGAATACAACTAGATACATTAGTTGCAACAGTCTATACTGCGCTCACACATTGGCATTTCGTTCGTGCGCAAGTTAGCACAAAATGTGAAGACACGTCGCCATCTCCATGGGCTCATATATGCACCTTTTGCTCTTATTCCAATTTCTGAGCGAAGTTCTGCTCAGCTGGACTGCATTCAGTGGCGACGCCAGTAGGTTATGTCAGCGGGATTGTGCTTTTGCTCCTGAAATGAATGCCCTTAAGGGAAAAAAGAAAGTGCGAGAACAAGAAAGGGCGTAGGAGAAACAAACAAAGATCAAGGGGGCCAACACCCCCGACATATCCCGGTACTGTAAGCTCTTATCGGAGAGCATTATAGAATGTTACTTCAGGGATTTGAGGTGGCGCTGTTGTTGATTTCTACCCTGAGCGGGCGAGGTGACAAAAATAGTCTACGGCCCCACCAATGGAGTGAGCGAATTATCTGCCTGCTGTTAAAGGAGTGGGTGGGTGCCACTTATACGTCACAATGTCTGTGGCTTAGGGGTGGTATTCTGTCTCCTTATAAACGGTGCTTAGGTCCACTAATCCTTCATACCGATTTGACACCTCGAGTTTATGGTTAAGTGAAAAAAATAAACTGAAACTCACAACAAAGAGCTCTGCACCTTTGAAATGGTCCCAATGTGCCTTACAGTCTTACAAAAATGGACGAAATTAAAGTCCCCTAAGTCATCGTGAATCCTACTATCACAATCCGCTATTTTCAGTTTCAGTAAGACATAGCTGCGCACCAGTTCAGATAAATACTTTCGAAATGAGAGGAGGAGGCAACTTTAAATTTACCCGGAATCAAAGCGGTAAAGTATTAATTTCTTTGAGCACCTGTTTCAATCTTAACCCAACCTAGTTATCAATAATGCAGGACCACTGGACAGACGGGAACTGCATAAACCAAATCAAAATTAAATAATGAAAGTAAATACCGTTTTGGACACACACTCGGTCACTTCAAGGATGTAAAACCGTACACTCCCCCCCCCCCCCTCCCCCACTCACACACACACAACCTTTCTCCGGGACAAGGGTCGGATAAGTTTACTGTTTTTCTGGTATAAAATTTTACACATAATATGCATTTATATTATATGTATAATACTTTGTTTTACGTACACATTTGTGTCGATTAATTTTTAAGATGTGATGTCTTTTTCATTGTAATGCGCATTGAGCATCTTTTAGGAAATGGAAATGCGCAGTATAAATGCTATTTATTATTATTATTATTATTATTATTATTATTATTATTATTATTATTATTATTATTATTATTATTATTATAAGTTAAACGCTCATGAAAGATAAATGTTCAAGTCATTCTGAGCCATTTTGAGAAAATGAGAAAGAAAACTGTTTCTTTCATACATCGACTCTGTGAAACACTTGCATTTTGGTACATTGAGT
>NW_004797312.1:687283-689783 GCF_000002075.1 Aplysia californica | reverse complement strand
AACATAATAAATTACATTTTCTGTGCCTGTTATAATTTTTTCCCAATAAAATACACACAGAAATGTGCTTTTCAAAAGAAATAAATGGAGCTGAGTCAAGAAACAAACATTCGACAAAAATCTTCAAAAACCGACGGAAAACTGTTGTTTTTTTTTCAATTTCATTACTATGACGTGCGCCTAATTTTACCACGATGCCTCACATAATATACAAGGGGCATAACAAAAGTTTTTTACCTGACCTGAAGGAATAAAGGTAGAAAACTGAAACATGGTACTAACCTTAATCTTTCTCTATGTAATCGCCTCCCACAGTTATACATTCTTGCCATCGGTGTATGACCTTGAAAAGACCTTGTGAATAGAAGTCCTTCTCATTGACAGAAAATCAACCCTCTAGAGCTTCTGTTACCTCATTACTTTCAAAATGCCTTCCTGTAAAGTCCTTTTTCAGTTTGGGGAATTAAAAAAAAGTCAGACGGGGCTAAATCTGGAGAAAATGGTGGATGTGGCAAACTTCCATAGCCACTTTCTCGCGCAGTTTCTTCAGCTTTTCTTGACGTGTGAGCTGGCGCATTGTCGTGAAGCAGCAAAGTGTCTTTTCGAATCTTTCCTCTACGTTTTTCTCTCATAGCTTCTCATAATTTTTTTTTTTAAATCTGAATAGAATAATGGTTCTCGGTGACCCTATGTTCATTTTCAAGACAGTCTGTCATAATCACTCCTTCTTGGTCCCAAAAAAACTTGATAGCATCCCTTTTTCACTTGATGGCTTCACCTTTCCCTTCTTTGGTGTTGGAGACGAGGGCGATTTACAATGCACTGATGCGGATTTTGACTCCAGATCGTAGTAGTGGACCCATGTCTCATCCATGGTTACAAGTCTTTCAAAAAAAATTTTTTTTCATTCTTTTCATACAGCCCAAGCAATTCTTGACAACAATCCACACGTTGCACTTTTTGAGGAAAAATCAACAAGCGTGGGACCCATCTCGCCGAAACCTTGACAATATTCAAATGTTCATTTAAGATTCGTTCAACTGAACCAATGCTAAGCCTAGTTTCTTCGCTTAAACGTTCGACTGTCACCCGCCTATCAGACAACACAAGTTTCTTGATTTTCAACATATTCTCTTCTGTTGTTGCTGTCACTGGGCGACCATCACGGTGGTCATCTTCAATGGCCATGAATCCGCATTTGAATTTTTTACACCAAAATTTGTATCACAGCATAGGATGGGCAATTACTTCCAAAAACGGCATGCATCTCCGTAAAAATATCTTGCATTTGCTTGTCTTGCGAGAGCAAAAACTTCATTACTGCCCCGTGCTCAATTTATCCATTTTTATGTTGAAACTAGAGAACAACATACCACCATTCACTTACAGCGCTTGTGTTAAAACCAGTCATCAAAATTTCCCAAAAATTTATATGCATTCTAGGAAGATAATTGTTGGCTTTCACCTCAAATTTCAGCTTTCTATCTTGATTTCTTCATGGTCAGGTAAAAGACTTTGGTATGCCCCTCGTATGTCTCATGAGAAGTAGATAAAAGGCAATGTTTTGGCACATTTTGAACCATCATTATACAAATCAGACAAACGAGCCAACATTTTTCATAGCTCACACGGCTTTTTAAGTTTCATATTAAGAAAACAGATTCAAAAAATATTTTTGAATAATAAAGTCAGGCTTCAGAGCAGAACATCTCCAATCGTTGTGGAATGTCCAGAATACATGTCCTTAATACTGAGTGCCCATTGGGGGATCGACAGACCGACCGCCAACAGATAGCCCGACTCGTCGCCTGAAAACAAAAGCATTTATTTTTAGACGATGAGAAGGGCGATCAGTTTGTGCCACAAAAGCCGCTTTGTTCCCTCAATCTGGCCAGAAAACCGAACCGAACCGATCGTGCCAATGGGCACTGGACATAACTCTTTGGAGATGAAGCGAGCACATACGTCGGATCAGTAGCAGATCAAAGACAATGGTGGGCCACATTCCGAACCATCAAAAACGAATCAGAAACACAAATTTGCCTTTGTCCCCGATGCATTTTGTTGCCTGCCATTTTAAAACAGCACTGAAAAATCTGTATAAATAACTGAAATACAATGCTTCTCTTTCCAACACCACCCCCACCCCCCCAACTGCAACAAACTGCGCGTTTTCAAGTGTGGTCAAATGATCAAAATGCGAGTCCTTAAGGAGTTAAAATGATAAAGGCAGACTTTATTACAATGAAAATAAAGTGGACGAGAGTTTTAATAATGTCGTGTATGTCAATCCATTAATCAATCAATAATTTATTATTCGTTTTTGATCATACACCAATGGGTTTCTTTTTCTTTTCATTCAAATATTTTTCTTAAATCCACCTTCCTCTTACCTGACCTTTTGATAGATGGTGTGGACTCACAATTTAAGAAATTATAATTACAACACAAGGCTCGGGCAAATGTTAGAAAGGATTTGTCATTTGGGGCGGAAGAGGAA
>NW_004797312.1:684554-685693 GCF_000002075.1 Aplysia californica | reverse complement strand
GTGTGTGTGTGTGTGTGTGTCTGTGTTTGTGTCTGTGTGTGTGTGTGTGTGTGTGTGTATGTATGTGTGTGTACGATTGTGGTGTTTGTGTTTGCGAGCGATCGTTTTTCCTCTTTTAAAAAGATTTAATTTTACTGCGAATCACCGAGGATTGCAATAAATGTTTGCAAATTATGATATTAAAAATATGACATTCAGAGATTCCCTCCACTGTCCCCATATATTATTACGCCCGGTTCTCTGATTTATTCTCACAAACGCAATGATTATGCAAGTGTTCAAGAATTAAAGTCACGAAGGCGCCAATATAAATGTAAAATTGTATCGCAGCTATCATAAACTAGATCTTCTATAAAGGAATTCACAGAAAAAATAAACGCTTCCATTGACTTTGAATTAACGAAATAACGCCTGAGTGTTTGCCTATTGCTCTCAAAAGCGTCATCTTTATTAGTGCTGATATAATATTCATAAGCTCCCGTTTATTAGAGTGATAAATGTATTCTTCGAGATCAGTGAAGAATTCCCTAATACGTCTTGGCATTTTTGTTGTGCCTGAGTTTTTAAAAAAAGGAGCGGGTGGAAAAGAAGTGGGGGAAAAAAAGGAGGGGGGGGGTGGAGATTACCTAAATTTGGGTGCGGAAGCGGGAAGGGGAGTGTTTGCATTAATTGTGCAAGAGCCGTAAGCCTTAATGTAAATAGGTTTGGGGGGTTTATTTTAGAGTGGGTTTTTTTTGGTACTCATAAATCCCTTCGCATAATATGTGTGTGATTCTACCACTCAATCGACAAATCATCAGCATTGTCTTCAGTGCCAAAACGTATAAATAATCGTACAATAAGCGGTATACTCAGTTATAGGTGAACTTCAGGCGGGCCATTTGCGCCATCGTTCCAGCATCTGTCATTCATAACTGGATTCATTGGACACGCGCAAATGGTTCCTCGACAGAAAATAGGCCGCCGCAAAAAACTATGACGGGTTTCAATCCTTCATTCATTGGTTATCTCCCCTACACATGCGGGATGCTTCCTGGTACAAAATAATCAAAACTTCTCCCTATCATTCCGCCCTCATTCCCTACGCATTCTGCAAAATCATTCTCTCTCTCTCTCTCTCTCTCTCTCTCTCTCTCTCC
>NW_004797312.1:668362-684349 GCF_000002075.1 Aplysia californica | reverse complement strand
TCTCTCTCTCTCTCTCTCTCTCTCTCTCTCTCTCTCTCTCTCTCTCTCTCTACCTTTCTTTCTCTCTCCCTCTATCTTTCTTTCTCTTTCTATCTCTCTGCCTTTTTTCTCTCCTCTTCTCTCGCTCTTACTCTCTTCCTCTCGCATTCTCTATCTCTGCCTGTCTCTGTCTGTCGCTGTCTCTCTCTGTCTGTCTCTGTCAGTCTGTCTGCCTGCCTGTCTGTCTGTCTGTCTCTCTCTTCCACCCACCCACCCTCTCTCTCTCTCTCCCTCTCTCTCTCTCTCTCTCTCTCTCTCTCTCTCTCTCTCTCCCTCTCTCTCTCTCTCTCAAAGCGACACGAGCCATTAACTGTGGGCCTCACAAATAGGGGGCATAAGACAAAAATGTTTATGTTCCCTTCTACAGCCTATAAGGAATCTCTCTCTCTCTCTCTCTCTCTCTCTCTCTCTCTCTCTCTCTCTATATATATATATATATATATATATATATATATATATATCCCCCACCCCTCTCTGTCTCGTTGAGGGTCATTTTTTCACGGTGATCTTGAACTTTCTGGAAGCAGTAGTTACTCGTTACAAAACTTTTAAGAAATTGAACGACGAATACGATTTCCTGCTAGCATTTTATTGTAGTGTCACTGTCTCGTGAAAGTGTTGATGTGCTGGCAACCTTCTCGTGAACTGTGTTCAAGGTATCGGCATAACAGCTCGAATATCTGAACTTAACCTGAGAGACGTTTTCCCACTGAGCGCGGTCGACGTAATTTGCCTCAGTCCGACGTTAGACAAGTAATGAAAGATTGTAAAAGATTGTGGAAAGTCCTATTGGGCTTCTGTTTTTGCTACCTACCACTATTATTGTTGTGATTCTTATTTTGTCGTGTTTATACTTATTATAAATATTATTATTAGTAGTATCATTCCGTCCCTGTACATTTAGAGACACGTATAACACTTAAATAAATAAGTCAATCAATCAATCAATAAATGAATTAATGTATAAACGAATAAATGAATACATTTCACTTTGATCCATCCCTATGGGGAAATTTGACTAATCTTCTCTGTTCTTTGTAACTGCACCTAAAACTGATTGTCGAGAAACTTGAATAAGGCATAATAATTGGTCGCTTTTAAGCACAGGGGGACTATCGCGAAAAATACTGTTTGGAGCAAATCGAAGGTAAAGTTTTTACCTCTTGTTCAGATTCATTAAAAGACAAGGAGAGTTTACTCTATAAACAAATATACACACTAATGAAGTGGGGCTCTCGTGGCCTAGAGGTAAGGTGTTGGCCTCTCATTCAAAGGGTTGGATTCCGGGTAGCGACCAAAACATTTTCTTCTCTAAAATTGTTTCCTTTCACATCCTTTCCTGATCTCTAACAATGTTCTGTTGTCTGCTTTCATTTCCACTTTCTGCCCCCACCCCCTCACCTCCTTTGCCCCCTCCTCTGGGCTCCTGACTCTTTCTGCAGCCTTTCTACTGCTACTCCTTGGCTCCTCCTAACTGCAGTCTTTCTGCCACACCCCTGATCTTCTGGTAGGAAAGATCTACACCTAGCCTTCTCGGACAAGGGCGAAAAATCTCGGAGGGCCCGTGTGCAAGTTGCGCACGTTAAAGATCACTTGGTGGTCTAAAATCGATAAGAGTAGGCTTCGGCCGCCACCCGGGCAAAATTCCAAATTTCCTACCAACGAAAAAGTATTAGGTGTGTCCCGCGCGCTCAAATGACCTTATGCAGTTGCGAGCGCCGAAAAACCCTATACTAAACAAAACAACAAACAACACTAATGAAACCAAACTTCTCCCATAGGTAGGGCAATGCCCACTTTTGGTGTATGTCAAGAATTCTGGAAACCCTCGAAATTTGGTTTAGCCCCGCTTGTCCTTAAAAGCGACCAATTCAGATACATACTACCTTTGTCTCACGACTATTCCCGATAGTAGTACAATAATAAAGAACAATGTGGTCGCCTTTAAAACGACACTATACATACTGGGATCTGAGTTAAGAAGGGGCTTTTGTGGTCTAGAGGTTTGGCTGCCAAGATTGGAATCAAAAGGTCATGGGTTCGATCCCCGTCAGGGACCCGACGTGGTGTTCTTTGGAACGGTATTGAACATAGGTTTTCCTAATTACACCCAGAAGGGGTTGGGTAATGGCTATATTATTGTCAATGTCATGACCTTGCGATCGCAGAAGGTGAATCTTGGAGTACTTTTCTTTGAATTATCACTAATTAAGGATAGCTTCTCCATGATTGTGTAAGTTGTGCAAAATATATCAATTTATAATACCATATTTGTCCTCGCCTTGGTGTTTATTTCTTTATTAATAATAATAATAATAATATATAACATTTATAGAGCGCATTTCCAAAAAAAGTAGCTCAATGCGCTTTACATTGGAATACCCATTTTTCAAAAACCTTTCTTACTACTTCCTTTCTTCTCACGCAATATACATTAATGCACACACACACACACACATACACACACACACACACACACACACACACACACACACACACACACACACACAGAGACTATTTTCATCCAGACATAGGAAAAGAACAAATATAATGAAAGCTAACGTTAAAAGCTTATGAAGGATAGGCCTGTAGGAACAGAAAATGTTTAAGATGTCTTTTGAAGCTATCAAGTGTTCTTATTTGTCTTAGTTTCATGGGTAATCTGTTCCACATAAATGGACCAAGATATGAGAAAGATCTCTCTCCATATGATTTGTATGATTTTACAGGTGTCACAAGTAGGGTGTTATCGTTCGATGATCTTAGGTTTCTCCCTGGTTTATATATACTGATAAGTTCTTGCAGATAAAAAGGAGCAGTTTTATTTACACATTTGAAACACATGACGCAGATTTAACCTTACCAGTGGTCGTCCAGTGGTTTCCCAGTGGTGGTAAAGACGAGATCAGTATTCGTTTTTTCTGGTTTTTGTTTGTTTGTTGCTGTTTTTTATTAATACTGTTTTTAGATAAGTTCGTCTTGTATTTTTTTCAGAAGATATAAAAGTGTACTGGTGAAACCAGATGTGTAAGTTATTAAAAAATGAATGAAGTTTTATTTCACATAAGCTTTCATGACTCTTGAACTGAATGGTACTAAAAGCAGTTTCAGAACAGGTGTCAAAACAGAATTTCCGGGTGAAGACAGGTGTCAGATCTGAGATTCATCACCACACAGCTGATTTGAAGCTCTAACAGTCTGAAAACTTAAGTTTGAAAGTAGTGGAAACAACATTTCATGACCATCAGAAGTACACATTAAGCACAGATCGCACTTTTCAACTAGTATGATATTTCAGACATATGTGTGGCAACTGCGACTGTTGGAGTAAATAAAGTTACATAGTGGAAACCCTTTCATGTGTTGCGCTATAGGGCCATAGTTGGTTAAGAATGATAATAATAATAATAATAATAATAATAATAATAATAATAATAATTTGAAATAACCTCTTCTAAACCAACAGTTGATCGCTGTGGGGAATAACAACAAAAGAATTGTTTTTCGAACTAAAACATGGACTACTTTTCCTCCCAAGAAACGAAGACGACATGATAAAAAAGACAGCTGAGTCATCTGGGAGTGAGCAAATCTTGGACGCTTTTTAGCAAAGTGCACCATCTTGTCGTGGCATCGGTGGCCTAGATCTAGTGGATATAAGGCTCTCAGACAGTGAAATATATTATCAGTTTGATTCGCGATTGAGTGCTAAATCAGTTGCTTGCGCTGTGTGCTTCTCGGGATGCTGAGAACGTTTCTCAGTGTTTTATACGATCTGCTGGGGTAAAGCACATAAAGCTTGCTGTAGGACGGGGATATTCGCGATCGAAATGCTATTTACTGGTCTATTATTGCAAAAGGGTTTTTAATGTGGTTTTTCTTTAACTTAACTTAAATACGATTCATCTCTCTTCTGCGGCAAAGAATGCACGTTCATTAGGCTGAAACTTTAATTGAAAGTGACAAATTGTGTTGTTGTTGGGTTTTTTAAGTCTCAGATTTTTGCGAAACTTCGATTAAAGAGAGTCTGTTATGAACAAAGATAGTGAATAACAAGATAGGCCACTCAGCCAAAAAAGTGTCCGCAGGAAGTATGCTCTTTGCTTCAGATGGCGCTGCAGTCTGTTTTGAAGCTCTCTTTCGTTTTTTCAGAAGAAGAATAGGAATAGCACCTCCTTGCGTGCGCAGATCGACTGCTGTTCATCAGCAGTTCGGGTACGTTCAGTGCGGAGTTTTATTTATTTTTTTTTTTTTATGACCTCTCGCCTTTCATTCTAAAGTCAAATTAAACGAAGAAAACCATCACCCTTTCCTCCGGAAGAGGTTTTTTGTCAGCGTAACCATTTTAAAAAAGCGTTCTTCCGAAATTTATCTCAAAACTGGCTAGTTTCACTTTGATTTTTAAAAACTCAAGTAGGGTAACTCTGTTCGCAAAGAGTGCGCTTTTGTGAAGAGGGCGCCACCAAATTTTGAGGACACTTTTTTAATTGGCTCAAAGAGAGAAGTGGCCCATCTTGTTATGTACTATCATTGTTATGAAGAAGAAATATTGAATGATTTTGGTATCGATCCCTGAACGCTAGGCGAGTATCAGAGTTTTCTTCCTTGCCAGTTTGTCCAGGACACGACGGGCGCGAAAGGTGCCACACTGGCAAAGCGCTCGTGTGTATTTACTGCTCCTCAGTCTACGATAACACGTTATGCAAATAGCGTCATAAACCTACAGACCGTGAAATTGATTGTGGGATGTCCCCAGTCGTTGCTTCTCCCTCAGTTATTTTATTTCCAACTCCTCCTTCGTCTTCCTCTGGGTCCGTCTATTTTCTCTACTTCGTAAGTTACACCGATTTGCTTCCAAGAGGACCACCCGCTTCCTTAACTCTCCAGCTTGCTCTGGTTTGTGTTTTTATCTTCTTACAGTTATTAGAGCGTTGGAATGTTCGGTTTTCTGCAGCGTGAAACGGTTAATATAAGTTCCGAAAAGGTTCAGAAGGTTGTTTCATTCCTGAGCGCCTCCCAACAGTTGCGTCCTTTAAAGCTAAGAATTAAAAGCGCACTTATTTTCATAGTTTGATTTCTTTCCAGTCTGTCGCTGTTTTAGTGTTTTATCTCCCCATCCCATGCCATCACAGACTTCGCTTTCTATATACGATCCATCCCTCTTTTCAACGTGAATATCTTCCTCCTTTGATATCATTTACAGCAGGTATGGGAGTGTCGTTAGCAGCTCAATGGATAAAACATCTGTCTGTTGTCTTGGCGACCCGGGTTCGAACCACAGCTGGAAAATACTTAAACATGTATTATTTGAAGACGTTTTACGCCAATTCCCCTGTCTATCGGAAATGGACATTAATTCGAAGTTACCTGGTTGTTAACTCTAAAAAGTGTTTGTCGTGCGGAGAGTACAGTTTACCCCCAGCAGAAAGAAAGCGGCTGCTGTTTTTGTATTATCGATTTCAGCGTTCGGTTGGTGGCTCTCGTGGTCTAAAGGTTACGGGGTTCGCCTCTCATTCAGCAGGTCCCTGGTTCGAAACCTGACAGTGACGGAAAACTTTCTCCTCTAAAAAGTTCTCCATTCCTGCTTTAGAGACCAAGTTCTGTTACCTGCTTTTGTCTTCATTTTCTGCCACCACCCCCACCCTCCTTTGCTTCCTCCTCTGGGCTCCTGACTCTTTCTGCTCTCATTCTACTTCTACTCATTGGCCTCCTTCTTATTGCTGTTTTCAGCCACACCCCTGATTTTACGGTAGGTAAAGACCTAACACCTAGCTTTCTCGGATGAGAGCGAAAACTCTCGGAGGCCCCGTTAACAAGTTGTGCACGTTAAAGATCCCTTACTGGTCCAACATCGATAAGAATAAGCTTCGGCCGCCAGCCGGCAAAAATTCTAAATTCCTACCAAATTGAACATAGTATGTAATGTGTCCCACGCGTTTATATGACATCATGCAGTTGCAAGCGCCGTAAGACATAAAAAAAGACAACAACAACTACAACAACAAAACCTAGTGTCGTTATTCTATGTTATAATCTGCTTCACGGCTGAACGTGCATCAATGTGAAGGTAGTCGAGAGTGTAAGTATTGAATGTGCATGCAGGTGTACAGTTGCGAGGTAAGAGGTATAACCGTATTATCTATCTATCTATCTATCTATCTATCTATCTATCTATCTATTTATCTATCTATCTATCTATCTATCTATCTATCTATCTATCTATCTATCTATCTATCTATCTACACACACACACACACACACACACACACACACACACACACACACACACACACACACACACACACAAACACACCATACATGTATCCCAAACTTGTCTGCATGCCTACGGTGTAGGTAACGTCTATCTTATCGTATCTTATTTTATTGAGGCCTTATAAATGTGGTGACACGGTCATCAGAATTCCTTTTGGGAAACTGGAGATGGTAACTGGTAGCTGCAATATGTGGTTTCCGTCTCCTTGCTTTTTCTGTTCGACCAAAGGTCAGTGTATCCGGCATGTCCACACAGCGAATCGGCTGTGTCAGTCGAGTCCCGCTGGACTTCCCCCTTCCCCTCCCACACCCTTCGCGATCTCATCCTTTTGAGAAAAACAAAGAAACAAAAAGCACATCAAATATCACCACCCCCCCCCCCCCACACCCCCACACACCCCCACACACACACACGCTAAAAAATCTGATTTGCATTGCATTGTGATTGGTTTTTCCTGTTCTTTCTTGTGTTTTATCTTTCATTCTTCCTTCGTAAGCATACAACCCCCCAAAAATAAAAGAAATGATAGACAGTTTCTTTCTGTCTTTGCTTTTTTCTTTTTGTCCTGTGGCAGCCTTTTGTTTTTCTCCCATTCATTTATTTCTAAAATATGCAAATTTAGGGGGAACTGATTCGTTTCTTCGTTTCAATCTTTACTTCCATCTGCCTTTCTCCAACACACAAGAAGAGCACACAGCTTCAAATGTTAACAACAACTGCCCCCTCACAGTTTGGTTTGACAAACGCAGGCCATCCCCCCTCTCTCTCCACTAACCGCCAGGACAGACAGAGACTTCAAGCGGCTCGGACATTTCAAAAGGCGACAGAGTTGGACAAAACGCCTGGGAAGGTTACGAGCCAAGTTTTATGAGCAGTTGAGACCCCGGACTCTGCCCGTGATACCATCTCGTGAACCATCAAAATCGCTCTCTGGTACAATGTCTCCATCTAACTCTAAGTGCTCGTAAGACCTACCGCAGTCAGGCAAAAGCCTGCCACGGAAAATTTGCATGACTTTTAAAAGATGTTTGCTATTAATACCGACGTGCTCCCCGAAAAGAATACAAAGGATTTCATTTTCTTTTGCATTTGAAGTTTTTCCTCATATGAAAAAAGTCCTCCATGTCTAAATGCGTTCTCTTTCACTTGCTTGATGCTTTATCTTATTTTATGCATTTAAAAAATTCATTCATTCACTTGTTTCTTTTTTTGCGGGGCGGGGGTGGGGAGGGGGGGGGGTGGAGTGGGGGCAGGGGGTGTTCTTTTCATTTTTGAGGATGCATAATTTGAACTTTGGAAACTATAGAAATTTGTATTTGTTGCAAAAAAAAAATAAAGATATATACGTTATGTTACATTATATATTACGTTCTCTGTAACCATTAGTATTTCACTCTGATTACAAACTTTGTAAACATGCAGAAGTTCAGAGCGCGAATTATGGAAAAGAATGTTTCTTTCCCTTTCAAGTGTCATTTTACTTTTGGCTGTGAATCTAGACAGGTGAGCCAAGAGTTTGGTTTTACTGCATGAGTCAGTCTACAGTGTGTCTTTTGGGGCGTTAGCCACAACGACAACAAAGTCAACTGTGGCGTGAGGACATATTTTCCGAATCTGGCGACTTAAACAACAATTCCGGATAAAATGTTCCCACCCGAGTTCAGTTACCTTGATGAGGGATAGTTTTTCTGTTCTGATACGAGGAAGTTTCTCTTTTCAAGGGTATCATTCCCTGCAATCTTGGTGAAGGTGAGAACATGAGGCTCGGGGGAACTCCACACTGACCGCTGTGACCTCTGAACCTGACCGACACGGGAGATAACTCTTTTCTTTAAAATGTATTTTTACGTTTGGTTCAGAGATATGGAAAACGAACAAAGCAATTCAAAGAAAGTGAAAGCTTTCAAATAAAACGTTTATGAAGAATTTTACTAATAAAATTTAATTAGTTATTACAGATAATGAAGTCTTGGAAAGAGCTCGAATTGAAGATATCAACACGCCCATAAAAAGGAGAAGATGGAGATGTTTAGGACATGCCAAAGACAAAACTGCCCTATCAGGCTTGGTATTGGAGACCAATTGTAAAAATAAAAAGAGGCAAACCATCTGGAAGCTACAGATGCACAATTAGAAATGAGGCAATAACCCAGGGCCTAGGTGTGCCGAGATGGAGAAGGTGGCACGGACAGGCAAGCATAGCATCGACTGCTCGGCGCCTTAAGTGTCTTGCGGTATAGGGAGAAAGTAAGTAAGGAAGTTTACGCTGCCATCGACACAGTTTGGATCATTCAGGAGACGGGCTTCGACCCTGCCGTCAGGCCCAACCCAGGCTGTGCGGGATGCCACATTCAAGTAAAAATACTGAGATGCTTGCTAAAAAAAATTCCCTACTCAGGAATCGAACTACGGCCGCCTGGGTGCAACAGTGAAGCACCTAACTCCTTTACCACAGACGCATATGAGAAAATCTGTCACCCTAAATCAATAGAATGTTTTTCAACGTAGTTGTTGCTTTTTAATTGTGATTCAGATGAACGTGAGGCCACCTGTTTGACCATTTTGTTTATTTCATTTTCGCACCTACAGGATGCGGTAGAGAGAAATAAGAACTCGTAACTGCTTGGTAATTTAAAGTCATGTGAGAGTTCGAGCTCAAGTTATTAAAATGCTATCACGCAATAAGTTATAATATTTGTTTCCATGTTTGTTTTTATTTGGGAACGATCTCTAGTAAGAACTAAGCCAGTTCACTAGATGGCCCACTCTCAGCTCCTTCACATTCAGGTCTACGACTTACGTGAACGGCTTTTGGTGTAGTGAAAGCCCGGAATATGCAAACTACGGCATGCAGGTCAAATACAGATCTTCATAGAGTTTTTTAAGGCCTGTACAAGCATTTGACGAATTTTGAATAAAGAAAAATCAATTAATTTAAATTTTCGAAAAAAAATCATGGCGTTTGTAAAAATACTAAAGCTAGGACTAGATTTCGAAGTGAAAAGTTTATCTAAAAAGTTGCCTACTGTGGACAAGGGTGTGGCTTTTTGCTGCTTATGGCCACGTTGAAGTAGTCCCAGATCAGAAATGTTCGTCCACATCTGGTGTAAAACCATTTTAAAATATCGTTGAGTTATCTGAGGTGGATGCCCCGAATGCTTTGTTTTAAATAGGTTCGGTCCAGATAGATGGGAAGCCTTAAGAGCTTCCAAAGCAAGAAAGTTGAAAAACTTCTATGGGGCAGGGTTGAACTCGGGCTACCCGCAACATATAGCCCAACATGATGACCAGCCCAGCTGTGTCCCAACTTCTAGATCGTGGCCTAAGGACGGATCACTCACGAAACAAAAAGTGTGTGCTTTAGGAGCTGACAAATAATCAATATTTGAACAATTGATATGGATTGTAAATTGTTGGAATAGTACCTAGATACCTTACTCATTGCCTGTTTTGGTGCAGATTCTTGCCTACAACAACACGTGCGCCTACACAAAGAGTTCAAAATTATTGCAGGTTACAACATGTGCCTAGTGTGTATCATAATAAATATGCAGCTAAAGGTAGTGTACCAGAATGCAGAGCATTGATCTTTTCCAATTACTGGATGGAACGAATTGTTGCAATGATCACGACAACACGAGACAACAGTGTTAACAAGTATACGTCGCTACATTTACCACAAATTACAGAAACACGTGTACTACAAGATTGTGGGATTTGACTTGGGGGGGAGGGGGGATTCTTTGACGTATTGTCAAGCCAATCGTAACCCAGTTTACGCCCTGCGTGTAGTCGCAAGTGTGTGCATGTCTAGATCTAATATATAGATCAGGATAAAAAAAAATCATGAAAGTATTGAAACAATGAAAGTAGATTTCTCCTGCAGAGGATTTAGCGCGTATGCTAAATCGAGATCTAGAAGAATCTTGAAAGGAAAGTAGAATCTAGATCTGTGATATTTCGATAACCTATTGAATATTGAAAGTAGATTTTTTTCTTGCTATGCATTATAGATTCTAAGATCTAGACTAGATCTAGATCTCGGCTAGATCTAGATCTACAGGTGAATCTTAGATCGAGATAAAGAAAGATGAAAGTATTGAACGTGGATTTCTTCCTGCTGTGAATAGATCTAGAGTCTAGAACTAGGCTGTCGGTGAATCTAGATCTAGATATCTAGATCGACATCAAGAATCATGTTAATATTCTTGAAAGTGGATTTTTCTTGCTGTGAATAGATCTAGAAATCCAAGCCATCCGTGACGCCTGTCGGTTGTTAAAAATGTGAATTTCTAAGCTTAGATCTATCAATGGGCCTAGGCTCCTTCTTACAATTATTGGCCTATGTCTTATAATCCTTCGAGATCTAGGCTAGATGTAGAATCTAGATTAGCTTCTTCTAGGAAGCAACAACTGGCATATAGGCCTAACTCTCTTTTTTTTAAAATTGATTGAGCTGGAACTTTAGGAGAAAATGCCATGCCTTTGAAGAGGGGGAAGAAGTTTTACCCCTTGAGGTAGTCGAGAGGGGGTGCTACATTGATAAATTAAATGTGAAATATTTGTGTTTTGTTTCTTTCCTGTATTCAGTCTTTTTCCTCTTCTTAACTTTCCTAATACTTCTTCATTATTTTTCCCTTCGTAGAACGGGTACTTTTACTAGATCTAGTTGTGATAATGTGTTCCTTTTCCTCTTTTCACACGTCCAAACTGCCAATCTTTGCAATTATTCTTACCCATATATTATTACCTTACTTTCATTGAGTCCTGTGCGCTTAAACCTGTGTCAAATAGCTGGTTTCTGCTTGGTTGTCAAAGTAGTGGTGTGCGCTACTAGTAAAAGCATTAAATGCATCATAAAGCACTTAGTTGCGCAAAACCTCGAATAAAGAATAACGTTTGTCTTAGAATGTCATAAACACATTTTATTTTCTTACTTTATTTGTGTGCCTCATTTCCTTCATGCTCATGTTTTCAGCATTCTTTTCCTCCAATTATATCACAGTTCAGTGCACCTTATTGTCGACGTTTACTATGCTTTCGATTCATGTGGTGTTTACTCACGGGTTTATTGTGTCTGTGAGCCAATAAGCCCTCAATATGGGTGACATTCCATTGCAGTCTTTCCATTCGTCTACTTACTACACTCTAAAGTCCGGCGCACACAAGGAAAATTTCCACTCGTCGCACGGTTGCGAGTATGCAAATGAGACAAATTAACTTTCGCCCGGGCGTCTCTTTTCACTGCAAAGTGACGACATACAATCTTGCGAAGAATGGTAATTTTTCTACTACTGTGTGTTCGGAGTTTTAAACGGTAGGTTTCAAGATCTGACTCCTAAAACACTTGAGTTAATTTAAACCAGGGAGAGAGATTGCAAAGGGTGGAGGAGGGGTGGGGGGGGGGTATCTTTTGTTTGTTTCATGACTCACTCAGTTGATGTTACTCTCTAATATGTTGAAAAAGGTCAGATGATACTGAGCTCAGCGCAGTTGAGTTTGTTGACTCTGAATAAGATCTCGTTGTGAGATTATGGTCCTTGGTAGTTTCGATTGAACTGAGAGAACCACATCGATAATTTAACAGCCAATTTGTGCAGGGTAAAAAGTAAGATCATCATAATTGCCTTTCTCATCCTGGATCAGGGTACATGTCACGAACAAACTCTTTCCCCCTTCCCCTATCCTGGGCTAGTCTCTTGGTGTTATTCAATGCCTTCCCACCTTTCCCTACATCAATTTCTCTGACTCTAAAAAAGAAAAAAAAAACCCGACTGAAATAACAAAAGGAAGAAATGAGGCAGGGTTTACCAGTGACGCCGCCAAACCACCGTCTGCGATTAATCCATACCACAGAGTTATACTTTTAAACTGTGAGGTTGTCAAAGAGACTAAACGTCAATATCCGATAGGACTGAGTCCAGAGACTATTTGGAAATGCCCAAACAACACAAGTTCAAGAATACATCGTTAGGGATTTTAACACCAGTGTTTGTGGAGTATCGATTATAGCTTTTGTCTAACTGCTTCAAAAAAAAAAATCCAGCTCTTTTATTATTTCCCAATGCATATTATGTAACTTTGCATGGTGTTCCTTAAAAAATCTCGATTCCACGATTTAAAAGTTTCTCTGTTTGGGTCCTATATTAATTATCGCCCTTAGGATGCATACACAGGATCACTACAATAAAAGATATACAGTTGTTGTCTCTGTGGACGTTGAGCCTTTGAGCCCCATCTTACTGTGTACTTCAAGTCTGGAGCATTGGTAACGCTCGCCTTCTATTATTTTCCGACAGACGAGGCATGTTTTTAAAAGCTGAAACATCCCTGTATTTTATGTTTTTCGACATAAACAGACCTAAAGGAAATGAATTATAGACTCAAATTCCTAACACGTGTACAGAGAGTGTAGTGGCATTATACGGCATTTGAATGAATTTGAAACCATAGAGTTATCTCCGTTGACAAACAAGAGTCTTTTTCTGAAACTCCTGCACCTTACGCCTTATCAATTGGCGATTATTGACCTTCAATTCATTAAGCTGTGGCTATTTAAAGTATGCACACTTTCTTTTTCCGTGAGTGTATTTATTAGTTGCAGTGATAAGTCGCATTTACGTAAATCTTTCAACGAATCCCGCCCTTTTCCGAAAACCAAGCTTGTTTTCAGCCTAAGGTAGAGCAACACTAAAAAAAACCCTCAGTCTCTCAAAGTATGGCAGAAATTTATTTTACATGGCGGGATACATCATATTATCTTTTAAAAGTTTTAAACTACAAACTTTAAAACTATAAAAGCAATGTGATGGCTAGCAAGAAAAAAAATGCTCTGAATGATTCTGCTTTTGTTTTGAATTTTTAAGTGTAAAGCGTCTTTGAAAAAAAAAGATGTGAAATTGTATAGGTGCAAGGAGCGTAAAAGCTACACATTGTCGCACATTCTTTTTTTGTTTTTTTCTCAAAGAGCTTTACACCACAATTTCCAAAACAAAATTAAAATCACTTAAAATATTCAACACAGTAGTATAAAAACTGAAACAATAATGAACAAAACGATGTGCTGGTGTGTGTGAGCGCCCTCTGGCGGCGAGCCGTTCCCCTCGGACGTGACGATGGCGTAGACTCGGGTCGGTGCCCCGGTGGCGTTGGCCACTTTGAGGGGAGCAGCGTGCAGCTGGAAGCCAGAGGCGGGGAGCTCGTCGGGGATCAGCACGTTCTCTAGGATCAGCCTGAGGAGAATGATTGGCCATGATAAGTTTTGCTGTTGTCGTTGTTGCTGTTGTCGTTGTTGCTGTTTGTTGTTGTTGTTGTTGTTTGTTGTTGTTGTTGTTGTTGTTGTTGTTGCTGTTGTTGTTGTTGTTGTTGTTGCTGTTGTTGTTTGTTGTTGTCGTTGCTGTTGTTGATTTTGTTGTTGTTTCAGTTGTTGTTGTTGTTGTTTGTTGGGGGGGGGGGGGAGTGGTAAGTGTTCTGCGGCGCTCGAACTACATACGGTCCTATGAGCGCGCGGGACATATTATTTAAGCATTTTTAGTTTGGTAGGAATTAATTTAGAATTTTGTATGGATGGCGGCCGAAGCTTACTCTTTTTGACGATTTTAGGACCACTAAGAGATCTTAAACGTGCGCAACTTGCACACGGGACCTCTGATATTTTTTCGTCCTTTTCCAAGAAGACCAAGTGTTAGACCTTAAAAGATCAGGGGTGAGGCTGAAAGACAACAGTAAGGAGGAGTCAAGGAGTAGCAGTAGAAAGGCAGCAAAAAGAGTCAGGAGCCAAGAGAAGGGGCAAGAGGGGGAGGGGGAGGGGGTAGAAAATGGAGACAAAAGCAGACGACTGATCATGATGAGAGAGCAGGAAAGGAAGTGAAAGGAGAATATTTTAAAAGAGAAAGTGTTTCGTCGCTGACAGGTTTCGAACCCGGGACCAATAGAATGAGAGCCGAAAACCGTACCTCTAGACCACGAGATCCCCTTGATAAGTTTATTGTTGATAATTATGATGCATCGTAGTGAAATCAGGAGCTCGTCAAAATAAGGAAATCAAAGAAACCAACATCTTTACGCCCGGGCAAAATTCATTATAGATTGATAGATATATAGATTGATTGATTGGTTTATTGGTTGATTGATATATTGATTGATTGATTGATTGATTGATTGATTCACTTTAATCTTTCTTTAGCTTTTACATCTTCTGTGTCTTTTTGAAAACACATGTCAGTGTGAGTGTAGTTTGCTATAAAAACCGTTGATCAAAGCCGCAACAAAATGTAAATCAGCAGTATCTGAGAATTCTCAAACTTCGAAGTCACCAAACGTTGATAGTCATTTTCTCGCTAATCTAGCTCTGACACCAGGCAACCCCCACATCCTTCAATCGCAAATATCTCGACTTCTATTCACGATAGATAAGATATTTTATCACTAAAAGCAAGGTTTCTAAACAAACTTTAAGATTATACCAACAACAATAATATATGCCTAAGAGTTGACGAGCAGTTGATTCTACCGTGTACAGACACAGATTCATTGTATACTGCGGGTACAGTTGTCTAGTTTTGACGCCCCTTTCAACACTCTAAGGTGGAGTTTCCGAATTTAACGTCCATCTCCGATAGGACCAAGTAAAATGGGTGGAGATCTTTAAAACATGCCACAATAACCCAAGATCAGAAGAAGGCTCTATTTGAGATTTGAACCAAAGTCATGCGCTTCATAGTCTAACCTGATGCCAACTGAGCTAACGGAGCGATCAGATCAATTCAGAATCTCTTACGGTACAATCAAAAAGAGCACAGATGTTTCATTAAATTTCGTTGTACAGCTAGACCTCACAGATAAAATGGACAGCCAGAGATCATCGGCTAAAGAATGTCCTCCAAACCAGTGTCCAAAGAGCGCTATCTTGGTCTTCAAAGAGGTCATTGATTGCCACGGTTTAACTTCCGGGTCGGTCTCGCTGTAGCAAGAGACCAAGTGTGTTGTGTGTCCAGCCTGATTCCTAACCCATTCTGTTGATACGGACAGAACTAATAATTAATTACCGGAAAAGGTGGGCACGACGCTTAATTGCCCATATAAGGGAGGGGGAATGGTGTCTGGGTGGCCTTCAATTGTCGATATTAAACTTCGTGGCTGTAACTTTAGAGTGAAGGTAGAATCTTTTGATGACAAACGTTAATTTATAGATTTAGCACAGTCCTTCTAGGTGCGCAGTCTCTTCCAACAGTTTAAAGACCTGGTTTGTTTGAGAGAGACAAAGAGAGGGAAAGAGAGAGAGAGAGAGAGAGAGAGAGAGAGAGAGAGAGAGAGAGAGAGAGAGAGAGAAAAGTGGGAAGACATGGAATAACAAAATTCAAGGGGCTAGCCCAGGACTGGGAAAAGTGGAAAGTGTTTGTTCGTGGCCTATACCATCACCCAGGCTGAGAAAGGCAATGATGATGCTGACAATCAAGGACCAACTTGTACTAGATGCTGCTAATGACTTTAATCGTTCTTTCACCCGATCACTACCTTGCGAATATAAATTTACCTGTTCAGCTGGTCCAAAAAAGGACCGGGTATTACATAATTTAAAAAGAAGGAAGCACCGAAAACGCGACACTTTATGCAACTTGTAATAATAATACTAATACATGTATCTCATCTCAGCATGAAGTTTTAAAGCCCCC
>NW_004797312.1:658489-665989 GCF_000002075.1 Aplysia californica | reverse complement strand
CAGAGAGAGCATGCTGTAGATCGTTGGTAGGCGTTATGTAAACGCAAAGATGATGATGATGATGATGATGATGATGATGATGATGATGATGATGATGATGATAATGATGATGATGATTGTTGTTGTTGTTGTTGTTGTTGTTGTACTCACGTGGCGTTTGTCGGGTCATCGGAGTTGTAGACTTCCTCAGCGTTGGGCCACCGTGAGGACCAACCAAATTTGATGAGCACACCGGCCCCATTGGGGATTCGCCCATGTTCCTTCTCCCAGTTTTGAAGCTGGGGACAACGACTGAGGGTTAAAGCTAGCATAAAATTGCTACCTTAGAAGTACAAAATTCTATCTGACATTAATTTTTGGTCGTTTTATCATGAAGTCAGAAACCAATTAATGTTCTGTCCTCTCTGTCAAAATCGTAAGCTTACCCGGAGTCGTTATCAAGATTATTTAAAGAATTGCATTAAAAAAAGCTCGATATGTTGTGAAACTCAAAATGTTTTACTTTAAATTTCTCAAAACGAGGTACTGACAGATAGAACTTTGTAATTCTAAGGTAGCGTAAAATGTGTCCACTGGTAGGTTTCTCAAATTATGGAAGCACTAGTGGGCCTTTACATGAAAAGTAAAACTGCAGTGATATACTTAATGTGGGGATGATCAACTGCCGAAAACGTTCTAAGAAATAAAAGAACCACTGCATATTATCATTTTCTTTTCTTTAGAGGAAACTTGCCTCAAATGAAAAAAGAATTAAGTTGTCACTGTTCAGAATATTAATTTATTTCTTAGTGAGCATATCTGCATCCTGCTTTCTGAGTGTCACTAAAAGTCCCACCGTTCATGGCATGGCTGCTGTATAATAAAACCCAAGAGGACAATAGCAGCTATATCAGCAGCAGCACCAATAACCATAATAAACTTTATGGATAAAAAAACATTTGTTAGTTGTTGTTTGTTGGGGGTCGAGGTGGGGGGGGGGGGGTTATATTTTTAGAATCTAATCCTTTTTTTTCTTTTGGGGAGGGGGTGTTGTTATGAGAAACAATGCTACAAGTAAAGCAAAAGAGAAAGAAGGAACTTTTTTCTATTCGCTAAGAAAAGAAAAACACAGCTGCTAGATTGGTGGAGACGACTCAATTTCAGAACTCAAAAGGGTGTTATTGGTTTTTGTGTGTATTGTTTTGTTTTTATTTTTTGTTTTGTTTTGTTTGGGTTTTTTTTTGCTTTTTTTCACTTTCCACGACTCTTCGCCGACTCGCCTTTTCTCTCACAGAATCAAAAGTACGCTAAACAGTTCAGCTCACTCAATAACATTTCACACTGTGAAACGAATTTGATAGAGCCCATAGACTTGTATTATAAAATCCGAGACTGTGTATTTTGACGTAACTTAGGTTCACCTATGAGAGGACCATTTAACTTCATTTGGAAGCAAATAGAGAGCAAAGAGGGAAAGTTTCTACGCTAACTGTAGCGAGACTGGGATTTTGCGCTTCAGGTATGCACCCATAGCGAAGTATTACATGTAATACACAGGAAAAAACAAAAACAAAATTTAATAGAGAGCAAAGAATAGCGGCCATAAGTGTCCGATCAAGGATACAATGACAAGTTCAAGTTTTAGTTTAATTTAGTAACAGTTTAACGACGCTCGCAACTGTACACGGTCATACGAGCTCGCGATTCAAGTTTTTTTAGTTTTAGTACAGGTTCCACAGCGCTCGCAACTGCATAAGGTCTCATGAGCGCCAGAAGATAAGAGCTGTTACAAGAGAGTAACAAACATAAAAAAGAAGAAGGGGAGATAAGGACGACAGATGTTTGATAAGAAAGAAGAAGCAAACCACTCCAGAGCACCCGCTAACCACACAAAATTTACAATAATACCTTTTCTACCGTGACGGCGTAGAGAGAGTCAGCCTTGGCCTCTTCCACAGCGTCTATATTGACGCCCGGTACGACAGTGTTGCTAAGCGGTATATCCGCAAGGTCAATGGCGCCGCTGTAGAAGTGTCTTGGGGCGTCCAAATGGGTCCCTCCATGCTCACCCGAAGAGAATTCCCCAACCTCTATCCTGAAACAGAGTAGAGGGATTGGCAATTCGCTACCTCAGAATTACAATGTTCTATCTGCTCAGTGCCTAGTTTTGAGAAATTTGACGTCAAAGCTTTTGAGTTTCACAAACATGTCAAGCTTGTTCGAATGCAATGCTTTGAATGTACTGATAGCGACTCCAAATAATCTTACGATTTTGATACAGCAGATAGAGCACTCTGTTGTTTATCTTATGGTCTTATTAACTCAAAACAGCCAAAAATGTCTGGTATAGCTTTATAATTCTAATGTAGCGATAACTGACAGTTTTTGTTTGTTTTATGTGAGTAAAGAGATGCACGTCAAAACCAAAATGGTCTTTTTTTTGCAAGGAAAAAGTAAGACAAATTAACAAAAACGTCGGACGGAAAGAATAGAAGTAGGGCCAGCAAGTGACATTCTCCACCCACCTGGGCGATAGTTAGTTTAAGAGGAACCAAAAAAAGTGAGTTGGAAAGCTTCGATGTTCGGGCTTTTTACTACAAACTGTTTGTGATTATCTCAAATTGTGGGCCTTAACAGTTTCAATTGTTTACTTGTATGATTTTGCTCTAAAGACACAAACAATACGCATAACAAGGAATGCTACACATAAGTTAACTCAGTTAGTTTCTTGTTTCTTGCAGGAATATCGCATGGATAACTCTAGTTCGACACACTAAAGGGCCGTTCTTGTTTGTGGAGTTTTCAAAATTCCCCACCTTCTTGTCTGAGTGCCGTCGGAAATGGATGATGACAATGAGAAGAACTAACGTCCAAATTATCTTACAAGTCACCAGTTTCTAAACCTGAGAACAGATTATAATCGCCATATGACATTACAAGTTGTTATTTTTAATTTGTTTTGGGCTCAAATTTTTCATAATCAATGTCTATCTCAATTTAAGAATATAAACAATATTTTTTTCTCAGATAGTAGAAAAACGGGAGTTCTAACTTTCAAAACATCTGATAAAGAAGTAGAAGAAATGCAGAGTGTCCCAAGAGACTCCCACTCCAAACAGCGTGGTTCAACGACTACAGAGAAGATTAAGGCTCCACATCACACACAACGGAAAGACTGAGGGAAGCTGGTGGGTGTCTTAAGAGGGTCGGGGAGAGACAACAAACTGCGTGGAAAAGCCAAAAGAACAACCAGCTGATAACTGGCACGATCAGCAAGCCAACCCTTTCACGGGTCCTGGAAATGAGGGAGGAGCAGCTATGGCATTGTACCGCCTACAATGATACCTAGTCTCCAACCAAGTAACAAAGTAAGTAATCCAACTCCAAATACTAAAAATTCCGAGTGATAACCTCGTTATTCTTGGGTCACAAATCACTTTGGAGAACAGAAAACAGTTACAGCGCGGGGAAGTCAGTTTAAACAGAGAGCTTTTATAAATCATTCACTCATATGATTCTGTCGCTGGTTTTGAGCAAGCGTTAACGTGTATCAATTTCCTAAGCTCAGTTTGAGTAGCCATGCATCTTGAAGGGTAGCTCACTGACTTTTCTGTCTGTCTGTCTCTCTCTCTCTCTCTCTCTCTCTCTCTCTATATATATATATATATATATATATATATATATATATAGGGATATATATATATATGTATATGGCGGTAGGTGTGGATATGGGGGGGGTGCGGGGTGTGGGAGAGCGTGGGGGGGGGGGGGCGGGGGGCGTGGGGAGGTGTGGGGGTTTCCCTCTTCTTAAAAAATTTAAAGATGGGGGGGGGGGGGGGGGGGTTATTTTTCAATGCTGTTTTACACCACCACAGACACATCCTTGATCATTTTATCAGGTGTCACGCGTCGACCCTATCATCTGTCAGGAATAACTAAGAATAAGAGGGAAACAACAAGGGTACAACATGCTAGCATAGAGACAAAGATACTCGATAAAGATTCTCCTAACACAGAAATCGAAATCGAGGTCTCCTGCGTGTGAGGCTAATCATCAAAATGCTACATCACAGACACCAGTTGAAATATAGCGACTCCCTTTTATTTTATTTTATTTTTGTTTATTTAATATATAGTGACTTTCAGCACATTAACTAATCGTACTGAAACAGAGTGGATCCTCGTACATGGCTTGTGAGTCGATTGTCATAGACGTTCAAATAGAAAAGGCAAACAGCTTTAGATCAAAAGCGTACAAGTAAAGACTGTGCATTTGACATCAAGGACGAGACAGAAGACAGTTTGGCAGGTTTCATAGAAATATTGTTGGAATGTGGGCCAAAAGGATGATGATGATGATGATGATGATGATGATGATGATGATGATGATGATGATGATGGATTTACATTAAACTGCTCAAAATTCTCGTTATACAGATTGGTCTTGGGTTTGACTTTTTAAAAATTTTGATTCGGGGATTTAGATTGTTGCAAATTTGCTTTATGTTTGTTTTAGTAAGGGTCTACAGTGCTCGCAACTGCATCAGGTCAAATGAGTGCCAAGGGGTGGATGTCAACAGAGAAGTCCATACGGGATATCAGGCTTACTCTGCTCACCTCTCTAGCTTCAACAAGAACAAACTCTGTTTCGACTACCAAGGCACCCCGGAAATATTAGCTCACAAAAGAAGTAGAGGGAAAATGATAGCAAGGATACAGAAAAAAAGCAGTAGTTCCCCCTATGTTGTGCCGCCACAGTATGAGCATGACATTGATAAATCAGCCCATTTACAATTCTACTGTGCATAAGAACATGTTAATATCCCTCCTTTGGGAATGGCCTAAAGGGGTAAATTTGCGTTCGACTTTCGCGTCAAAGGTCAAGACTTTTGAGCAGCTGTTAGTACAGTACATTCTCGGTCTGGTTTCTACCCTCAAATTAAATGTACACATGCATCTTAGGTAAAATATTCTCCTGGCTCTCTTGTCTGGCCCCATGGTGAGAGGGGCTGGGCGGGAGGTGGGGAGGAATTTTCCTTCTTTCGGCGACACTGCTCTGTGCTCCTCTGTGCTCCTCTTGATAAGGATTGTTGAGATACAACATTAAGAGAAGAGTACAGGAGAACACAGAACCCCTGCACAAGCATGGAGACGTTATGTAGAATTAAGTTTCCTTCTCCGGATCTGAACTCGCGTTTTCCGCAGGCAATGCATTGCCGGACCATTGGGGGGAGGGAGACAGTTGTATTTTCTTCTAATTAAAGTGACTAACACAATAACATTTTAGCACTATGTTATCGCTGTCACTTATTCAAGCGAAAATTAAATAAAAGCTGGAGCTATGACAAAAATTCCGACTTGCACAGTGACCGTCCGTCAAAGTCTTTTAGACAGAACATGGTTAGTGAGTCCCGCGCGCTCATATGACCTTATGCAGTTGCGGGCGCTGTAAAACACTTACCAATTTTTTTTTTTTTTTATCTTACAACTCAGAATCAAAACTGCATCATGATTCCAGACTTTTGGGGAATCTTGACATATAAAGCATTAGATATATCTCACCCACATGTCACAAACAAAACTGATTAAAAGTGGTTGCTTTAGTTGTTTTTTTGTAAGTTACTCACAGCAGAACTTTTACATAAAAGACACCTTTTAAACAAAATGTTGTTGTTTTTTGCACCACCATCCATTCAAAATTACTCTTTTAAAAATGTTTTAAAATAGGTGTTTTTACACCCACATCGACATCATTTAGGTCATGCCGTCTGTCCGGGTCAACCTGGGTTGAGAGGGGTACAACGTCACTGAAGAAAGACGGAGAAACTCCATAAAAATCCTCCCCAATATGTCTTCTATGTTTGATGAGAATTGCCTAACCGCTACACCACGGACGAAGTAAAATGCTGCTCTTCACTGACAATCTTTGTTAAGTTTCTGTTAAAGAGAACGGCCTCCTGTATAAGACAATTAACTGTACACACGGCCACTTCTCAGTTCCCCACTTGAGTTTTTAAAAAAAATTATAATAAAATTGTAAAACATCTACCTGTCTTAGACGGCCACTTTTCTCTTCGACAATGGGTGGCCAGTTTAGAAAGTTTCAACCTTGCTGTATAAATACATTGACCTAGTCATTGGTGACCTCAAATCAAGGATGTTAGACAACAAACTCCAGCTTCACGAAGAGAAAACAGGGGCATTAATATACGATCTAAAGGGTCTAACATCTGTTGATGCAGAGTACATAAGTATGAAACGTATGAATACAATTATCTATAAACTGTCATATTTCTAATGTATGCATGTTCATCCACATCTGTTGTGCGTTAACACAATCTAAGGGCACTGTAGAGCGCGTAGAGCTCTGTTGCACGGGAGTGGGCGCTATAGAAATTATCTGTATCATTAGCATTAATGTCATCACCTTCTGCTCGATTTGTATGGTATAATGTGGGTTTAACTCTCCTTTTAACACTTGATTTTGACATGCTGATGTAACTTCTATTTGTGTGTGAATCAAACCGCGCGCCCACAGAGCCATTGGAGGTTCCCCAGCATCAATAGTTGAAGTTTGTCCCTTTGGGGAAGTCATGAGTCCAGCTCGATGTGAACTGAATTCACGCATCATCACTTGATAGACTTGTTTCCTGCTTCTTTTAAAGTAGGTGTTTTACACCCCATTCAACACAATTATTTAGAACACTGGGAGAAAGGCTTAGACCTTGCCTGCCAGGACCAACTCTGGCTGAGAGGGATACATGTTCCAGCAGAAAGGCCAAGATGCTTGCGAGAAATTCTCCCCTCTCTTGGGCTCAGCGCAGGGCTTTTTCCGAAAAGAAATGAGAAACTTTATAAGACGTACTAAAATAACCAATTTCTTTCAAGGCTTACTTACATAGCTTGTGTAAATCCGAAACACATGCAGCAGAAAGGTTATCAGCAAGACTGAGTCAGAAGTCAAGCCAAGAAATGACCAATAATCCAGAGAATAATTTTCCGAAGTAAGGCTGCAAAGTGCAACGACGATCCTTCTTCAATACGACGTGATTGGAGCTTTATTGCACCAAACGATGATGTCTGGGTTTTATATTCAAAATCGGGTAGGGTGGGCGGTGGTCGAAAATAAATAGGTGGCACGCTCAACGAAAGATTAAGATTTAGTGAGGCTAGAAAGACGGCAAGGTTACTCGGGGTAAGATCAAGAGTGGGGCGAGGCGGAGAGAGGAGGGACAGCATGACCTCATCCTTACAAGAATGTAAGATTCTCTTCTAGGAGGCTCGTCAGCCCACCCCGTGTGCCCTATTTGTCTGAATCATCTTTCAGAAATAACGGCCTGTTCCTTATCAGACTAATTTTCTCTCTGGTGGACTTTGGTTAGGAAGCCATGGACTCAATTAATATCCTACCTAACACCCCCATCCCCTAAAAATCTCTCTCTCTCTCTCTGTCTCTCTCTCTCACACACACACACACACACACACACACACACACACACACACACACACACACACACACTC
>NW_004797312.1:654066-657131 GCF_000002075.1 Aplysia californica | reverse complement strand
GATCTATCTATCTATCTATCTATCTATCTATCTATCTATCTATCTATCTATCTATCTATCTATCTATCTATCTATCTATCTATCTATCTACCTATGTTATCTGTCTGTCTCTCTATGTGTTGGTCTTTTTGTCTCTTTGTTTATCAATTTCTATATCTATGGAACAGGCCGCCTATTCAGTACAAGTTTTGTCAGTCTTTTGTTTTTTATACATCCAAACATTTCTGGCTTCCTGCATTCTCTTTTCTGGCCTTTCCGGTTAGGTTATTTTGTTAATGTCAAGATTGTCTGCCCTTTCAATGACTATCAGTTGTTTTGTTGTTTTTTTTGTTTTTTTTTATTTTGCTTGCTTTTGTTTTGTTTTGTTAGGCTTGTTAATGCCCTTATTTTAAAAATGCTTTTCCCTTGCAAGTCCCAAAAGTTTTGAGTTATGATTTTTATTGTTTCAGTAATTCATGAGGAGGAAAAGAAAACAAGACTTAGGTCAGATAGATAACAACACAGGTTCATCATTTTCGCGCGCCAACGATGATGAATGAAAAGTGAGATGAAAGACCAGCTTAAAATTTCTCGCTCGCGTCCCTCAAAGAACTCGTGGTGAAAAAATGTCAAAATGCTGCGTAAATGACTTGCAAATTCCTAACTGAGGTGTAGACGACATTCTTAGTAAGCGTCCATTACACGAGCCGAGTCGGTGCTTTGCTCATCATCGCTCTGCGTAGTAGCGTAATCTTGTCGTCCAATCAAAATGAGTGACGACGCTGTGATTTTCTACATAATTACGTTCTAACCACCCACGTCTTTATCGTAATGGTCAGGAAGTCTTTGAAAAAAATGTGCAGAATTGTATAGGTTTTAGGTCCCCTTTGCAACACTGTGGGGTTATTTAAGAGGCAGGACTTCCGAATTTTATGTCTTTCTCCTATAGCACCGAGTCAAGTGGGAAATATTCGTATAAATTGCTTTCCCAAGGACACAATGTCAGGCCGATCAGAGTCACGAACCCCCGAACTAGTAATCTGATGATTACGGGATGATAGCCTACCCGCTAAACTACTACAGCCCCCTTGGATCTTTTCAACTTTTACTGAAAGACTTGCGTCGACGAAGATCTTTGATCTAGTGTTTAAAAAAATCTTTTGTGAAATCCTTATGAGTTGATGCAACTAAGGGATGGTTTGCTCCTTCAAATTTGACTCGAAAGTCAACCAGGGTATGTCGCATTCCGCTGGCAAACAAAATATCTAATTTAAAAAAAGAACCCACGTGCAAAAAAGACTAAAAACAGACACAATGTTTCTAACAAACTTGCTCCCTTTTCTTACATACCAAGTAACGTTATTTGCGAAAAGGAATGGCTACGGGCAAAATTACTAAGTAAACAACAAACCAAAGCAAACAAACAACAAATATAACAACAACAATAACAAAACAAGTTCCTGCTCGGTCTGACAGACATCTAATGTTTACGCGCAGTAAGTTCTCTCACAGATTTTTGGATTAGTATTCACAATAATCCCATCGTTATTGTATCACACTTATATGTTTTATTTTGAAAGAGTAAAACCGTGTTAAATAATATGTGTCTAGTGGTACTGTAGTTTGTAAACAAGAAACAATTTAATCAACACGACGGTCTTGAACATTTTGTTCTCATCGCAAACGTAGAAGGCAAACAATGCACGGGTAGATAAACCAAGTGGTTTGGATAATCTTAACAAATGAATGACCAGAAATGCCAAGATAACAATAATAGGTTTTTTAGAGCATCCAAGCAGAGTAATGAATGGCGAGCCATGAGTGCAGGTGTCTATTTTTGATCTGACACTTTGTGATGATGGTGAAACAAGGAAACACAAAGTGCATTAAGGAATATCTCAGGGTGTAGCCTACAATTTTTAGATGTCTGTCATTGCATGACTCTAGCAGACATGGTACTGGAGACCAAATTGACAAAGAAAAAGAGGAAGACTCACTGGCACTTAGAGAATCACGATAAGGGATGATGGAATCACCCAGGGCCTGCATGTCGCTACTTAGCACTATAAAGCATTATATCTGACAGTCATTTTTGGCCGTTTAGAGTTCCTAAGACCATGAGATTAGAAACCAAATTCTTATCTGCTCTATCAAAATCATAAGATTATTCAGAGTCGCTACTAAGATATTCAAAGAATTGCATTAGAAAAAGTTTGACTGGCCGTGAAACTCATAATTTTTGTCGTTATATTTCTCAAAAACTAAGGAGTGAACAAATAGAACATTGCAATTTTAAGGTAGCAATGTGCTAAGGTAAGTCAGTGTTAGTGGTCAGGGACAGACAATGTCTGCTGCTCTCTGCCTTATGTACTTGGCGGTACAGGGAGAGATCACGTCGCTATCTGAGAGTGAGACTCACCAAAATGTCCTGTTGTGTCATTTTAGTCTTAATGGACAATGTATCACGACCACTGCTGTGTATCGTTAAGTTTTAAAGCCACCTTCAATACTGAGAGCTGCCCCTTTCATATCTTTCAATAGGACGTGGAGCACCAGGGAATCTCACTTCAAACAAAGCCGAGGATTTTCAACTCAAATGTGAAGTCAATCTTGTTCTATGGATGTGAGACATGGAACGCATCTTAGACTTACATAAAGAGGATCCAGGTTTTCTTGAGGACATGTCTAAAGAAGGATCAGACGGACACACAGGGTCACCAACGAGGAAGTGTTAAGGAGAACAAGCGAGAGTCCAGTCAGAGATTAGGTGGGAAGTAGGCGGTAGCGAGTGATTGGACATACTCTCAGGAAGTCAGGCAGCTGCATAACAACGAAAGTATTGGGTTGGAATCCACAGAGTAAAAGGTCAAGGAGAAGACCCCGTGGAACGTGAAGAGGAGTGACAGAAAGTAATGTAGAGAAAAGTGGGAAGACATGGAAAAACGTCAAAAGCCTTTCCCAGGACAGGGAAAAGTGGAAAGTGTTTGTTCGTGGCCTTTACACTGAACCAGGGTGAGAAAGGCAATGATGATGATGAACATTGTTGCGTCGGTAAAGAGGCCAGGACTGCAATCGTTTGGTCTATC
>NW_004797312.1:649434-651398 GCF_000002075.1 Aplysia californica | reverse complement strand
GAGGGAGGGTTGCATGGAGACGATAAGGCATGACTTTTCGGATGATGTTACATTTGGGGGTGGTTTTAAAAGGGCACATCTTTTGTAAACAAACTCAAACACCCAGATTTGTATTAGAAAAAAACAAACGAGAAACCATCTTGCGGTTTAACTAGATCTATATTATAAAAAAACTCATACCGCACAAACGTTTACACGAGCGGCAATCCTTTATGGTGTATGCGAAGAGTTCAAAATGTGGCTAATTGCTCACGTGTATTCAATACTATACAATATGACTTTCCTGGAGGATTTTTCTTCTCTGTTGCTGTTGTTGTTTTGTTTTGTTTTTAGGATTAGAAAGGGGGGGATGAGGATAGGAAGAGAAATATAGGTCTATTCATACTTTGTTAACCCCCCCCCCCCCCTTGAAAAAAGGGAGAAAAACTATGTAAGTTTAACGACAAACCTCATTGAATACGTTTCACATCCAAGTTTCAGAAAGCTGACAATGAGTCCCATTTGAAAACTCTAAGCTGAAATAAAATATCCTTGAGTAAACAAAAGAAAGTCATCGGTTACTGCGCAATTCGAGACCTAACCAGCCGCCTAAAGGTCAAGTTCGGAATATCACCCGAAATAGGATAGAGATCAACGTCTATAGTGTAGCCGTTAGGCGCTTTGCCGTCAAACGCAGGAGACCCGTGTTCGATTCCAGCGTGGGGAGAATTTTTTGGAGCAATTCGAGTCTTCCTGTGGGGTTCCCTATTCCTCTCAGCCCGGCTTAGCCCTTACAGGCAAGGTCGATGCCCGCTTCCTAAGAGACTTATTGGGTCGATTTCAAAAGATCTGAGAGATGGTATTAGCAAGGTAAGACTTTAGATACAGTAACTTATTATAGTTACTTGGGCATTTCTTTATCATTGCGCCTATGCTGGAGACGAACGCTAGAAGATCGAGCTTGTAACGTTCAACAGATTGATTCTCGAACTAGACGGCTTTTCGGTTCATACCAAGAATTACACTTTGAAAAATCAAAACAAAAAAAAAGACCATTTTTGAATTTTTGATATAAAGATTAAACCAAAGCTGCTTTGTGGCTCCGAAATTTGGGGTACCAAAATTGGGATGTGATTGATAATGTTCAGGTAAAGTTCTGGAAAGCCTTTTCATGTCTTGACAAAGCTACACCCAAATGTTTGGTTCTAAGAGAAGTGGGAAGAACCAATTTATGTTCTAATTACATGCATTGTGTCATTAAATTCTGGTGCAGACTTATACACTTAGAAAATGACAGATATCCAAAGAAGTGTTACATGCATATTATTATATTATATCGTTCCTGTGAACTGGGCAGAGTCAACTGGGCCTCTGAAGTTAAAAACCTATTGTTTTCCTTGGTTTATTGGGTTTTGGATATGCCTGGTTTTCTCAAAGTGTTGGAAGTATTAGATTATTTCTCAGTGAAGTAAAAAGCTGGCTTGTCGATCATTCTGTGCTGATCAAAGAGGAAGAAGTCTGTCGCAAGTATAATTTATTCTCATTTTCGGTTCCATTTCAAGAAACAGCTGAGTATATCACCAACCTCCCACGGTATTGAAACAGAAGAGAAGTTAAAAATGCATAGCCACCCATTAAATAACAGTCTCTATCGGTGGAAGTTAATACATTTACTCTTATGTGAGAGGTGCAACTCTCATGAAATTGAAGAAGAATTAAACTTTATTTTCTATTGCACGTACTTTGTCCATCAAAGGAAGTTGTTAACCCCCCGCCTGACTCGGCCCATAATAATAATGTGTAATGTCTGACCCATGATAAAGGAATGTGCACAACCTGTGTTTTTTCATTATGGAAACTTTATTTAACAAATGAGTGTTTCATATAATGTGATGTGGGTCAATGGCCTTAACACACTGAATAAAACTTACTTACTTACTTACTATAGTGTCGATTTTTAATTTGAATTCTTTCTTCTTCGGGGG
>NW_004797312.1:642474-649334 GCF_000002075.1 Aplysia californica | reverse complement strand
GGGGGGTGTAAAAATAGCTACGTAAAATTTTAAGGAGCACTGTGCAACAGGTTGTCCAAAACTCTATATATAATCTCCGAAAATACGTCATAAAAACAAAAGCTGCTGTACATTGCAAATTCCCATGATAATAAACACGCAGGAACCATCCAGACAGGCAGTTATATTATTACTTGCGAAAGAAGGGAATCCGTATTAGAATTTGTAAACTTCGATTAGGTGCATTCAGCTGTAATTGGCAGAGTTTGTCTCAATCTATTCTCAAGTACCCATTAGCCGCTGGGACAATTTACAAGTAAAGAAGAACAATACCTTTTTGAAGATACTTGGTTTTGAAATACACATGGATTTTGGGTATACGTGGATCTGAGGATACATGATTCTGAAAAGAGGACACTTAGTTCTGGGTAGCTCTACATGGTTCTGAAAAGAGGATACACGTTTCTGGATAGGCCTATATGGTTCTGAAAAGAGGATACATCGTTTTAAATTTGAGGATGCATGGCTTTGAAAAAAGGATAAATGGTTTTGAAGGGAAGAAAAATTAAATGGTTTTGAAGAGAGGGTACATACTTTTAAGGAGTGGATACATGGTTTTGGAAATGGGATAGCCTATATTTTTAAGGGAGGATACATAATTTTGAAGAGAAGATACTTATTACGTGGTTCCTAGGATACATGTTTCTGAGTATATGGATCTTGGTTCTGGGTCTACATGAAGCTGGGAATAAGTAGTTCTAAAGAAGGTACTATCAATGTTATATCTGAGAAAAAATCGTAGCCCAAGTTCTTTTTTGTACTTATAAAAGTAACTTTACAATGTTGACATGGGCGTCAAAACCACAATGTACTGTCCTGTATACATTCATTCTCTCTCTCTTTTTATCTCTCTCTCTCTCTCTCTCTCTCTCACACACACACACACACACACACACACACACACACACACACACACACACACACTGACTTTCAGCTATTCGATTGTTTTGGGGGTTTTTTCCCACAGACTGTCAAAAATGCCAAAGGAAATAATTGAATGCGACGACCATTCAATTGTAAGCTTTCGGATTATACGGTGTTCCACAAACCTATCTTACAACCATACAACGACCACTCTTAACGCGTGGGTTGTGGCCCTATCCCAATGGAACCAGGCCTCCTCATCAGCATAACATCTTCTTTTACCCAACTTCACCTCACGGTTCTCAGCATGCTCAGACACCCACCTGACGTGATTGTCGTTATAGTATTATTAGTTCTCATCCTGAAACAAGATTGGACGGATAACGTCCCTGTAGCTGCTTTTCACCCAATTTTGGTTGATTTTTAAAAAACTTGGTATTTATAGAACACGAGGGTTGATTTTCATCATATTTACAAACTTGACGTTCTTCTGTTTGAATTTTATTAGTTGTTGTATTGACGTAGTGCAGAGATGACCGGGTTATTGCCCTTAAAGTGGGTTCTTTTTTTTCTAGACATTCAGCATAAGCTTATACTATATAACAGTACATGTAACGAGACCCACATTCACATGGTATAGTGAAAGAATTATTTTTTTTAACAATAATACTGTTCGCCCCAGATACAGAACCAGTATTATGATATGCGGAAAGAAGCATTGGAGAATATTGTAACAACAGGCAAGTTTGATGGAAACAGAGGCAGAGGCAGACAAAGATAAAACTTAAAAGATACTAGACGAGTTGACAACATGGCTGGGAGCAGCAAGAACAACAGACACCATTGCTGCAACGCAAGACAGAGTGAAGTGGAGGTCCATGATCGCCCACGCCAGTCAGCAAGGCGCCGGATGATGATGATAATTATGAAAGTATTCCCTGTGTTCAGGTATGCAGAGAAAACTTATTGGCGTCCATGTTTGCATTTTTTAGCATCTCTAAAAGTAGATTCTATCCCCTGACAGATGGTTTAGAATGCAGATAGATAGATAGATAGATAGATAGATAGATAGATAGATAAATAGATAGATAGATAGATAGATAGATAGATAGATAGATAGATAGATAGATAGATAGACGGCTCAAGTTAAAGATATACAATATATGGGATGAATGAAAAAATGTGCTTATACTCACGTTTAACTGGTGATTTTATAACTCCGAAGAATTCAAATGCTATGGTACAACTAGGATTAAATATTTTTAATGAACACGACTTGTACAGTGGTGGCGAGTTTTCTTTGGTATTACAACTTCATATTTGTTGGCCTTCTGCTCACTTTCATCAGATTTTCAAAGTCAATCCATGCTGCGTTATTTTCGTTCAATGCTAAGGAGTAAATTTTGCCAAACGTTATACGGGTGCTTGCTTCACTCGACCTCTGTAATCGTCCACCGAAGTCTCTGGCAAATATATTCACTCCTACGTTAACACCCACCGGCCAGGATGGATGCAAAAACAGAAAAAGCAAAGGTCGTTGTTGAATGGTCGCTAAAAGTGCGTGAAAAAAATGTTTCACCGAAAGGGAGAGAGATCAACAAAAGGCTGTCGTGCTCGCGTGTGAAGGGCTTCGTTTGGTTTACTCTTTTGTTTTACGCTCATGTGTCAAAAACTGCCGGTGTCTCCAGCGATTTGCACCGCGCCCTCGGTTGTGCTTTGACTTCGTGGCGTCTATGACTGGGCGGAAAAGGCGGAAATTGGGCGAGGAACGAACAAAGCCGGACGGCCATAGCGGTGATGAGGTGGTGGTGGGCGGAGGCGTCTCGAGGAAGGGGACGATGTCGTGTGTCGAAAAAAAAAAATAGTATAGCGACTGAGCGCTGCTCCAGGAAGCAATCGTGAATAGCTCAAATAATTTGATTTTTTTTTTCGTGTTTGAATAATACGATAAGATAAGATGAGGTAAGATAAGATAAGATTAGTTTTCTCGAAGAGAGGGAAAAGTAGAATTGGGTAATGATAACAACAACAACAACAACAACAACAACAACAACAACAACAACAACAATAAGAATAAGAATAAGAATAAATAGCATGCGTACAGGGCAAATTCCCGCTAAACAGCTAGCTCTATGCTTTCTCTCTTTCTCTGTCTGTCTGTCTGTCTGTCTGTCTGTCTGTCTGTCTGTCTGTCTGTCTCTCTCTCTGTCTCTGTCTCTGTCTCTGTCTCTGTCTCTCTCTCTCTCTCTCTCTCTCTCTCTCTCTCTCTCTCTCTCTTTCTCTCTCTCCCTCCCTCTTCTCCTCTGTCTCTCTTCCCCTCTGTTTCCCTCCTCCCTCTGTCTCTCTCTCTCTCTCTGTCTCTCTCTGTCACTCTCTGTCACTCTCTCTCTCTCTCTCTCTCTCTCTCTCTCTCTCTCTCTCTCTCTCTCTCTCTCTCTCTCTCTCTCTGTGCGTGTCTCTCTCCTGCTGCAGCTCCTGCTGCTGCCTGCCTACTCTGCTACTGAGAGTGAAAACTGTAGCAGCTGAGTTGACACTGGTACAGAGAGACACAGTTTATACAGGGCTTACAGTACACAAAAAGAGCTATAAAGACACCATAAAAGAGTGTCTGAAGGACTTCAACATAAATTCTTCGACATTGGAGAGCTTTGCTCCTGACACATCCTTCTGGAGAGCAGTGGGCAGCAAATCATATAAAGCTTCAATTATAAAAAATGCTGAAACCAAGATAGAAGCCCGCAAGCTGCACACAGATGAAAGTGAGGCCTTTAAATGTTCATATTGTGGCAAACTTTTCTCTGCCAGAATTACTGTCATCGGCCACGAGTCATAAAACCTTTTTTTTTCTTCAAATTCTTCTATGTCGTTGGAGGAATGATATTCTCCTATGCGGATGTATTGGCCATTGTCAGACATTGACGGACGAGGGAAAAAAAGTTCAACTTACCAGTCGTGCCCCTCTCATATCACCCGCCACTAAACTTTGACGGGGAATCCAGAAGGCAGAAAAAAGTGGGGGGTTTTCGTGCGAGTTTCGTTTTTATCTCTTTTGACAATTTTGAAGACCAAGTACATGGTCTCAAGACCGATTTCATGGATTAGTAGTTACAGTTGAGAATTAAAATTTTTTTTAAAATATATATATACATATTTTGTCTCTTTTTGTTTGGGCGAGGGGGGGGGTCGTTTTAGTAGCCTACAGTAGATGCCTATGAACACAATAATGATCATTTAGTACAAGGAACATACAAACAGAGCCAAAACTGGAGAGAATAAAGAATAAAGACTACTTGTGGTACCCTCAAAACACAAGCTCAGAGTAAAAATTAGGGAGGAAGGAAGACGAAGGCGAAACGAAATAACTACTTCTGTCCATTGATGAGCCTGGCGTCTATATTGAAGCGGTTAGATGTTTGCTTCGCCATCGTTGTGACCAGAAGACCCCAGTTCGATTCCCGAGTCGGGAGATCTTGGTCGAGTGTCTAAATTTTTTCCTTCTGGGATGTTGTATTACTCTTAGTCCGTGTTGGCCCTCTCAGGTAGGGTTGAAGCCCGCCTCCTAAATTATCGCAGTTGTGTGGATGGGGGCCTAATGCACACTGCAAAAAAAAAGATGATTCTGTGTGTAATTTCACGAATTAACATTTTGTTGTATCCCAGCTGTGACAATTATAATAAGACGTGAAATCACACTATGCTCAGGGAAGTGTGTCCGTCTCTTCTAGAGAGGACAGAATGTTTTTGTGGACCCAGTTTGGACAAGATAGTGTGAAGTTTGTTGTTTATTTGTTTCTCCCAATGTGTCTCCCACAGACTGTAGGTTTTGACTTTGTTTTTAAAGTCAGTCTGTGGGAGAGTGTTCTTCGTTGATTCCAACAGAAGGGACAGGGATTCCTTTGCTAGGAGATCTACCTGCTCGTTTCCCCGGATGCCCACATGACTGGAGTGCTGTGCAAGCGCTATATTATTATGTTTTATTATCATTCTTTCCTTGTTTCATTTGCGTGTGGATTCTCAGTAGCAACTTTACTATTACTATTTTTGGGTGTACGGTTGTGTGATTTGTGAGTGATGTGATGCAGAATAGGGAATCAGATAGAATAAGAAAATATGTTTTAGGGGAATTTTCTACGGACTCCAATGCCACATCAATGGCACTGGCCTCCGCAGAGAAAATGGAGGCTTCGGGATGGAGCCTCCCTTGACCCTTAGTGTGTAGTCTCCTGTTTGAAACAGGGCAGCGGCGCCCACAGCTGAGTCCGACTTAGAGCAATCTGTGAAGATTATAGCTCTGCCCTAGGGTAATTTTTATTAGTGTTTTGTATACTGCTTTAAACATTGTGTTTGTGCTTGCTTTGTTGTGTGTGGTGAGGTTGTAAGTCTACTTTTGCTTTGGTAAAGTGCCATGGAGGGAAATCGAGGAAAAGAAATTGTTCAAGGTATTTCGTGGAAAAGTCTATGTTTTCGAGGCCCCCAAGAACTCTGAGGCCGAAAGGTAATTTATTTATTTATTGTTTCTGGCTGTATTCCAAAAATGCGGTCGTGTGCTAGGTTTTCTGGTGTTGAACTCTGTTTAATTTCGTACTGTAGTGAGAGTTTTGTGTACGTCTGAGTGTTCGTGATTGTACATTTGCCTCGGCCTGGAGGCTCTCCACTGGAGAAGTGCGAAAAGCCCCCAGGGCGAGGCGGACTCCTTGATATGGTACTGGGTCTATCCTTTTTAGGACAAGGGGTTTTCCGATCTATAGACTTGACAGCTGTATTCAAGCCTGGATCGGAAAAGGGAACAGTAAAGGTGGAGAAGATGTTTTGGATCCCCGCCCCACTCCGGATGAGACATAATTTTTACAGCGTTTAAGGCTTTTTGATTCCTCACACGGAGGTCTTTTATGTGTGAAATATATCTGAGTTCTTTTTTTTTGAGGCGTCAAATATTGTCCAGAGGAAACGAGCCTGGTTCTGGACTGGCATCCTTTCCCAGTAATGTGTCAGATTCGACTGCAGCACACGTCTGCCTGATGGGCAGTAGTGCACTGCAACCGTCTTTGACGGGGAAAACTTGAAATAATTTTTATTTACCCACTTTTCAAGTTTGCAGCTGCCTTTACATAGATCTTAACTAAGTATTTTTGAACGACAGCATTTCAGGAAGTTGTCTATGTATAACGAGCTGTCCATGTTGTTTTGGGGGGGCTAAATGATTGAATCTATTTTTATTTAAAACAAGAGAGCAGAGAGCATGCTTCCCTGGGGATCAACTTTTTCCCGTTGGAGAGGATCTGAAAGGAAGGATCCGACACGAACCTAGAAGGAAAAATTCTTTAGGAAATTGCCAATGAAGGCAGGGAGGTGACTGCATTGGTCGAGAGCGTGCAGGTCTCTGAAAATTCCGCACTTTCAGGTTGTGTCGAAAGCTTTCTCCAAATCGAAAAAAAGATGGCGACCATGTGGCCTCCTTCAGCAAAGGATTCGCGAATAAAAGGCTCCAAGGTAGGTAAGATTTAACACCTAGCCTTCTCGGATAAGGGCGAAAAATCTCTGCTGTCCCGAGAGCAAGTTCAGCACGTTAAAGATCTATTGGTGGTCCTAGATCGCTAAGAGTAGGCTTTGACCACCACCTGGGTAAGAATCAAAATTAGTTCCTAAAAAACGAAAATTAGTTTATATTTCGAGTGCGCTCATAATGACCTTATGCAGTTGCGAAGGCCGTAAAACACTTACCAAAAAAGAACCCCAAAAACAAAACCCTTGCATCCAGCATTATGTGGGGTATGATTGTTAACCTCTTAGCTAGATACACATGTGATGATACAACGAGAGTGTAATGAGGAACTTAACTAACATTTTTACTACATTTCTTAATCCTTCTGATAACTTTACACATGTCTTACCTTTGGAGCGCAGATAGATAGATAGATAGATAGATAGATAGATAGATAGATAGATAGATAGATAGA
>NW_004797312.1:638432-641296 GCF_000002075.1 Aplysia californica | reverse complement strand
CTCTAGTGGCCTAGAGGTTAGGGTGTTCGTCTCTCATTCAATAGGTTCGAATCCGGATAGTGAGGGAAAGTTTTCTTTTTAGCTAAAACTTTCTCCTTTCAAATTCTTTTCTGCTCTCTAACAAATGTTCTGTCGTCTGCTTTCGTCTCCAATTTCTGCTCCCACCCCCTCACCTCCTTTGCCCACTACTCTGAACTCCAGACTCTTTTTGAAGCCTTTTTATTGCTAATCCTTGGCTCCTTCTTACTGCTGTCTTTCAGCCACACCCCTGATCTTCTGGTAGGAAAGGTCTACACCTAGCCTTCTCGGACAAGAGCGAAAATTCTCGGAGGTCCCGTGTGCAAGTTGCGTAGGTTAAAGATCCCTTGGTGGTCCAAAATCGATAAGAGTAGACTTTGGCCGCCACCAGGGCAAAATTCAAAATTCCCTACCAACTCAAATTGTTTCCTGCGCGCTCATATAACATCATGCAGTTGTGAGCGCCGTAAAACACTTACTAAAAATAATAATAATAGAATACCGTGTAAAACAAATAGCTAATGATACATTACACTGTTCTATATGCCCCTTAGACAGAGACCTACTTATTAGCGTTCCTTGAAATGCATTGAACTATTTAAAGTAGTAACTAGGCTACACTGGAACAAATTAGAAGAAAGGAAAGGAAAAATGAAGAAAAGAAAAAAAATCCAATTTCTGTAATTAGATTTCAGAATCCCAAAGGCAGTGTTCTTTTCGAAACTGTCCTCTGGGAAAACGTAAGGTTGGCGCACCAAACAAGCGCCACAAGGACACCCTGAAAACGTATCTGATGGACATCAACATACATCCTTCGACAAGGGAGAGCCTCGCTCCTGACAGACCCAGCTGGAGAGCAACAATCACAGTGGGCAACAAATCATATGATGCTTCACGAATTAGAAATAATGAAACCAAGAGAGAAGCCCGCAAGCTGCCAACATCCACAAATACGAGTATAAGTGGGTCTTTTCAATGTTCAGAATGTGGCAAACTTTTCTCTACCAGAATAGGTCTGATCAGGCACAGCAAAAGCCACAAGTCATCTAAACCTTTAAAATTCTTTAAATTCTCCTTTTTCGTTGGAGAAATTATTCTCCTTTGTGGGTGTATTAGTCATCGTCAGCTGATATTGACGGACGAGCTATTATTATTATTGTTATTATTGTTATTATTGTAATTATATCATCATCATCATCATCATCATCATCATCATCATCATCACTATTATTATCACTATAGTGGGCAAGGAAGGAATATGCCCTGTATAACGGGTATGTATAAAGCACGCTTCAATAAATAATTAAGAGGGGATGTCAGCGGGCAACAGTATAACAAAGAATATATTATTATTATGTTGGATTGGAGTCAACAGGGTAACAGATCGAGGGGAAGGCCACGCAGAACTTGGAGAATAGTCTCAGAGAATGATGTACAGAAAAGTCGTAAGACATGGAATAAGGTCAAAAAGCTATCCCAGGATAGGGAAAAGTGGGCAGCGTTTGTCGATGGCCTGTACCTTGGTTCAGGGTTTTTTAGAGGGGGGGGGGGTTCGTTAGAGTTTTACGGCATTTGCAACACAATAAGGTCATATAAGTGGGGAAAATTAGAGTTGTTACAAGGGAGTAACAAACACAAAAAAGAAGGAAGGGGGATAAAGACGATATATGTTTGATAGGAAAGAAGGAGCAAATCACACCAGAGCACCCACCAACCACCCACTGGTTCAGGGTGAGAAAGACAATAGGAAATGTCAACACATGATTCACAATTCAAAACCAGTATATATAATCTTACAAACACGCCACCTCTCCGAAGCATTATGCAGCACGTTGCTATAAATTATTTTTTTAAAGCCAAGGGCTACTGTGTTTTGCTCATAGTTTGACCAGCATAACTTCAACAATGTCAAGACCCATTTCACTGACTATTTTCGTTTTTGTAAGTGTTTTACGGCGCTCTCAACTGCATAAGGTCATAAGAAGAATTTTGAATGTTGCCCGGATGGTGGCCGAAGCTCACTCTTATCGATTTTAGGGCCACCAAAGGATCTTTAATGTGCGCAACTTGCGCACGGGACCTCCGAGACTTTTCGCCTTTATCCGAGAGACGGAGAAGGCTAAGTGTTTCATCTTACTACCATAAGATTAGTGGTGTGCTGAAAGACAGCAGCAAGAAGGAGCAAAACAGTAGCAGTAGAGAGCCTGCAGAAAGAGTCAGGAGCCCTGAGGAGGGAGCAAAGGGGAGGGGGGAGGGACACAGAAGATGAAGACGAACGCAGACGGTAGAACATGGTTAGACAGCAGGAAAGGAGGTGAAAGGAGAACATTTTAGAGAAGAAAATGTTCAGTCGCTGTCAGGTTTCGAACCCGTGACCTATTGAAGGAGAGGTGAACACCGTAACCTCTAGACCACGAGAGCCCCTTTTCATCGACGTTTCGAGGCGGTTTCCTTGTTTAATGTTATGTGGGCTCACTCAGTATGCAGCTGACCTCCGCAGCCAGCAATTTTAAAATTTTTATTTTTGGTTTATTTCTGTCTGACTAAAGAGAAGCACGTATAATAATGGTCATTTAGTGCTGGAAAAATCTAAGACAGACAGACAGAAACAGTAGAGGAAAGTAAAGAAGTAGGACCTACCAGTGGCGCCCTCCAAACACCCGCTCTCCAGTCAGTGTACTACGTTCCTTGTCCAAAGTCTCACTCACTGCGCTATTTTTCTTTACTTTACTTTATTTATACGATTGCACCCATTCATTCTATTATGTAGTTCTTGTTGAAGTAGAAGAAGCAGAAAAAACTGAAGAAGAAGAAGAAGAAGAAGAAGAAGAAGAAGAAGAAGAAGA
>NW_004797312.1:611100-634682 GCF_000002075.1 Aplysia californica | reverse complement strand
AGAGAGAAAGAGAGAGAGAGGGAGTGAGAGAGAGAGAGAGGGAGTGAGAGAGAGAGAGAGAGAGAGAGAGAGAGAGAGAGAGAGAGAGAGCATTCCACTACGCTTATTCTGTAAGTTGTAACACTACCAATAAGCGTAAGTGATGTAAATACAATACATACTCCAGATCTCATTAACGACATACCGCCAACGAAGTAAAATTGTGCAAAACGAAACAAAACGAAAACGATCATGCCATCACAGAATCTCCGACAGAGAGCGACTCCAAGAAAAGTGCGTATTTGCGTGTCATGTGGTTTCTGGCGACAATGCACGAGAATGTTCCAAAAATGAGTCCAACGAGTTTGTATAAATGTTAATGATGTAAAGAGAAAGATTTGACGTCGCCCTCGAGTGACTCGCACAAAATTTAAACATCCATCTTCCCAAAAGGTGGTTTGCATACGTGTGTGTGGGAGGGAGGGGGGGGGGTAGTTTGACATGGGCGAAGTGGGACACAAAAATGATGTAATCAAAAGTTCTCCATTAAAGGATATCTCATATAGATATCTAGTTAATGGTAAGAAAAAAAATCAGATATCATTTTAATACAGCCATTTAATATCTGATTTAGATACTATTACTATACAAAGGTTGGGAAGTTTACGATTTCAATACAACCCCCAGGTAAAGGATAGCCTAGTGAAAAAGGGGGAAAAGTTGGCTTCTTGCATTGGTTGGTTATTGTATATACACACTCAGCTCACAGACAGCCAAGACAGGTTAAGCCCTGACTATGTTGTCGGTTCACGAAAAAGAAAGTGAGCAACACGTTTGCCTTTAATAAACGGGTTAGGCCTATTGATAAGTTTGTAACGAAGTAGAACAGGCGAGCATTCTATATAAATACACGAGCCAATGGAAACATTACATACTTGTTTAAAAATCGATTCTGTCATTATTTTCGTTTAATTCTGACTGAAAAGTATCCTGGAACAGTTTCCTTGGATGCTGGATCCTAATTATTGTCCTGGGTTGGCCCAGGCAAGCAAAGTCGAAGCAGCTTGTCTCCTAAATCATCAAAGAGGATGTAAAACTTTCAAAATCATTACGTGACAATCAATCAGGCGATAAATAATGTAATACCCATCTAGATTACTGACGTCTATTCTATACAATGTGTAGTGGTTAGGCACTTTGCTGTCACAAGCAAAAGAGCTGAGTTCGATTCCCGAGTGGGGAGAATTTTAATCTAGCATCTTGGTCTTTCTGGAGAGACACGGTCTCCCTTTCAGCCCCAGGTTGGCCCTGACGGGCAGAGTTGACACCATTTTCCTAAATAGTCTAAACTGCATTGACGAGAGGTGAAAAGCGCCTATATTTAATTCTAAAAACAATAAAATAGATAGACTTAGAGTGTGCTTTCGGTCAGTTCGCTCTCAGCCTGAGTACAATAACTAGTTTGGCTTAAATACAGTCAGTGGTGTGGGTTGGTGATGAAAAGGTGTGGCGCCAAGCTATCTGCAGGAGTCAAGTACATTCCCAATCAAGGAACAATATATGGGTTTTTGATCTTTGATTTCCTTTTGTGTTTGGACATGCGTGAGCCGCTACAAATAAAATGGCAGAACCAAAATATGCGCACATTTTTAAATTAGTTGGGCTTAAGCCAAAACAGGTGAGAAAAAGCATTTTGATGTGCAAGTGTGAAGCCTTGCTAAAGCGCATTGATTTTTAAACATGTAAGTAATGCGACTATTGGTTCATCTATTTGTATATAATGCTAGTCTATCCTTCTTTGTTACAAACAAATCAATAACCAGTTTATTAAAAGCAGATGTGTTGCTTACTTCCTACATGTATTTTGTGAACCAGCAACATAATCAGAGCATTTAACCCGTCTTGGCTGTCTGTGAGCTGTGCGTACGTGATAACCAACCAATGCTAGAAGCCAATTTTTCCATATTTTTCACTAGGCTGTCCTCCCTGCAAGTGATCAATATTACAATGATAAGCTAGTCTTGACTGTCTTGACATTGACAAGGATCTATGTTCGAGGGCTATCCCACGGAAAACCGGAATTTGGCTGTAATTTAAAAAGTATTCAATATTTTCACATTCTGTAAACGCACACTAGCAAAACAATCATTTAGGAATTTCCCAATTGAGCACCATGAACATCGCACAAACCAAACGAGCACAGCAGTTCTCCAAAGATCGTTACCCCCTTTGAAAATTGGTCAAGGGTAGAAGTGAGGTCTGTCATTCGGTTTCTGACCGCAAAAAATCTCAAACCTATAGAAATACACACTGAAATAAAGTCAGTTTACGGGTAGAAAGTAATGGCAAAATCACAGGTATGTGAGAGGTGTAGTAAGTACAAAGCCGGGCATACGGATGTCAATGACAAAGTTCACCCAGGACCTTGTTTTTCTGCCAAGATTGAGGACAACAAGAGTCGCATTAACAAACTCATTCAAACAGACAGGCCCCTTACAATTCGCGAAATTTCCCAGTCGCTAAACATTTCAAAGTCGACTGTCCATAGGATAGAGTTTGATGAGCTGGTTGCACTATCGAAAGGTCTCTGCTCGACGGATCCCAAAAGAGCTGACAGCTGACCACAAGACGCAACGTGTTGAAGTGTCTCAGACTTTGTTGAATCGTTGTCGCCAAGCAGTCACGGGAGTCATGAACGAATCTGGAGACCACCAACATTACGATGAAGCATTCCTGAGAAGCATTATTACCGGTGATGAGACTTGGATACACCACATGACCCCTGACACGAAGAGGAACTCAGTGGTTTGGAAGCACACGTCTTCACCTCCCCCGAAAAAGTTTATCAGCCATCGGAGAAGAAACTCATGGCCACGGTTTTCTGGGATGCTAAGGGTGTTCTGTTTCTTGACATTCTGGAAACAGGACAAACTGTTAATGCTAACAGATACTGCCAGACTCTTGATAAGTTGAGAGAGGTTGTGCGCAGAAAAAGACCAGGCCGGTTGTCCAGCGGGGTCATTATGCAGCATGACAACGCAACGCCACACACCGCAGCCGCTATGAAAGACTTGATCCAAAGATTCGGCTGGGAAGTTCTGCCACATCCCCCTCACAGTCCTGACTTGGCCCCATCAGATTATCACCTTTACTTTTTGGACAAATGAAATGCCATATTTCTGGACAGCGATTCACCGACGACAAAGACCTCGTGGAGGCCGTGGAAGATTGTTTGAAATCCCTTGACAAATTGTTCAGGGATGGTATCTTCTCCCTGATCCAGCGATGGGAAAAATGCGTCCAGCGGGATGGTTATTCATCATCATCTAGTGCCAGATCTGCGACAGACATCGGGGATCATGGTTTTCCATTCATTCCTTTGCTCGGATGCTCTAAAAAAAGCTACGTTTCCCTGATCTTTCCCTGTTACCCATTTGCTTAGGTTCCCTAAGTATGTTGTTCTGGGCCTACCCCTGCCTCGCTAGCCCTCAATTTGGATGGTTATTGCATTGAGAAATAAAACACATGTTGAGGTAGGATGGGCCACATTATTATTATAATAGGACAGAGATTGTTGCTTTTATGGACCTTTCCCGGTTTTCCGTGGGACAGCCCTCGTATTTTTCGAGCACTCCCCCCCCCCCCAACCACCACAAACAGATGGCCTGGTTCAAATCCCCAGGAGGGCATTCTTAAACTTGGGTCGTTTTGTGGAGTTTTTAAAGCTCTCAGTCTCAGCCCATTTGGCTTGGTTTACATTCTATCAGAGATGGGCTGTAAATTTGGAGGACCTGCTTCTTAAATACCGGCAGTGAAAGTTTTGAAAGGGATGTTAAACCTATAGGCTACTTACTTTTACTTACACCAGGGTTATCTGCATGGTAGTCCAGCATGATAGCAACTGAGTGAAGCGAGCGCCCACAGTAAGGGATGGGACTGGGACACAAAGTCCTTGGTAAGTGTGATGAAATATTCAGAGAAGAATCAGACTGATCAAAGACGACACGAAATAAAAATATTCACACATTGGGTTCTATATATTGAGAAACGTTTTTTTTATTTAGTCATTCATCTCTCTTAACTATCCCATGATTTACACTGGAGGATTTTTATATCATTAAACATGACGACATTCGCACCAAGGCAAAATCATGAATCTTGTATGCACGTTATAAGTAGAGCAAGTTCTCAATATGAGACATGCTGATGGTCTCCTCATACATTATATAGTAACTTTCCAAATACACAGTATTTTATTTAAAGAATATGACTATGGGTTTCAAATTGAAAGCTTCAAACATGGATTCAAACTCAATCACATATCATTATTTCACAACAGACCTTTTGCCTACAGTTTAGTACAAAGATGAACATCGATACAATTACAACCACTACGTGAAGGGGAAAAGTAGACAGACAGAAACAGCAGAGGGAATCAGCCTACCAGTGGCACGCTCAGACCATCCAGATTTAAAGTTTGAACAACCCCCTAAATCAGGCATGGGCAAGCATATTCAAGTCGCAGGCCTGATAAAATTATTCTGAAAATATTATGGACAGGCGAAATTTGGATGAAACATTAAAAATACTCAAGCTCTCAAAAGTAAGACTAAAATTCACACTATAGTATATGTCACTCAAAGGCATTTCGTGAGATGAAATTTTAGATATAGGCCTACTAAACTTTTAATTTCCAAAATGGACAGGTTTTTAAAAAATTAATCATCGACTCGATGTGCCACATTCATCATTAATTAATTACTAGGTCGACGCGCAGGCTGGACCGAAATGGCTCATGGGCCAGATCTGGCCTGTGGGCCATAGTATGCCAGGCCTGACCAAAATAGTATAGCATGTTATCAAGGTTAGATGAGGAAAAATGACAAACACTATATCACCGTATCCCAAGATAATGCAAAAGGTACAAGAAAACAAGGCACTTTCCAAAAGAAGTGTCAGTCTACATATATGTATGATATTTACATTATTTACTGAGAAATGTCTGACATACTATGAATGTAGACAAACATAAAATAAGTAACTTCACTCACTTTTTCTTCAAAGTCATTATTGGGCTACTCAAAAAAAAAAAAAATGCACACAATCATCTTGTTCGTTTACCACTGTTAGCAACAATCAAATGGATAGACCTACTGATAAGCTGAAAGCTTTATAATCAAACGTCAAGAGGAAAATCACAAAGAAACAATTGAAAATAGGGACACTTGCAAAGTGAGTAGTATTTATCACCAGTATGTGAAGATAATGGGGGAAAAAAGAATAAATACAATGGACTTCATTTCACATTAATGCCATTCAACATGAAATTCCTGTTAACTTGAAAGGGCATCAAATCCATAAGCTTTTGTTTTTCTTTCTTTATTCAAGCATTGCAACTTGCCTCAACACGACATCTGATTAACACGATTGTCTGGTCCCATGATGAAGTTCCATGTTGTACTACCTTTTACTTGATTTAAGGCTCAAGAAAGACACTAGAAAGAAAATTCATTCCATGAAAGCTATTTTGTGGTGCCCAAAGAAAACCTAAATCTTGTAAATAATCTGATAGTGAGACAGGATACCGTGCAAGCAATAAATATACATAAGTGTGAAGATAGGCCTACTCCTCTGAAAGTCTAAAAACATGAAAAGAGAAAACTAACATAAAGAGGAAAATCCTGGAAGCAGATCTGCGAACCACTTTATGATAAAAAATAGGAGAGCTCCTAAGAATCCTCCCTAGTAATTGGAGATGGGGGGAGGGGGGGGGGGTGTAATCAGTCTTCAAAACATCAGTACACTAATATTAAGATTATGTAACAAACTAGCCATGGCAAAAAAAAAAACCCAACATGTATTGTACAACCACGCCAACAAAACAACAAATAAACATGTGTATTTTCACTTTGTTTATGATAAGTCATACAAATAACGCCAAAAAAACCCTGTAAGCCATTCCCCCACCCCCCCCCCCCCCCCCCTTTCCAAAAAACAACAGAAGGCTCTGGTTTTATCAAAGTACTCGGCAGATCTACTGGACATAAAACTAAGAGGCACAAGATTTTTAGACTAAAGTTTTTCAGGTCAAAGATGATAATGGTGTCAAAGAGAGGAATGTTTTCAGTTTTCACTAGAGCACACAAATAGAGATGGTACAATCTTTAGACATAAGATGTCATTATTTACCCACAAAAACACAGGCAATGCAATAAACAGAACAACCTAATGACTGGGATGTATTAAACAAAATAATATGTTTATCACTATATGGTGATATCATGACATTATCACTATATGGCACTGAGCAGAAAGGTGAAAGCCCACGAGCTGCTGGTTCAGACAACAAAGTAAGAAAAGAGAGGTAGTAGAAAAAAATATATTTCTATTTGTTCACATGGAGAAAAGTAACAACAGCACATACTGTGCATACGTAAAAATAAATATAAGTACCAGTAAACATAAGATCAGAAAATGTCAAACATCCAACCAATAAGGAGAGAATGACAAATCATGCCATAGTGTAGCACCCTGTATCCATTTGCTGCTGGATGAACCAAGAAGAAGTGAGAAAAGTATCTTTTGAAAGGATACAACATTCTATTCCACAGAGCAGGAATTCAAACTCATAACATTTTAATTGCAAGTCAAACATCTTATCCCTGGGCTCAAATGATCCCTACTACGGAATAAAAAAGACACCTCAGTGTGCAGGAGGGGGGAGGGGGGGGAGGAGGGAGAAGGAATAAATATTTGACGTTTGAAAGAGATAGATATATGAGGAAAAAATAAAGAAGAGAGGGAAGGGAAAACAAAGCAAAAGGAAAAGGTCGGGAAAACAGAGACTCAGCTTGTAACTGATGCCATACCTCTAGACTTAGTGAGATTCCAGAAAGAGAGAAGAGAAGACTAAATCTGGACCTGTCCAGAAGGCATCAAAAGCTGCTCCCCCTTGACCATAAACAAAAGACAAAAACTACAATTTCACACATTACCTGAGTGAAACTTTAAACTAGGTTATATATTATATACTCCAACAACATTTTTACAATGATAAATCAGACAGAACTATGAACCTGTGGACAAAATTCACAGGCGCATTATTTTTTTATTTGGTCCTTATCTAGGAGAATACACCATGTAGGCTACATATATATATGCTGTTTTTCCATTGGTCCAGCTTCAATTTGAAAAAAGCAACATATTTCAATTTGTCAAAAAGAGCAGAGTACACACATGAAAAATTGAAAGAAAGACTAACAAATATGGGGACAGTTCTCGAATATGCTTTGCTATTACATTTTCTATGTTACATAAACACCCAAAAGAAGAAAACACTGTCCAGGTACTTTTAATATAAACAAATTCAAAACTTAACAAACAAAAAAAAAAGGAACATTTCTTGGTTTTTAGCAAAAATGGTTTTGGTCTTCAGCATGAAGGCATCCCTCACAGTTCAGCTGGGTGATCTTCCTCTTTCATTTTAATAACCACTTTTCCCATAGACTTGCGGTCCAGAATGTACTGGTATGCTTCATTGACCTGGGGACAAAAGTCAAAGACCAGATAAGCATTGACATCCAAATGGTCATTTCATGCTGGGAAAAAGTAAAGCAGACAGACAGAAACAACAGAGAGAAAGCAAACAAGTAGGACCTACCAGTTGCGACCTCCTACCACACGCAAATAAGCATTAAATCTACTGTCATCGACACTATCATCACAATCCTAATCAATGTTTTTAAGAAAGTGCGGAAAACAAAACAGGGAGTTTTGTTAAGCTGTTGAAGGTTGTACAAGACACATCATTTTAAGGTTGTGACTCACAGCGCATTGATAAAAACAAAAATTAGAAAGATCATTTTTACATCACTTCTCTTTATTTCCCTTATATCAAAGGGGGACACTTTAAAAAAACATCCTAATTAACTTGTACAAGTGAAGCCATAATATATATATATAACATACCATAACATTACCACCCACATGATATACAGCACAATCAAAACAAAAACACAGTGCCTAAACTCTATAGACGATTTAACAAAGACATACAGCAGCGGACTTTGTTTTACACAAGGTCATTTGACACCCAAGAGGGCTCTCGTGGCCAAGAGGTTAAGGTGTTCGCCTCCCATTCAAAGGTCCCGGGTTAGAATCCGGGTAGCGATCGAAAAATTTTCATCTCTGAAACTGTCTCCTTTCACCTCCTTATCTGCTCTCTAGCAATGTTCTGTCATCTGCATTCGTCTCCTCTTTCTGCCCCCACCCCCTCACCTCCTTTGCCCCCTCCTCTGGGCTCCTGACTCTTTCTGCAGTCTTTCTACTGCTACTTCTTGGCTCCTTCTTACTGCTGTCTTTCAGCCACACCTCTCATTTTCAGGTAGGAGAGACCTACAGCTTGCCTTCTTGGACAAGGGCGCAAAATCTCGGAGGTCCCGTGTGCATGTTGTGCACATTAAAGATCCCTTGGTTGTCTAAAATTGATAAGAGTAGGCTTTGGCCGCCACCCGGGCAAAATTCAAAATTTACTACCAACTGAAAAATGTTAAAAGTGTCCCGCACGCTCATATGGCCTCAGCAGTTGCGAGCCTCGTAAAACACTTACCAACACAAAAAACAACAAATGACATCAAAATCCAGTTCACACGAAAGGACTTCAAATTCCAGTTTTTTCCCTTACTTATTCTATACATTACAACTGGCCTGAAAAAAATAATAATCTGTGAAACACAAAGAAATCCTCTGGTCCCATAAAGTTCAAGTCATCAGGAGTTTACTGTATTTCTTAATGCCTTTTAGTAGAGAGAGGGTCAAGGTGTCTTGCTAAGGCCCCAGTTAGACAGGATAGTCCAAACTGTAGTGCCCCGTTCGTCGAGAGACAGTTTACACCGCTAGTAATTATAATAATAACAGGTATCATTTGTTCAGCGCATACTCCCGCTCTACAGCAAGCTCAAGTCGATTTACAATCTATATTATTACCCCAGCAGACCTAAAAGCATTCTGAAACAATCTCAATTTCCTGGGAAGCATACAGTGCAAGCTGCCATTTTATAGGCGCTTGAACACTAACATACTGACAAGGTCTTTTGCTGTCTATGGCTGGGTACCCGTTCCCACCTAGGTGAAAAGAGGAAAATCCGTGCAAAGTGCTTTTCCAGAGGACACAACGTCAGGCCTGATGCTCAAACCCCCAAATCAGTAACCTCACTATTACGAGTCCGGTAGCTTATCTACAAGACTACTGACACCACGGTATATATATATATATATATATATACTGTTCATTTCTCAGTTCATCTCCACTGTGTATTACAGTGGATCCTATTGTATTATAGCTGTGGAAAAGGAGGTGGGAGAGGAAAAGAAATCGACCCAGATGCACATGGTATATCCTATTCAACCCTATCCGTACGTCATGCTTTACTATCGTATCCATACAACGTGGGGAACTCTGTGCCACCACTTTCCAAAGAAGAGATTTACTCGTTAATCCGATGTGTACGCTTCGCATAGCAGTCTGTCAAAATGATGTTTTGAGAAGTACTGAAAGTTTCAAAGAGATCTTCGTACTAGAAGTATTCTAAAATGTGAAGAATACAACCCAGGGGGGCACAAAATGACCCAAGGCAGTACGGATAGGGTTAACACACATAAAGTTGGAAAATGTTGCTCTATTTTTCAAAACGATGACGAACAATTCTTCAATTACACAAGAAAGATGCTTGCATCATTCAAAGAGAAGTTTTTCCATGTGGAGGACAGGATTTATCACCCTTCGCTAAATTACTATCACTGTATCTTTTGTCACTTTTTGTGAACAAATAGGGTATTTCTTTGACAAGTTTAATAAGTTTTAGTAATTGGGTCTTCGTCATCAAGATCCTCAGAAGAAAAAAATGTGGTTTGAGTTTCCCTGTCACTCATTCTGATATCATGCTTTAAACTTGTTATAAGAAAGATCACTACTCTTTAAACTGAGGTCAAGAGAAACGATGAAGAAAAATTGCAAGGAGAGCACATGAGCTGAAATTTTTACCAACTGCAGGAAAAACAGCGCTATTCGACTCTAACCGCAATGACATGGTATATTACATCCTTAGACTTTGACCGTTATCTCACTTGCATGCATTTCAAGTCTCAGAGGCATATTGCCGCCTGTGTAAACACTACCTCTATTTTGATTGTTACTATTTCCATCAAGGCACCATAGTACAGTTTGGCCCATCTTGTCTAATTCCTCACTTACAGACATGCAACAGTGTGCTCTCAATCCCAATACATCATCAAAGACATTCAAAGTAAACCAACATTCACAGAAAACTTAACAACAGGAACAATGAAAAAAAAAAGAAAGAGAACTGAGCGATAAAGAAGTCAAATACATCCACCTGATGATGTTCACGTGTGTGATTTTGTCATTTAAAAAATCAAAGGCTTGGTGCCCAAGTAGGTGGTGGGCTGCTGGACTCAATTCCAAAATGTTGCGATTTCCGTCCCTGAGTTGCCTGTTATTGATGCTGTGGGCTAATACTTTCTCTCAAAAACGTGAAAATTGCAGAGATATAAGGAGCCTTTTCTCAAGCACACATATATATTATGTTAATACCTCCTATTCCGATTGTGCACACAAAACTAGAAACATAAGTGTAAGTTAGAAGCATATCCTACACTGTAAAATTCAATTCTGTGTCATGAGTAGTGTCCACAGGCCCTGCTGCTAAACGGTCCACCCTTCAAATTGGCACTGATTGAAAAAAATGAAAGACAGCTTCAAAGACCTCCTTGCCGACCACGAAAAACAAGCAGCTCAAATACGTTCAACCCACTCTGTGAAAGAAGGTCAAAGGAGTCACAAAATTTTCTCAAAACAGCAATGCTGAGTGCCGCAACCCAGTTCTAGCGTAAAGTAACAAACATAAATTCTGCAGTACCTGATCCAGAGGGAAGGTCTGCCCCACGTAAGGGCGGAGCTTATTCTCCCCCACGCCTTGCAGTACTTGAGTGATGGACTCATAGAAGGCCACAGGGTTTGCCATGGAGTAGCTGCCCCAGAACACGCCGATCAGCGAAGCCGACTTGAGCAAAAGAATGTTAGCAGGAATGCTGGGGATCTTGCCAGAAGCATATCCAATTGTCACCGCTCGTCCTTCAAAGCCCATACTGTAGATTAAATTAAATGAGAATAAAGTGCTTATTTATAGTTTTAAAAAACTGAAATTTAAATAACTCCTTAGACCTTCGATTCATTTTAAGTATCATTGCTGTTTGTTCAAAGTAAATGTTATTATTCATCATTCGAAGAATAAATATAGACTTGAAAAGGTGTAAGAGCAAACAGGTAATCTGATCACCTCAACAGCTTTTCTGGTGTTTTTATTCCTGTGAAAAAAAACCAACCCACTAATCCAATAAATGCTGCTGTAAAAGCAAAATAGAAATCCAAGCATTCTTTTGAAGTAGCAGAGGAAGGAAAAGGGACAAAAAAACATGAACATAAAGGGAAGACATAAAGTGCTTTTTTGGGTGGGAGAGGGGGGGGGGGGGTTGTTTGTCTGTCCTACTCTTACCAATATAAATGATATTATTAATGTTAATGCATTAATGCATGTGGTTGGAGGGTGCCACTGGTAAGTCCTATTTCTTTACTTTCCCTCTGTTTTTTTTGTTAGTATGTCTGTGATACCCAACACTACATTACAGTTCTTGTATCATCGTGCTTCTCTTTATTCACACTTGGTGGTAATGGCTCCCCCCCCCCCCCCAACACACACACAATCAGGCCAAGCACTGAAACACAGAAATCATAAACAACACTGTCCTATCTAGATTTCATGCTATAACAGAAGGCATTTACTGTGAGCCAAGCACGGGACAAATGTTCTCAAGCCGCACACTCCTACTGACCTTTTAATGCATTCCAGCAAGGTGTCTCCTCCAACCTGATCCATGACCACGTTGACCCCCTGACCCCCAGTGTACTCCTTGACCTTGTCCCTGATGCTCTCTTTTGTGTAGTCAATGGCTTTAGCAGCACCATGCTCCAGCAAAAAGTTGCACTTGTCTTGGCCACCGCACACAGCAATCACCTGTTGGGCACAAACAAGTATATGTTGAGGGGTTGCTCACAGCATCAATCCGTGAACGACCATATGAGTCACAACACAGTGGAATCAGGCGCTTTCCAATTTTTGGGCATGTGGAGTTATTGGTATCACTTTAAAGCTTGCTTATTTGTCTTACTTTCAATTTTTAAAAAATACTCATCCATCTTGAACAGAAGTCGAGATATTTGTGATTGAAGGAGGTGGGCCTAATTTCAGAGGAAATATAACTTAATAAGCGAGAAAATGGTCACCAAAGCTTCACTACTAACACAGCTTGGGAGTCCATGGAAACTAATGATGTACATTTTTTGTGCCTTTACTTAACATTTTTTCAGTAAAATCCACACAAAATTGGGTTTTTGAATGGATATAAAAGGTGTTGAACCAAAAAACAAAAAATTCAATGAAAATTGCCAAACCAGCGGAAATATGTCGGTTTCTTCAATTTCATAATTATGACGAGCGCCTGATTTCACCACCATGACTGAAATATTATATTGACGTTTGCTTTCAGCATTGATCCAATAATGGCAATATTTCATTACGAACAGAATTTTTTTTAAAGTAGCACCATATACAAGGAGAAGGAGCGCATCATTCCAAAGCATGTACCAACCAGCCACAACTATTCATAATTTGTGCTAAGAAACGCGCATTCAAAAATTACAAATCTCATCTGAAAGACTCAATGTATAGACACTTTTGAAGGTAAAAACAGTCTGAGAAAGTATATCTCTTGTCTAAAAAGAAGATGCTAAGTATACATAATATATCTATTTATCCTACAGTCACATGTACACGGTAAGTACTCTCAACTACTCTCACTAAATGAAAGCTGATGATGTGAGGTTTCATTTCTCTTTGTTTTAGTAGAGGTTTTTCGGCGCTCGCAACTGTGGTCTATTCGGTTGTTTAATTTGCAATATGGCGAGTTGGTCAATGGCAGGGGGTAAGGCCTAGCCTATTGTATTGTTTGGCTGAAAGTGTGAGAGTGAATGAGTAAAGTGAGAGTCACAGTTCAATTGTACTGTTTGGTGCAAAAGTATAAAAGCAGTCTGGATTACTACAGGTCAGACTTTAGAGGGGAGAGCTGTAGCAAGGCAGAGGAGGCCGGCTGAGATTTCGGGTGGAGAAAAGGCAAGTTAGAGCCTCGGTTTATTTCTGTGTTGTGTGTGAGATTTCAACGCACCGGGGCCCCATCGCGGAGGAAAGGATCACCATCCGGAGAGAAACAGGTTTGGCTAACCCCTATTGTAAAAGCAGGCAAACAAAAGGTTAGTGTTAAACCGTTAAACATTATTTTATGTTCAAGTAACAACAGCAACTGCACAAGGTCATATGAGCGCAAGAAGATTAGAGGTGCTATATCATCCAGTGCCAGATCTGCGACAGACATCGGCGATCATGGTTTTCCATTCATTCCTTTGCTCGGATGCTCTCAAAAAAGCTATGTTTCCCTGATCTTTCCCTGTTACCCATTTGTTTAGGTTCCCTAAGTATGTTGTTCTGGGCCTACCCCTGCCTCGCTTGTCCTCAATTTTGCCAGTGAGAGCTAGATGTTCAAGACCCTTATGTCTATTCAGGTGTCCCAAAAACTGCATTTGTCGTTTCCTGATTGTTTTTAACATTGAGCCTCCCGCGTGGGCTTCATCAAGCACTACCTCATTTGATTTCTTTTCCTTCCACAATACTCTTAGCAGTTACAAGAGAGTAACAAACATAAAAAAGAAGGAGGGAGATAAGGACGATAGATGTTTGATAGGAAAGAAGAAGCAAACCAAACCAGAGCACCCACCGATCCCCCCACTTCATTTCTCTCCGGAGACCTTTGTTAACATTATATTGCAAAGTTATAGCAAACTTTTCAGGAAGGAAGAAAATGAACCTCAGGCACAAGTCAGTGATAAGCATTTAGACGGGTAGTCACTGATGATGCATGTCCTCGAGCAAGACAGGATTTTCAATCCTTTGAGCCCTGACCTCCTGAGACTACCATGCCCCTCTGCATGAGCTCCTGAACCATTCATGGCTAAATTTCTCTCACATTTATAATTATCATCGTCAGAATCACATTCCATATCCCACAAAGGGTAGTTCTTATCATCATTACCAGCATCCAATTCAGAAAGATCTTCAAAATAATTAAAAATGTCCAGTGAGGTGAACACTGTTTTCCATGCGCGTTTTGTCCCAGACAGGCCCAGTTGGGGATAGAATCTTGCTCACTGTTTACCGGTGGCTAGGTATACAGACAATTTCACACCCCACCAGTGTACCAGTGGCTAAGGCTCAAAGAGTTAAAAAGTCATAAGAATGGCAGGCCATGCGAGCTCTCACCTCGCAGTCGAACATATTCTTGGCAATGTCTGTGATGGCCAGACCTGTCGCTCCAGCAGCGGCAGTGACAAGAACACGCTCTCTGGGATACAAAAAAAAAGATTGTGCAACATTTTAGAAGGACACAGTCACAAGAGGAAAAGAAAGGCCTATAGATAAAGAGATAGGACAATTTTTTTTTGGTATGTTTTATAGCATTTGCAATACAAATAGGTCACTACACCACTGTCGTTGATCTGAGCACACCGCAATATGATAGGTTGGACAATCAGTCAGTTTAAGTAAATGACCAAAACACTAAAATCATTGAAGCAATTTTGTCAACACACAACATAGATCTTCTGTACGTACGTCTTCTTACTTAGAGACAAGTGCTTTTTGTTGGTTTTAGTAAGAGTTTTACGGCACTTGCAACACAATAAGGACGTATGAACTGACAAAAATTAGAGGTGTTACAAGAAAGAAACAAACACAAAAAAGGAGGAGAGATAACGATGACAGATGTTTGATAGAAGGAAAGAAGCAAACCACACCAGAGCACCCGCCAACCATCCACAAACAAGCACGACACCATTGTAAGAATCATAAATAACCAAATGAAATAAATATAATGAACTCTCACCGTTTCTTGAGCTTAGCCTTCCTATTCAGAGCCATCATAGCCGTCCCATAGTTGACAATAGTGGCTGCTGCCTCTACCAAGCTCAGATTGTCTGGGACTGGGATAAGCCCCTGGAAAAAGTCACAAAACATGAAACTCAAACTGTCTCTGAACTTAAAATCAGCTGTGCAGTCGGCAGAGGATGAGATTTTATTTCCACAAATTATATCAAATATATAAAATGGCAGCTTGCACTGGATGCTTGAAGCTATCAGGTCTTTATTAGTTTCAGTACAGGTTTTACGGTGCTCGCAACTGCATAAGGTCATATGGGCGCCAGAAGATTATAGGTTTTACAAGAGAGTAACAAACATAAAAAAAAGAAGGGGAGATAAGGACGATAGATGTTTCACATGAAAGAAGAAGCTATCAGGTCTGCCGGGGTCTATGCAAGTCTAACATAGATTGTAAAGCGCATAGAGCTTGCTGTTGAGCGGGACTTTGCGCAATACAAATGCTATCCGTTATTATTATCAACATGAAGACTGTTTCTTGTTGTAAACATGCAATAGCAGACTGTTTTATTAATCGTTTGTCTGACTGACTGTTTGCCACAAACAAACATTTTTAAGACTGCCCTGCCAAGATAGAGCATTAGTTTTCAGAATACCAACTAAAGCTAGGATAGTCGAGGCACGTTTTCTTTTTTGGTACAATTTTACAACATGAAAACTAAATTCTTGCGTCTTTTTACCCACCAAAAACAAACCATATCTGCATCTAAAAATGAGACAAATCTAAAATGGACCTGTATAAGAAGAATACCCCTATGAATGCCGCAAGGCGAAAGAAAGGGTATTCAGAATGCTCATTTTACAAATTTGACACCAGCATCTAATAACACTGAGCAAGGTGAGAGAAAAGTTTTGAAAACTCCTCACAAAATTCAATAGTTAATCACAATGGTCATAGGCACAATAGTTCAGCACAAAACCAGCTTAACAGTTTGTCCACCAAAATAGAAATAAAATCAAAAGGCAAACAAACAACATATGATACAAAGGAAACAAAGTACGACAGAGTTTCGTGGCTCCCACCTGACAGTCAGCAACACAGTACTCAGAAGCTCCTCCAACAGAAGTTCCCAAAATACAGAAGACACGATCTCCTTTCTTCACATTGTTGACACCAGACCCAACTTCCACCACCTTGCCAGCAATCTCAGAACCTGCAATACAAAACCACAAGTACGAAAAGGTCCCTCCGCATGCAAAAGTTGCTCTAACATTACCAGGTTAAAAGTCTCACATGACCCTTCTGACCGTAAACAAATTTCATTCTCTGTGGCACCAACATTTAGGTAGCCATGTCATGCATGAAAGATAATTTTAACTTTAAGAAGGGAGATAAAATCTAGACTTTTGCCTGTTGAGCTTAGAAGTGTGAGCTGTAGGTCTCATAAACCCCTCAATCAAAATTACTGAGCTGGTCATGGGCCTCAGTCTTTCCTCGAAAGGAGTTCCGCAGAGGGCCCGCCGGCTAACAGCACTTACCCTAACCGTAACCGTAACACTCCCTAACTCTTGTATAGTTTGCTTTGTGGACCTTGTCATGGTAAGTGCCGGCTCTCTGCGGAACTCCTTCCCTTTCCTCTTTATTGGTTGAATTTGGACTGCAAAATCAGTACAAAATAGGGATACTAAAAACATGTTTCATTTCCTGAACAGAAGGGATGAAAATGCGTCTACCCCTTCACTGCCCCGCTGAATCATCCGCGGGCCAAGAAGTGCTCCCCTGTGCCATGTGCCCGCTGATTCGGTGGGCCTATGATGAAGTCATTTTTCAGTGTAATTTTCCACTTTTTGAAGGGACAAAACTGTGTCATGACTAATCCTCATTGATATTACAGCTGTCTCCCGTGAATCTGAGCGTCATTTTCATCGTTTTGAAGTAGTGAAGTTTTGACGTTCTGAGTTGTGTGTTTTGGGGGGTTTTTTTGCTTTTCGCAATGGGATCCAACAGACCAGTCCATCGACCTTCCTTTTTAGCTGCAGAAGTTCTAGACGAAATTATGAAAGACTGTAACAGTGATGATAATGATTTCAATAGATTTTCTGAGTTAGGGGCTCTATGTGACGCTTGTAGTAATTGGAGCAATTTTCCGCGGCACAGCTATGTAGCTCATAGCGGGCAGTGAAGGAGTTAAACCCATTATTGTTTGTGATGCAAACACTGCTAAATCAGACTAACCTGGAACAAAAGGAGGCTCCACTTTCATTTGATACTGTCCCTTACTAGACAAAATGTCCGCAAAGTTGATGCCGTTTCCATGAACTGATAGTAACACCTGAAATGAATCCATCAAGCCACTCTGAACAACTTAGCCTGGAACATTGTAAATATCTTGGCAATAAACTGAAGACATTTCTGTTTAAGTTTAAACATTTTAAATTGCACATATTATGATTAAAAAGAACCAGAAAAATTATTTCAAATAGTAGCCTTTCCATCAGTTTAATCAGTGTTGTGTTCAGAATAATTCATGTTACATTTACATATTTATACACATGCACAAGGGTAAATGCAGGGGGATGTTTTAATATAGTTTAAAAAACTTGGATTATAATTTGTAAACCAAGAGAAGGAATATGTCTTAAAATTATACTGACATAATATCTGCACCATAGAATCAATAAACTCACCATCGGCTTACTACTAAACAACAGCAAACAAATAGAAATTCAAAATTGACTCATTGTGCTGCATTACAATTGACTTGACCAGGTAGGCCTAAAGCTTAGAAAAATAACATCATAAACCCCACATTAATCAAGCATGGTGGTGCGAAAGATCTATAAAAGCATTCTATACAATCTTAATTAATTCTTTAACACATACAGTGTCGAAAGTTCAAATAGTGAAAAACCCTCAGGTACCGCACCAGTCTAGAACGACGAAGCCATGGTAGAATTTTTTTTTAACTAAAAAATTATCACAGTCCAAGAAACACGTTTAAAAATGCACATTCAGCTGTTATATAGAGTGACTTTCTTTGATATAATATAAATTCAGTGCCAGAAAAAATTTCAAAAGTAGGTACAACTGAAAAAGAATGAAAGTTGTTTTTGCTCTCCTGAAAAATTTTGCTCACTGGTTTAGAGTATTTGAAAAGCTTGCAGCCGATACGACTACTGAATAAAAGAGCAAAATATCCACCTCTGAGGCTCCCAAACTTGAGGGGAAATCTGTCTCTCTTATTTCCATAGGATGACCAAGTTTTGTGCAGACAGCAGCTTTGTATGTCCTGGCCGAGCATTTGATCGGAGACACACTGAGAAGACTTCGGTTGTGTTTCAGAACATTACAGGCACTGTAAAAAATATTTTTTAAAAATTCATTTCAAACCTCCAGGCTATGCCAGTGAAATGTGGAGCTAGAGATAAAAGAGAAAAAAACGGTTACAATGTAAAATAGAAACACCCATCTCAGAAAACAGACAATGGCTTTCTCAACAATGGGTCTCTTTGATAAGTGATGATCTATACATGTGACTAAATGAAGAAAGACGCAAACTATTTTTAGGTAATAATAATAATAATAAATAGCATTTGTATAGCGCATATCTCCGCTCAACAGCAGGCTCTATGCGCTTTACACTATATTATTACCCCAGCAGACCATAGAACACTCCAAAACATTCTCAGCTTCCGCGGAAGCGTACAGTGCAAGCTGCGGATTTCACGCACTCAAACACTATCAAACTGACAAGATCTTTCTCTGTCTATAGCTGGGTACCCATTTCCACCTGGGTGAAGTGAGGAAAATTTGTGCAAAGTGCCTTTCCCAAGGACACAACGTCGAGCCCCTGACGGGATTCGAACCCATGACCTTACGGTTGCGAATCCAAGAGCCTAACCACTAGGCCACCGACGCCACTGGTAAGGCGGCCATCTTGTGTGATGTCAGACCGGGAAACCCCTCCGATCATGTGACTACATGATCTAAACATAGCCAACCGCATGGCACCAAAGATCATGTATACCTACCATGGCACGATGTTTAGTGCAATGTTTGTCCAGGAGACGTACTGGAAATGTGATATGATGCGGCGCTCCGAATCTCTTCTGCGTATTGTTTATTGGGCCAGAGGGGGGGGGGGGGGGTAATCTCCGGGTGTCTTTACGGCAATTTTTGTGTGCGTTATTATTTTCTTTGCGTTTATCGTGTTTCGATTTCAAGCATCAGCTTTCTTACTCTTCTGAGCATCAACGATCTAAGCCCTCTTCCATCAACAGAGCATGGCTGATGTGCTGCAGTAAGCTGCAAGAGTGAAATTTCACCATGCAAAACACATTGATAAGGATTTATAATACGTCTAGCTACTGAACCAACATGTCGTTCCATGCGGTAACTTCAAAAAATTGTGAAGTGTGTAGTGTAGTAGAGAATCCTTGGTATCTCCGCAGTCTTATAAAAATAGTCTGTGGGTATCCCAGGATGTGATGACATCACATTCATTACTAAAACAAGCAGCCAATCAGGCAGGTGCTTCGTTTAGCCGCATGTATGGTCTGTGCTCCACTTACACTTACCTCCTTCCCCCTGCTAACATCTATAAAGATATAAAAATACCCCCCGGGGCGGTGCCACTGACTGAAAAGTCTTTAGCTGGCCCAGCGGAAAATTGCATTTTTGAAATGGAAAAATTGCAAGGTAAACTGCCTAAAAATTGAAAAAAAAATTGCAACCTTCCCATCCCAGGTGCATTAATACGGGCTTAACATTTTTAGTTTTAAAAAACATGACAATTTGAGTACTGATAGCAGAACAGCCTTTTAAAAAATCATGACACACAGTACAAATTTTATTGACATTTACTAGTAACCACACTCGAGTACGTTAACAATAAAGTTATCGACCAAATATAATACAACACTGAGTAACAAAAAATAACGGAACCATCGGTTTTCGTAATAACTTATAAATGAAGACATAAAATTTGACCAAATTTAGTACATACCGGGTACTTGGTTTATGCAAAGATCTAGAAATGTATGAAGTTTCATGTCTATAAAAACAAAAAAAATTGACGGGAGATTTTCGAAACAACCTCTAAAAATACAAAATAAACTTATGCTCCAATCAATTCAGATCCTGTTATATTTTTCTCATGAAACCTTCGATACACCGGTAATCTGTAATTTAAATCTATTTCAGATATTTTCTGTTTTAAAACCAGTATGGTATTGTTTTAACACTAAGTGAAATTGAAAAATACAGCAAAAAAACATGTTTTTTCCATAAACAATAGTAAAATAATAACAATGTAGATCATTTCTATAGCGCCCACTTCCGTGAGAACGCAGCTCTTAAGGCGTTTGACATAATAGAGTGTCTACGTTCACATACATGGTAACCGGGCAGTTCAAAACTCCAAGTTCAGTTTTTGTCATCCCATGTTGCCTTCAACCCCAGCCCACCCCCGACTGTACCTTTTAAAAAAATCAACAATCCCCCATTCCGGAGCCCTTTTGCAGTGCACAGACTTTGAATGAACTTTGGTGACCCCAACCGGTACTCACAACAATGTGGTGCAAAGACACAGGTTCACTGACCGGTCATGATGGCGAGCCCGACAAGACGTTTGTATGACTTTCTTTTTTTTTCAGCAAATGACAGCACAGGACAAATATTGATTTATTTTCATTCAGGTTAGGTACCGTGTAGGTATAATAGATGACTGAGACTAGGTGCCCGGTTACCGTGTATGTAGACACTCCGTTTACATAAATGCATTATCATGTACGAACAATATTCACATGCGCGTGCGCACACACACACACTCACGCACACTTTACACACATGTACACCACACACACGCTCGCACCTACTTGCTTTTATTTTATCAGATGCGCACGCTTACACACACTAGATCTATGTCTCAGTTTGTGTTGTACATGATGTATTCCGGCCTGAATTAGAGTACGCCCAGTAGGCTAGAGCTAGGCCGATACATGTACCATGATTTACGTAGGCCTTCTATCGGCTCTGTACTCACACCATTTCATGTTAAAAGTTCTGTTAATAAAAAATTAAAGCGTAGATGTATTTTTGCCAAAAATTGCAAGAAATTGCGAAATTTGCCAAAAATTGCGGGTTTATTGCGGAACTCAATGAAAAACACAGCCGCAGTTCCTGTGGGGCCAGCTTTAATAGGCCATTCCCAAAGGGGGGACATTTCATGCACAGTAGAATCGTAAATGAGCTGATTCATCAATGTCACGCTCATAACTGTGCCTGATCAACTTGACAGCTCACAGAAAAAGCATAGGTAAGATTGAAGAATACCAGACCAGCGGACTGGGACTACTTTTGCCTAGATATGTCCCAACCGCAGGTATTTTAGGAGTTTTGCACAGTATAAAAATGAGCGGTTTGTAATGTTTTTTATAATGTATAGCAGAGAAATTGAAATTAAAAACAATTTCAATAAAAGCACTTTTAATGAAATTTAGCAGGAACTCATTTTCGTAGTACAGCATCCTTCTCTCAACCGTACCGTGGTCTGGGATACTTCATTCACATGCCAGCAGGGCGGGCCTAAAGAACACAGCAAGTGGAGCATCGCCAGACAGAGTGCGTGAGCCACCGCCTCTCCCTTCCCTGCGTGGTCTGGCATTCTTCGTAAGTGCATAATGAGATAACATCGATTTTAATCTCTCTCAATGAAGAATCTTTGACCGTTGTCAGGGGGGAACCCCCCCCCCCCCCCCAAACACACACACAATCAGGCCAAGCACTGAAACACAGAAATCATAAACAACACTGTCCTATCTAGATTTCATGCTATAACAGAAGGCATTTACTGTGAGCCAAGCACGGGACAAATGTTCTCAAGCCGCACACTCCTACTGACCTTTTAATGCATTCCAGCAAGGTGTCTCCTCCAACCTGATCCATGACCACGTTGACCCCCTGACCCCCAGTGTACTCCTTGACCTTGTCCCTGATGCTCTCTTTTGTGTAGTCAATGGCTTTAGCAGCACCATGCTCCAGCAAAAAGTTGCACTTGTCTTGGCCACCGCACACAGCAATCACCTGTTGGGCACAAACAAGTATATGTTGAGGGGTTGCTCACAGCATCAATCCGTGAACGACCATATGAGTCACAACACAGTGGTATCAGGCTCTCGTCAATTTTTGGGCATGTAGAGTTATTGGTATCATTTTAAAGCTTGCTTATTTGTATGACTTTCAATTTTTAAAAAATACTCATCCATCTTGAACAGAAGTCGAGATATTTGTGATTGAAGGAGGTGGGCCTAATTTCAGAGGAAATATAACTTAATAAGCGAGAAAATGGTCACCAAAGCTTCACTACTAACACAGCTTGGGAGTCCATGGAAACTAATGATGTACATTTTTTGTGCCTTTAATCAACATTTTTTCAGTAAAACCCACACAAAATTGCATTTTTGAATGGATATAAAAGGTGTTGAACCAAAAAACAAAAAATTCAATGAAGAATACCAAACCAGCGGAAATATGTCGGTTTCTTCAATTTCATAATTATGACGAGCGCCTGATTTCACCACCATGACTGAAATATTATATTGACGTTTGCTTTCAGCATTGATCCAATAATGGCAATATTTCATTACGAACAGAATTTTTTTTAAAGTAGCACCATATACAAGGAGAAGGAGCGCATCATTCCAAAGCATGTACCAACCAGCCACAACTATTCATAATTTGTGCTAAGAAACGCGCATTCAAAAATTACAAATCTCATCTGAAAGACTCAATGTATAGACACTTTTGAAGGTAAAAACAGTCTGAGAAAGTATATCTCTTGTCTAAAAAGAAGATGCTAAGTATACATAATATATCTATTTATCCTACAGTCACATGTACACGGTAAGTACTCTCAACTACTCTCACTAAATGAAAGCTGATGATGTGAGGTTTCATTTCTCTTTGTTTTAGTAGAGGTTTTTCGGCGCTCGCAACTGTGGTCTATTCGGTTGTTTAATTTGCAATATGGCGAGTTGGTCAATGGCAGGGGGTAAGGCCTAGCCTATTGTATTGTTTGGCTGAAAGTGTGAGAGTGAATGAGTAAAGTGAGAGTCACAGTTCAATTGTACTGTTTGGTGCAAAAGTATAAAAGCAGTCTGGATTACTACAGGTCAGACTTTAGAGGGGAGAGCTGTAGCAAGGCAGAGGAGGCCGGCTGAGATTTCGGGTGGAGAAAAGGCAAGTTAGAGCCTCGGTTTATTTCTGTGTTGTGTGTGAGATTTCAACGCACCGGGGCCCCATCGCGGAGGAAAGGATCACCATCCGGAGAGAAACAGGTTTGGCTAACCCCTATTGTAAAAGCAGGCAAACAAAAGGTTAGTGTTAAACCGTTAAACATTATTTTATGTTCAAGTAACAACAGCAACTGCACAAGGTCATATGAGCGCAAGAAGATTAGAGGTGCTATATCATCCAGTGCCAGATCTGCGACAGACATCGGCGATCATGGTTTTCCATTCATTCCTTTGCTCGGATGCTCT
>NW_004797312.1:609806-611000 GCF_000002075.1 Aplysia californica | reverse complement strand
CCCCCCCAAGATGTGAATGAAGAATGTCTGACCATCCATTGCTAGCCTTTCTCCTCTCGTGAATTGAAGTAATCTGGCTCACGCAAGGCGCTGAAGTGGTCCGGTATTGTTCATTCTTCCCAAAGCATAAAAGTCAGTAAAATAAAATATTGTCCATAATTTGGACTACTCGCAGAAAATCATATCAAGTCAAGCCTGTACCCTTTTCAGTTCTAATACAAAAGTACGATTGCACTGGTAACTGGTAGATCTAAGTCTGCTTAGGATCGAGTGTGAGTGAGTGAAGCTTCGCCTAGATCTATTGATAAACATTACAGTATTATTTTAAGCATTGTTTACATAAATGCAGTATCAGATCTATACTATGACAAAACACATTAACATGTCCAAATGATTCCTTACCGCAGGCATTGGCGAAGCAGTACTTCTGGGGGAGTCTGAAAAGCCATCTTCGCTAGCAGTTGAATTGCAGTGTGGCAAACCAATGAATGAAACTATGACTATGAAACGACGACTGACGATATGATATGAACTCTGTACCCTCCGGAAGTTTACACTTTCGATTCTATTGTATTCCTATTTCTTTACTGCAAGGTGCTTGCTTTAGGCTACTGCTAAAACTACCAACTGTAATAAAACCAGAGTCATGAGTTGATAAAACCTACCCACAGAATTCTACACTAAGTGTAGAATTCTGTGAACCTACCCAATGAAAAAAAAAGAATATGATATAATCAAACAAAGAACGTGGATACTCTGAGTGCAAGAACAAAAGTATAATAGCATCATCTTCGCTTCATATTACCCCCCCCCCCCTCCTTTCCTACCGCCCAAAACAGAAAAAAAGAAAAGTCAAATTACCATAGCCTTAACTTTTATAACTCGTTTCTACAACACTTCTGAAACGTACAATGATTTAATATGAAAGGCAATGTCTTCGAGGAAAAAAAAGTAAAAAGAGAAACAAAATGAAATTAAGAGTAAGGAAAATCACGTGAAGATTCTTTTTTAGAAATTAAAGTTTAGGAGCAAAATTATACAGTGTAATTGCTTATTCGGTCCCTTGTGTCATTAGGCCTAGTGTGTTTTCGTCACATAATTCGATTAATAAGTGTAGAATTCTGGGGTTTTCGTATAAACCTGGAGAGAGAGAGAGAGAGAGAGAGAGAGAGAGAGAGAGAGAGAGAGAGAGAG
>NW_004797312.1:566544-609706 GCF_000002075.1 Aplysia californica | reverse complement strand
GAGAGAGAGAGAGAGAGAGAGAGAGAGAGAGAGAGAGAGAATTACGTACCTTGCCGTGATCCTATCAACGTCTGTAGAAGTAAGGAAACACGTGAGTTGAATTTGTATTTTTTTTAATGCTTTATATGAGCAGACCATAGAAGCTCTTCGCCGGCGGCTCAGCTAATACAGACTTCAGCAAAAGTTAAGGACCACCTCGACAGACAGTCCTGAATTTTTTTTAAAAATCAGTTAAAAAGACGGCAAGGAATGTTTCAAAATGTTTGCCCTGAAAGTGTTAATGGGTTACAAACGCGTAATGCAAAGCCTCCTAAAGGACTAAAACCACGACGTGTAGCACGGAAATCCTCGTGGAATTTTAGCCAAATTTGCTGTTTTTTATCGACTTGTGTGCGACACCACAGACATTCCTCAGTTAAAATTTCTGGTGTACTTAATAAACGGACGCACTGTCTTGAACTGTGCTCATTTTTGTGGTAATATAAGCCTCCGTTTGCACCAAATCGAGTATCGCATCAACATACCACCAAGACGAAAGCTGAGAGACTTTGATCGTGCCAGAACTATGGCATGGCTGCAGGATGGATTTAGAGCCTGAGAAGTAGCCAGAAGGCTTGGCGTGCCACACTCTGTCATTGTTCGCCTGAGGCAGCGCCATCACGCCACTGGATCAGTCCAAGAACGCCCACCTGCAGGTCGACCCAAGAAGACCACTCAGAGAGTGTTTGCATGTGGTCCTATGTTGAAGTCTGTATGTACGAAACGTAGGTGTGTGGAAAGTCCTGGCGGCAAGTCATAATAAATAATGTCCTTGATGTACTGGTATTCACAATAATAATTGCACGTATATGTATAGGTCTATACTGCTCCATAATACTTTGGCAAGCTCTATGTGCTTTATATAACAATTTCTATTGCCCAAGCAGATCCTAGAGCATCCAGAAAAATACTTGGCTTTCCGGGAAGCATGCAGTGCAAACAGCCGGTTAAGCGCTCAAACTCTAACAAACTGACAGTAACAGGATCTGTTGCCGTTTATAGTCAAGTACCTATTCCCAATTGGGTGAAGTGAGAGACATTCGAGTAAAATGCCTTTTCCAAGGACACAACGTCGGGTCCATGATAGGGTTTGAACCCACAGCTTTTCCTTCAGGAGCCCGACAATCTGACCTCTTGATCACCGACGCCACGAGGGAGAAGGGTGACGTTAATTGTTCCATTACATGTACAAATTATGTACTTTTCTCTCATGAAATATTTCATCTGATCTGCTAGATTTTGAGAGAGAAGTTTGAAGCCCTCAAATTTTGAAATATCAGTGACAGTAGTAAGTTATGTCTGATCAGAATGAAGTTGTTCTTTTCATTCGGTTTTCACAAAAATTGCACACTGTATGGTAAAGGACTCCTGCTTTCAACCCACCATTTTCCTTCCTTCAATAAAAAAAAAGTACATGTATGTGTGTCTTTTACGTCACAATCGCCACACTTAAGATTATTCAAGAGGTGAACTACAACTACACAACCCTACCTGTCAGGGCAAACCTGGGTTGAGTGGGATACAACATCCCAGCAGAAAGACAGATATTAGATATATACATGATAAAACTTCTCCCTGCACGGGAGTCGAACTCGAGTCTTCTCCGTGCAACGGTGAAGCACCTAACTGTTACACCACAGACACCAGTCTTCAGAGGTATATATGATAAAACAAGGGTGTGTCTATAGCTCAAGTAGCTTTATACTGTATGTTGTGTAAGCAACATGAACTCAAATGCATACAGTATGATAGAGGGGCTTTCTTGAACTTGAATTTGAATTGATCAAATTTTCATTGCCCTCCACACATTGGGTTAAGTCCTATTAAAAAAATAAAGGTGTGTGCTAAACTGGTTTCTGTCACTTTAAATAACCTGGCTGAGTTGAAATGGGCGTAACACACATACCATCCAATACAATATAACGCTTTTAATTCACAATACAGTGTAGTCCAGTGTGATCATTGTGTAACACATTAAGATAGTAAAGCGAAATTTAACCATGAGACTTAGTTACTTAGTTGGTTTTTTTCTGTAGGCATTTTTATGTCCCCATCGACACGATTCAAAACATTTAGGAGGCAAGATTCAACTCTGTCTGTAAGGGCAAACCCGGGCTAAGGGATACAACATCTTAGCAAGAAGATATATGTAGGCCTATTTAAAATAAAATTCTCCCCGCTCAGGAATCATGAAGTTGGGTCTCCTGTGTGCAGACAGAAAACTATATGCGAGGCAGCGTGGTGGTATCAGGCTCTCGTCAATTTTTGGGCATGTAGAGTTATTGGTATCATCTTAAAGCTTGTTCACTTGTCTTTATTTGGATGAAAAAATATCCATTTATCTTGAATACAAGTCGAGATATTTGCGAATGAAGGGGGTGGGGGTCACCTGTTTTCAGAGGTAAAATTAGTGAGAAAATAGCCGCCAAAGATCAGTTATTTCCTTAGCTTAAGAGTCCGCGGTAAATGAAAATTTACATTTTTTTGTGCCTTTAATCAACGTTTTTCAGAAAAACCCACACAAAAATGAGTTCTTTAATGGGCATGAAATGTGTTGAGCCAAAAAACAAAAAATTGAAAAAAATTCACAAACCTGCGGGAAAAATGCAAGTTTCTTCACTTTGATTATTTTGACGAGAGCCTGATTCCACCACGCTTCTTCACATATGGCATTCTAAAAGATCTAAAGCAGACTGTACAGTCTGTGCAAATCACTGGATTGAAAGTCTGTCATCGAAAATGAAGAAGAGGAGGAAAAATGAAAAAAATCCAAAATCTCCATTAAAATCCAAGATACACACCGCAGTCCTGCTTCAGATTGTGTTGGAAGAGGAAAAAACTGGAATCTGAGAAAATTATAACATAGTACATATATCCAAACCTCCATTAAATTAATATCCATGTCATGATACACATCACAGTCATATACAAGATGTAAGAAAATGTAAAAAAGGAATATCCAAAACCTCCATTAAAATCCATGATACACACCACAGTCCTGCCTCAGATTGTCTTGGAAGGGCAAAACTGGAAACTAAGAAAACGATATACTGTCGAACCTGCGCTGATGGCCACCTGTACAAACGACCACTTTCCATTTCCCCCCTTTCGTTTTTTCTATATCATTTAACTGTGTAAAACGGGCACCTGTCCAACGTGGCCGCGGCCACCATATTTGAACACATAACCTCTATCACACTAAGCAATAACACCTGTCTTAGACGGCCACCTTAGTGACCCCATTGCATATATTCATAAATTGTGCATTGACCCCTGGCATTTTGGACAAGCCGTCATAATTCAATCACCTGTCGTTGTTGTTAGGTAGCCCCTCCAACCGATCATGCTGCGTAGGCCCCTCCCTCTGTTGACAAATAGCTACCAATTTTCAGCTGCTGGAGGGGTAAGAGTGTGATCCCTCATATCCCATAAGCCCCGCCCAGAAGTCATACACAAATCGTAAGTGAGAAGAGTGGTCATTGTATACCCAGTCTGTAACAAAGTAACAATGGACGTCAACATGAACTTGTGACCAAAGCATCGCTCGTTCTCTGAGTGGTGGCGACCCATGTGTTTGTTTTAGCACGGTACTTGGTCTTCCTCATCCGATATATTTCGTTTTATTGTCACCCTTGCGCAAAATCAGCAACAAAATAGAAATAACAAACAAAATACAAATCAACGGCCACCTGTCTTATACAGCCACTTTTCTCCTTGACAATGGGTGGCCATCTTACACAGGTTTGACTGTAGTAGGGAACTATAAATCCTCACGTGATGAGCATGGATAAATCACAAACCATGCTCCTGTCTTTCAGCTGCTCTCGTCAAACAAATAGAACAAACCAAGATTGGTGAACAAATGCAACATTTATTATTAAACTATTCAATTAAGTTTTCCCTATCGTTTGTTTCTTTTTCTTTTTTTTCTTTTTCCACTTCGCTTGATTCACCCTGGCCTTCAGTTCTTTCTCCCATCGTTGCCGGTACATTGTGTACAGCCTCATGGTAGCTTGAGCATCTTGAACCTGAGAAGAAAAAAATACAACCATTTCAGAGAAAAGAGTGGGTGATACTGATACTTTCTTCTAAAATTTCTCAAAAAACATTTTCCAGTCTCCACTGTTTGTTAACAGAAAATTTCTTTTATCAGTAAAAAAGATATTTTTGTCAGGTACCAGTTTTCTACAGTGGAAACCTGATATAACAGGGATGGTGGGACCAGAGAAAAAGTTCTGTTATATCAGATCCCTGTAAAATCAGAAAAGCAAGGGAAGTAAGCTTTTGTGGACTTATCCAGTTGTATTTATTCATGGGTAGTTTCCCATGACCTGCGCATGACACATTACACGTGCATGTTGCTTGACTTAGGGCTAGATCGAAGTCTGCATCACACCTCAGCCCTCTCGCACTTCACCTGCTGCGTGTGCTTGCAGTGGTGTGGCTTGCATGGGCTTGCTCAATTAATGCGTTACTCTCTCTCTCTCTTACTTTTTACACATTGTTAACCAGCTTTTGTCCCTGCTATAACCAATTGGGCTCTGATGAGGCCCTGTTATTGCCGACAACTTTTAATAGAGACAAAGAGTAGGAAAAAAACAGGGATTGAAAAAACAAACCCAGTTATTACCAGGCCTGTTATATATACGGTTTCCACTGTACACTTTTTCACCAAGTTCCATGATCACTTTCAAAATATCACTTTGTGAAGATGGGAAGAAGCACTCAGTGTACTTATTTTTACATGTGCACTCCATTTTGATACAAAAATAGCTTAGGAAAATTTATTTAAAAAATTTTTTTTAGTAGAGGGTTTTACGGCGCTCGCAACTGCATAAGGTCATATGAGTGCCAAGGGGTGGGTGTCAACAGAGAAGTCCTTACAGGGAATCGGACTTACTCTGCTCACCTCTCTGGCTTCAACAGCACAACGTCTGCTTCGACTATCAAGGTACCCCAGAAATAGCGGGTTTCAAGAGTGTGACAAACATACAAAAGAAGTAAAGGGAAATGACAATAGTAAGAATCAGAGACAGGCAGAATCAGATAGCCAAAAGAGGAGAGGAGGAAAAAATGAAAGCTAATCCAACACTTTTGCCAACATCATACGGATCCCAACCCCTCCCCCAAATCTTAAAAAAAAATATTTTTACTTCCTTCTCACTACTGCATACACACAGAGAAAAAAAATTAAGAAAAAAAAGACAGACCCAATCAGAAAAAGCTCGACATTCTTGAAAAAAATGTTGGGATGGTAATTATCTGTTTGTCATATTTCACTACACAAATGTAAACATGTATTTATCTCATTTTGTGAAATCTAGAGCAAGGCAATCATAAGGATGCCTGAGGGAGACAGGATATTCTCCATCTAACCTTTCACCACCTGTGAGAGAGTCATCGGAACAACAGTAATTCAGTTACTGTCACTGTACAAAACATTATAACTACACCAATATTTTTTTTAACATCGGATACAATGAAATTTAAAAGCATATATTCTCCCGTTCCATTTACTGCACGAAAATGATATAAAAAAAAAAATTCTTTCTAGAAAATCACAACAACTGCCTAATTTTATTCCAAGTTTCAGATGAATTAGAAGAGAATCTCAAACACAATAACTCAGAAAGTCATCAATGCACTCACAGAACTGTGTTGGCCTTCCTGGACAGACACGCCCAGCAGTTTGTCAGACAATTTCTTCAGGGCAGGAATTCTCCCATTGAAGAGCTCTCGGAACGGCTTGTACTGGCTCGTGTCTCGGGTGTCACCGTGAGGATGAGTCAGGAATAATACCTGCAGAAAAAGCAGAGTACTTTTTTTTGTCCAGTAGAAAAACATAGCTTTTTATTCAAAGATGACGTTGAAGATTTTTTTCCCTTTCTTCTTTCATAAGTGTTTTACGGCACTTGCAACACATTAAAGCCATACAAATGCCAAAGATTAGAGAAGTTACAAGAGAGAAATAAACACAAAAATGAAAGAGGAGAGATAAGGACGATATGTTTGATAGGAAAGGAGGAGCAGACCACACCAGAGCACCCGTCAATCACCCATCCACTTTGAAGATTTCACTGAAGAAAATTTCCAAATTATTAATCCAGAAGGATGAGCGGAGTAGGAATAGGACATGGATAGTATGTACCAGGCCCCAGTTCTTTTTCTTTTTGTTCTCCGGCTATATTCAAGGGTGGTTCTGCAAAGAAACTGATTTTTACGTACGTGACTGTTTTTTCCTACTTTGCAAGGCTCCTTGCCTTCAAGTTGTAGGTAGCCACATTCCGACTTAAAAGGTAGGCTACTCTACATTATTTTTTATACTGACAACGGTATTTTAAGTTTTACAGGGCTCCAGTGACTTAAGTGAGTTTATCAGCGACAGGATTCTCTACTCTTTCCCTCTTGGTATCCATTTGCCCATAAGAAGGAGAGGGCTTTAAAAGAAATCAACTTAGGAACCTGAGAAAACGCAGCAGCAAAGGGTCAAAACCAAAGGAAGTAATTAGTTTAAGATCGGTCTCAAGGAAAGAAAATTATGAAGGAGCAAATGGATGTACCAGATGTACCATGTGGCTGAACAGAGTGCAGAACATCAGTCAATCATTTTCTCACATTCCCTGCTGTTACTGTTTGTATTTTTTGGCAGGAATTAAAATTTGTCTAAATATCTAAACATGCACCATCATCGAATGATGTGAAAAGCAGTTTGATACATCACAAACACTATAGGTTTTTTTGGGTTTTTTATTAGGGTTTTATGGCGCTCGCAACTGCACGAGGTTATATGAGCATGCGGGGCAATTTACACATTTTCAGTTGGTAGGAAATTTTGAATTTCGCCCAGGCGGCGGCCGAAGCCTACTCTTGTAGATTTTTGACCACCAAGGGATCTTTAAGGGGATCCACTGGTCAGATCAGTAAAAATTTTGAAAAAATATCAATTTTCAGATTTTGGAGTATCTTAATAGATATCAATATCAAGGATCCATCTTTAGAAGCCTAATTCCTTTATCAAACGTATAAAAAGCTGGAAAATGCATTTAAGAGAGGCAGCAATGTAGGAAAATCTTCACCAAAAATTATCTCTCTTTGCAGTTTTCTCAGAATTGTTTATCTGACCAGGTTGCAACACTATTTTGAGTAGATCTCAGAAAGTTACTGTCAGAAGTGTTTCACATTTGGACACAATTTTTTATACACATTTCTCTGTAACTTTACAGGAGCATTTTTGCTGTTTATGGAACACATTTGGAGTTTTAGGCCTGTTTTATTTGACAAAATCTGAAAACATTGGAGACCTGAATGTGGTGCATAACAAGGACTGTAAGGCTCACAAGTTAGTACAGAAAACTCAAATTTGGCTCTGTAAGGTTGTTCTACCTACCAACAGTAATCGCCATGCCAAATATTAGGCTTCTATCTTGATGAGTGTTGATGATTGACAAAATATAAAATTGGTTTTAAAAATGCTGAATCAATCCTTTATTTTTGATGGCTCGGGATTATTATGGCTAAAATCTTGAATTTTTTGCTTGGTAACCTTTTTTTGTACTATGTCACCGCCTTTGATGCAGAAAAGCAAACATTAGACCAAAAACTATAGGATTTGGGTGTTGACCATAGCTACACCCCCTTAAAATGCGCAACTTGCGCATGGGACCCCGTCCAAGATTTTTCACCCATATCCGAGAAAGCTAGGTGTTAGATCTTACCTACCATAAGATGAAGGGTTTGGCGGAAAGACAGCAGTAAGAAGGAGCCAAGGAGAAGCTGTAGAAAGGCTGCAGAAAGAGTCAGGAGCCCAGAGGGCAAAGGTGAGGGGGTAGGGGCAGAAAGAGGAGACGAAGGCAGCCACCAGTACATTGTTAGAGAGCAGGAAAGGAGGTGAAAGGAGAAAATTTTCCATCACTGTCCGGATTCGAACCTGGGACTTATTGAATGAGAGGCGAACACCATAACTTCTTGACCACCAGAAAGAAACATTATATCACTTATTCGAATGATTTTTTTAAAGCGTAACACAACACCTAGCAAGAAGTTACCAAAAAAAACCCCAAAATGCTGTGATTATCTCAACAATGTCCATATCCAGTACGGCAAGTCACATACACGGTGGTACTCAAAAGCTGATGTGGAAGAGGACCAGTTTGATAATACGTTATCCAAGTAGCCTACTTTGTATGATCTTCTTAAGATTAGATTACAGCTGCTCAGAACATACAAAAGACAATTGCAGTCAAATCTGTTCAAGACAATCATCCATTGTTGAGAAGAAAAATGGTCCTATTGGACAGTGTTGTTATAAAAAGATAAAAAGCAAGGGGGAAAGTGGGAAGTAGTCCTTTGAACAGGTGATTGTTTTGGACAGGTGGTCGTTAAGAGTGGGCTCATTTAGTGCACTGACAACATACGGAGAACAAAAACTTAATAAAAGCCTAAACTACAATGCTAAACACCAGCTGAGGATATAAGTTTCATGGAGAAGTTTACTGTTACAAAAATAGTCTTTTTTTTGAAGAGTCACTTGAGCAGAAAACACACAGAGAAGAATGTGGGTGTATATATTGCACTCACCCGCAGGTCATTATGAACAGCATGTCCCACCAAGGTCCTTCCCTTCAGGATATCACTGACCTCTTTTTGGACTTTGCTAAACTCTTCACCTAGAGAGAAAAAGAAAAAAAACAGCTGCCTGTACACATCAATTCTTTCTTAAAAAGTAGGGTTTTTTGGGGGTTTAAAAATTTTTCTTACACCCCTATCGACACAACTTACATCATTTAAGATGCCAGCTTCGACCCTGCCTGTCAGGGTTGGCCCAGGCTGACAGCAAGCAATGCAAGGTTCCAGCCGAAAGACCAGGATACTCGATAAAAATTCTTCGCACATTGGAATCACGCTGCAAAGCATCTAAATCTAACCACTACATCACTGACGTAGATCTGTGCAAATTGAAAAGTGCTAGGTTGGACCAAAATCAATTATTTAAAGCTAATAACTAAAAAATTACTAAAGCACTGAAATCATAGAAGCAACTATGTCTGCAACACAACACATATCCCATGTACATGTTTTGTTAAATTAAAAGTGCTTTTTGTTTGTTTTAGTAAGTGTTTTACAGTATTTGCAACAAAATAACTTCACATAATCGCTCAAAATTAGAGGTCTTACAAGAAAGTAACAAACACAAAAAAGGAGGGGAGATAAGAACAATAGATGCTTGAATATGAAAGATGGAGCAAACTACACCAGAGCACCAGCCAACCACCCACAAGACAAGTGCCTGTCCAGTAAGAAAAGTCAAAGGGTTGACAGCTAGAAGGAACACCAGCCAGATCAAACCTGAACACATTTCAAACAAACAGAGTAGAAAATGCACATATATAAATGAGATCAGCTGTTAATCTTACACAGAGTTGTAGAGATGTATGAAGTAGATGTTTTCTTTAAGTAAAGAGAAGCACATTGTTGACAAAATAACAGACATTTATTACTGAGAAGAAGCAAGATGGACAGACAGAAACAACACAAAGGAATAAAAAGAGAAGTAGGACCTGCCAGTTGTGCCCTCTAACTATTCACTTATTATGTATGAAGTGGATGAGTCAGCACAAGTAACAGCCATATATATAGATCTACAGGAACAGATCAGGACAATACAAACACTGAAAAGAATAAGAAGGAGCAAACCCCACCAGAAACCCTTGCACAACCCCCCCCCCCCCCCCGAAGAAAGAATTACCTAAATGCCACATAGGCCTACTGTAGGTAATAATGATAAAATGTTAAACAGTTGAACTTGTCCAAGAAGACCAGGTAGAAAAGCAGTCATCTTAGACAGGAGGTCCTCTTGAACAGAGTAACTATAATGTAGAAAAACATGGGAGGGGGTGGTAGAAAGTTGTCAGTTGTACAAGTGATTGTCTTTGACAGGCAGTCATTAGAGCAGGTTCGTCTGTATATTTGAATATATAAAATGAGGTAGGTGTAGACAGAAAGCAACCCTTAAAAGACGGGTGATGGGGAAAGACCAGGATAATAACATAGGTTTTTTGAGAGCATCTGAGTGGAGAAATGAAAGGCGTATCATGATTGCTAATCTGTTTCACAGCTCACACTTTATGATGATGATGATATTTACACAGAGCATATATCCCTGCTTGAAAGCAGGCTCTACATGCTTTACAATACTCATGAAAACCAGCAAAGTGTTGAGTTGTATCTTACCAGTTGCTAAATTTTCCTTTGTAATGCCGCTGACAAAAGTGCGGTAGTCCGTGACCTGCTCCCGCGGGAGCACAAACTTGTCGTAAAGACAAACACCAAAATGGTTGACGATGGACACCCGTGCCAGCATGCTCTCATCGCCTTCAGGGCCGATTCCAACCATCTCACAATCCATGGCCACACAACTGGTCAGCCTGAACAGAAAAGTTCTTCATTACGACAGAAATAAAATTATTATACAGTCGACTACAGATGAGTTGATGTCATCGGGGGTGTAAAAAAGATCAACTTATCCATTGTCATGGTCATACGAAGGCAAGGGACATGAACAACACCATTTCCTTTGCTCATTAAATTAATTTTGAATTCTCTATTAATAATAATAATAATAAATAGCATTTATACTGCACATTTCCATTTCTTTTAAGATGCTCAATGCGCATTACAACGAAAAAGACATCACATCTTAAAAATTAATGGACAAGTGTGTACGTAAAACAAAGTATTATACATATAATATAAATGTATATGTGTAAAATTTAATATGAGAAAAACAGTCTCGCAGTGAGGTTGAAAATGTGTTCACTAAAAATATACAAAGCAATAAAAATTCACGAACGGTCACAATAAAGTTGAAACGTGAGTAACTAGAAACATTCATTAAAACATTAATTCTATACAGATAGAAAAACATTTTCGTTCTCTCTCTCTCTCTCTCTTCTTCTCTCTCTCATTCTCAAACGCTATTTCTTCAGTCGTTATTGATTTTCTAGACTGAAAGAACGACACACTTTTTTCCAGACATCTTTTTATGAGTAGTAGAAAAACTCAAATAAAAATTGATTTTAATGCAATTTGAATCACATTACAGTAAGATGGAATGAACAATGCCAACTCTATGAATCTTCTCTCGCACACCCATGCCTATCCAGTTATATTCAAATGGGAGTACATGCAAAGAAACTATCCCAATAAGGCCAACTCATTGTCGTGCGGTGTGACATCCCCCCCCCCCCTTCTCCCCCCCCATTTCATCAAGGTATTGTGTAGTCCAACCGCACTTGATTTGCTTTATACGTTTATATATATATTTTTAAGTAAGGTATCATCTGTGTAAAAACTTGCAGCAAAATATCTGACTAATCTGACAAAATATGCCCTCAAAATCGATTCAGTCATAGCATACTATGATACTTGCAGCAAGGTGTAAAAAAGCACTTCGACACAAAATGTTTACTCTTGAGATTGAGCTCAAGATAACCCTTTGATTTTTATAAACGGATAGAAGAAAAGGCGCTGGGACCCAAGAAAAAAATTAGCTTAACCGAAGATCAACTAAAGTCACTTCATCAACACAAATGCAGTTGACTGTATTGACACAAAAGTTGGCCTTACTTACAGGTAACTCTGTGTCAGTAACTTGGCACTAATTAAGCATTCAGCAAATCTTACTCCAAGTGTGATTTTTTTTTTAACTTCTTAAAGTACACAAAAAGTAAACTAATGTCTAGAGTTCCTCCCTTCAAGGCCAAGAGAACAAGGATTCTTCACTTTTTCTCCATAAAATCAAGAACATCTCTTCAATTTTATTTCAAAAGAGTATGAAGATATCTGCTCAATAAGATTTGCTCTAGTTGAACAAATATTTTGAAAAAAAAAAAGGTTGTATGAGGTGAACGTCTGAAATGGAAAACTACAGAAAATATGAGTACAGTGCTCTAAAAATGACAATATCTCTTCCTCACAATTCAAACAGTCAAAATTACATGTATATATACCAACCCCGGAAAAGAGTCTGGTTTAACAAGTTTAGCTTCAGTTTCTGTTCCAGAAGACATTGGCACTTTAGGTTTTGACGATTTGACTTCTTCGGCATCTGCACTACTGATCTTGTCAGTTGCTGCTTCAATGAATATTTCATCTACATTATCGAACCAGATTTCATCTTTGGCTCTGAAACATTGAAACAATAAACAAATTAGTAGCAACATCAAAAAGGACGAATCTTGCAGAAGACTTGAAAAAAGGCAATATAACAAGCACAGAAAGAAATTAGACAATTTTGCACATGAACAAAACAGCTGAAACACTTGCTTATTCAATGAACTCAATGTCTTTGTGACTTTTTGACCCAAACAGCTTTTTCGTTAACCAGTTCTAAAAAATAATTACTGAAGTCTTAACGAAATTATACTTTATCAACATGTTGTACAGCAAATGAAAGGCTTCATCATTTTTATAATAAAACATCTTCAAAATGATTGCTTAACCGTATCCGTACGCCCTGGGGTCATTTTGTACCCCCGGGGCTGTATTCTTCATCTTTTAGAATACTTCTAGTGTGAAGATCTCTTTGAAACTTTCAGTATTTCTAAAAAAAATCATTTTGACAGACTGCTATGCAAAGCGTGCGGATCAGATTAACGAGTAAATTTCCTCTTTGGACAGTGGTGGCACAGAGTTCCCCCACGTCGTATGGATACGGTGGTTAAACATGTCGTACAGATAGGGATAAAAAGATAAAAAGTCCCCCACCATAAAATAGAGGCGTGAGAAGTTAAGAACAATGCCTATATTATTCTCTGAATTGTTTTTGTTGAAGTGGTGGCTTTTCAATAAAATAAATAATATAAATTAACCCTGAAGCTGTAAACTCACTAAGTATTAAACACTGCAAGACAAAATGGACACAAGCCAAGTTGTTTTTTTTCAGGAACATTAACTTCTCACAACACCTCAACAAAAAGAACCCCGAAACCATCTAAAACTTAAGACACATGATAAAGCATCAGACAACTAAAACTGAAATTAGACAAGGAATGTGTAAATTAAATTATTATTATTTTCTTTATAGTAGAGGGTTTTACAACGCTCGCAACTGCATAAGGTCATATGAGCGCCAAGGGGTGGGTGTCAACAGAGAAGTCTTTACAGGGAATCAGACATAGACTGCTCACCTCTCTAGCTTTAACAGCACAAGGTCTGCTTCGACTATCAAGGCACCCCAAAATAGCAGGTCACAAGAGAGTGACAAACATACAAAAGAAGTAGAGGAAAATGACAATAGTAAGGATCAGGAAAGAAAAAGGAGCAGTTCCCTGTTGTAGATCAGGCACAGTTATGAGCGTGACATGAGTCAGCCCATTTACAATTCTACTATGCTTGAACGAGAAATGCCCTCCCTTTGGGAATGGCCTAAAGACACTTCAGTCAGTGGCACTGCCCCGGGGGGGGGGGGGGGGGGGGGGGGGGGGGGGGTAAATGAAATTAGAGAAAGCTAATTGCAAACAGGATCGCAATGCATAGGCTCTACCGACTGCATCCGTCACAATTGTGAGGGAGATGCGTAGTCCTTAGACTATAAAAGCAAACAAGGAATACAATACTCAGTACCTCACAACATTGTTCAAGTACCAAAAAAAACATAAAGAAAACAAAAGTAATGACCCCCCCCCCCCCCTCATCCCAGTTCTTAGAAATTTCCATTCAAGTGGCAGTGCTGATTGTGCCGGCAAAAATTATTAGAACTGCTACACTCCATCGATCTATCAAATAATTTGGATGAAGGAAAGTAAAATGGGGCACACAATTTTACCAGTTTGCAGGATATGGACTAAAAAAGAAAGGTGAACCAAACAGAAAATAAGTTTAGAAAAACAGACAAAAGGGAATAAAAGTGTGAATAAAGTAATAAACAAAAAGTACAGGACTTTAAATGAGAGAAAAGGGAGGGGTGGGAGCAGTGTAGCATATTTGCTGACTGCCAGAGTAAAATTCACTTAGTTCCACTGAACTGTGCCACAGTCAGTCAGCACAGCTTGGCCAACAATTTGTTACTTTCTGAAGTGAACAAAAGTAACACTGAAAGAAAGATGAAGAGGTGGACCACAACAGTGCACCCTCAAAAAGACTAACCACATGCAAACGGGTAGAAGAGTCACAAAACAGTCAAAGCTCATAGTACTGCCCCCGTTGTGCCGCCAGCCACACTTAACACAAGGTTTTGCTAATGTACAAAAGGGGATGCCTATATAAACAAAGTATTTGCGCCTTTACACTGCCATCTGTCTACTGTCTGATTTGTACGGTCCTTATTTAACTAAAGTAAATTTGCTCAGCTGTACTGCCAACTTCATGCCCGTCGAAAGGTAGGTGGTACAACAGGGTTTGATCGCACTTCCATGAGCTTTCAACTCACTTTTTGGCTTCAGTCTGAGGAGCCTCAGGATCTGCTGGTCGTTTCACTGCTTTTGTTTTCCTCTTCGCATCTATATGGAGAGTCTGAAAAGCACAAATCCATTCAGTAAAGCAACAAAGCTAATGATGGCAAAAAAATTATAGGAATGCAAACTAAACATTTGTCTTACAGGAGCATACGCTTCACTATTTGATTAAAAAACAGTTTGCTTTTCTAGAAATGAAGTAAACAGTGTTGTTCTGAATATATTTCTAAGTATAAGGTTGATTTACCACTCATTGCTTCTTTAAGATTCATAATTTCAGAAAAGCAGACCCATTTAAAGAGGAGCCTAGAAGCTTTTGAAGAATGGAAGTTCTATTTTGTACAAGAAAGCCATACCATACGGCTTATTTGGAGTATTTCACTTTTTTAACAGAACAGTCATAAAACTGTTTTAACATGACAGAATATTCAAAGCCACAAAACTCATTACCGAACAGAGATTCATCCAGTTGGAGTTACCATCTGGTTTTGCCTTTCTTCTCGATCCTGGAGAAAATAAAATTCCAAACAATAATAACTTGAACTTAAAGAAAATCAACATGGTTTTAAAAAAGCAACACATTAATCAATAAAGGGACAAAGAACATGGGACAGACTACTTTCAAACCACTGACAAAATAGTTATTGTGTCAACTAGTTTCTATGGACTCGCAATGACAAGAAAAAGTATAAAACCTCAAAGTTTTAAAAACACAGCTGTTTTGCTTCTGCAGAGGCAGTTTAAAATTCACTTTGACAAATGAATCAAATGCAACAAAACAACCCATAAAAAAGGAAAAATGCATGACAGTTAAAGTTAATTTTAAAAAATTAACAGAATAAATCCCAAGCAGAAACATGAACCCCCTTACCATGGTTGGGATCTCAAGGCATCAATCTTGTCATAGAAGGTAAGACATGGGGTGCATAATTTTTTTACAGTATCTCTTAAACCTGACTTTGAATTGAGAACATCGGTGTTTCAACAGCGAAAACTTTGTGAAATTAAATCTCCGTAAAGATTCACAATGACGACTGACAGATACCTCACTGTCACTATTAGTATAAAGACTTTAATTCATTCTCACAAAAAAGTAGTAGACTGAAAAGAATGTCATTCAAGAACTTTTGAACCTTTTCACTCACCCTTTTTCTTTTTCTTGGAGGTAGCCTGCTCCGTTTGTTTTTCAGCCATTTCAGTTCCACTAGGGATTGCTTGTTTTGTCTCCGCTTGTTGCCTTTGTGAGGTGTCAGATTTATTTGTAAGTTCTACTCCTGACTGAGATGTACTCTGTGGTTCTCTTTTCTGTGAAACAGCCTTGTCAAAACCCACCTTCACCCCATTCACTTTCACTTCACTGGCATGAGCATCTGCGGCAAACTTTGTAACTTTGGTGGTTTGGAGCTTGTCTTTTTTAAAGTTATGTTTTAAGTTGTTATTTGTCAGGGACATCTGCTTGTCAACAAATTTTTTGTTGCTTGAAGACTTCATTTTTCCTGATTCCAGCTAACATTTATTTACTTAATTCAAAACTCAATATTATCATATATCATCATGAAATCTATCAATGAGCAGTCATTCCCATTGAATTAAGGCAGCTCAAGATCAACACATCTCGTTTTTATCTTTGACAGCTCCAGTACACGGTAACACCTGTAAAACATCAGGAAAAGTCTGTTAGGTATATATATATACATATACTACAGAATTCTGCGGATTGGAATCACAACGGCTGACAATAACAGAAGAGGCAGTGGGATCTACAGAGATCATAATATATTACAAAAGAATATTTAATGAACCATATATTTTTAATATGGGTGCCTAGCTGAAGTCAGTATTCACTAGGAAAAGAAGTCATCTTGAGCCCTGCCCTCCTAATACTCAGTGCCCATTGGGGGACCGACAAACCCATTGCCCCATTCACAGCCTGAAAACAAACACGTTTGCTTTTGACGCTGCGGTCGGGTGATCAGTTTGTACGACGATGGTCGCTTTACGCCCTCAATCTGGCTAGTCCCGCCAACAAAACAAAATCAAACTGAGCCAAATGTGCCAATGGGCAATCGGTATAAGCATACAGGACTTGTACACCTGAGCTCTGGTATTGTTAGTGAGATAACACAACAATCCATCAGGTCAGAATACATCTGACACTCTTTGTGCCTATACACCATTTTTTTTAAGAGGGAGAAGAAATTAGGTGCAGATGCTTAAGAGTAGTACAGTGGACTCCTGTTATAACGAGAGGGAGGGGACAGGTATGAAATGTCCGTTATAGCAGGATTCTCATTATAAGGGATCCAGTAATAAATTCAAAAGAAATAATAAAGCAGGCCTAATCTATGAGTTTTGTGTTCTGTTTAGAGCTTGCTTTCGAGCGGGGTTATGCGCTATACAAATGCTATCTATTATTATTATTATTTCTTTTTGTTACCGCCCCTGATGATGATTATGCCCAACATGACCTCCTAATCTTCTTACTTGATAAAAAATCGAATCACGTTTCTTTCTCTAGCACTAGCAATGTTGACAGTTCGGCATTGGCGATCAGAAAGAAAGTTCTCTGGGCTAACTCGCCGGCTGTGTTGTCCCCCACCCCACCACACCCTGTGGTGTGTTCCATCTGCTTGCACACATCATACATTAGCTCCATCTATCACAGCACTATGGCCTCTCTATCCCTGCATCATAGAAGTGAGAGGCATGGTAGGCCTAGATAATCTAGACTAGGGTGGCCTATCACGCAATGCGTTCTGCTTCATAACTGCTTGTCTGCGCATGATACACCTTCCCCACTCATTCGCTCCTGCCTTCACCGTTGGCACACGTGGGCTCTCCTATTCTTTGTTTCTCTAGATCACCAACAAGTTTCTCAACTGGCGAGGTTTTACATGGTATAAATGGCCTATATGTTGCTGTGCACAGCAGCAGCACTATTCCGCTATAACCGACTCTCGTGTTTGTCTGATTGCCTGATAGCAGTATTTTATTTACAAAGATAAAGAAAGGGAAAAAAACGGGTTTTACAATAGTGTCTTTATAACAGACTTCGCGTTATTTCAGGACTCGTTATAAGTGGACTCCACAGTAATGTGAACACTAGAATCGGGATCATATATTTAATTTATATTTTAAACTTTGGTACCATTATTATTATCATTGAACACGAAGTGTTTACAACAGTACAAAAATACAATACTTTCACAACCTATTATATAATTATTTCTCATCTCTGAAGATTTTAAAAAATAACTCTATGGCCATCAGAAAATACTGGCTACTAGTGCTGTGTTGAGTGTGCTTGAATGCTCGTTACTAAAGAGTGGCACTCTGCTCGTACCTCTCGAGCAGCACCGATACCACTCAGTACACTGCCACTAAACTTCAAGTTGTTCTGTATTGTCAGTGCAGAGGAGTTCCAGAGAGAGAGAGAGAGAGCGAGGTTCCAAAAGGGTCTCCCTCCCCTCCAGATGAAAGAAGTCAGTCACGACACCGGGAAAGAGCCTCTTTTTGAGCTGACATAAAAATTCCCTACATAAGTAATATTTGTGACATACTATTTGAAAAAATAAATATGGAATTGAAATGCAAAATAAATGGATAGGAAAAATAAATAAATGCAAAAAAACAAAATAAAACGCTCGCCCTGTCCTATAATATGAGTAGTGCCCCTTGACTAGAATGAGCATTAAAAAAACAAACCGTATTCAGAAGCATTCCTTGGCTTGAGTGCTCAACAAATAAACATCATATAGACAAAATCTGATAAGAATTTTTTTAATCAGCGACTCAAATTCTACAGCCTCACTGAACAGAATTTGAATTAGTGAAATATTTTTTAAAATCAGTAATAATGGGTTTTTTAAATCGAAGTGACTATTTCTCCGAACGTTCGGAGAAATAGTGCCGATCTTTATTTCTCCGAACGGTTTCCGGCTTCCGCTCTGGTCGTGATTGTTTGCCTATTTGCGAGAGTTCGGCGCCAACTTTCATTCCGTCATTCTGCGAGGTCTGGGAAGGAGCAAATCAAAGGTGGTATCTGTTCTCAGCTTCTCCTCCGGCCGTGTGCCCACTGGTTTAGCGAGGCGGGTACTGCCTGAGGCACCCGAGAGACGGAGAAATCTGACCCTCTTTTCTATTGAGTGGACGGTTATCGTCCATAAAAAAAAAAAAACAGAGCAAATTTTTGGGTTTAGATCTATTTCAATTTTCAAGAGCTAGATCTAGTCTAGAGATTTTTAGACGAGTGTAAAAACGTGAAAAAGAAAGGTTTCACAACAGAATGAAATCAAAACTAGAACAGCCCAGAAACAACTACAACAATTAACAAATAAGGGCGTGTGTCCACCTGTCCGAAGAAGATTGACCGTTTTAACCCTAAATGTGCGTAATTTGTTTTAAAAAGTACAGGATATTGCATGGAAATTATGGAATCACACACAGGGGGCCTGCCAGTGTCAGTACATGTAATTGGTTTTGGTGGAACGCTCTAACATAGCACATTTAAATCTATACAGGTATATATATTTAGAATCTAATGAAGGTAGGAACATCAAATTAAATGACGTTACACAATACCTTTTGTAGGAACATCAAATTAAATGACGTTACACTATACAACCCCCCCCCCCCTTTTCCCCAACAAAAAAAAAATTAATAGAAAAACAACACATCAGAACAATAACAAGAAAAAAAAATACACACCAACAAAATATAACACCACAAAGAGGGAAAAATAAACGAAAAATAAAAGAGGAACAGCAATACAAATCGTATGTAACTGTAACGTATTCAACAAACCAACGTGGTGACAACAAGTGAGAAAGAGACGAAGTGAAGCTAAGTGAACTTGCTTTCAAAAGTAAAGAGTTTCATTTTCTTTTCTTTTTTTTTGTGACTTTTTCGGGGACCAAAAAATCGAGCCACGATTGATTGGTCGCGGCCTCGACAAACGCAGATGCTAGCTCTATGTGTCGTTATCAATAACCCTCCATAGATCTAGATCTAGACAGCTCATGAGTGAACGCAACACATTAAGTTTAAGAGCAGCACCCTTCATAGGCCACACGTCATATCTGTAGCGTAGCGAAAAAATGTTTGGAACTGTAGCATTTCTTTTTATAAATACGGACATTTTTTGGACCGATTGAACCATATTGTATACGAACAATCTTTGGTAGGCCTATAATATAATTATAGATCTATATTTTATTTTTATTATCCGAAATATGCGGGAAAGGGTGTGATTTCAGAGTGTTCGGAGAAATAGTGCCCAGCTTTATTTTCCCGAACGTTCGGAGAAATAGTGCCGGCCTTTTTAAATACACAGATTTAAGTTATTGAGAAGCGTGTGCTCTCTGTGTTGTGTGTGCATGTGTGTTCAAGAAGCACGGTTATTCACATATTTTTGCTAATATTTTAACGTGAACAATGGATGGGGATGCCTTGATTTCTGCTCTACAACATGCAAACTGCAGCAAACGGTCTTCCGTGTATGGGATAACGAAGTGACTATTTGGATATAAGTCCGATTAGACAAAAATTATATTTGGACTCTGAATTGAGTCCAGCATGACGTCCATTCAGACTTCCGACCATTGTTCCTAAATATTTCCAGCATTTATGACACATTTTTTAATTACAATTATAATGATAACAATCGAGATGCGAGTATTAATATCCAGTTACTAATAATAATAATAATAAATAGCATTTGTATAGCGCATATCCCCGCTCAACAGCAGGCTCTATGCGCTTTAAACTATATTATTACCCCAGCAGACCATAGAACACTCCGAAACATTCTCAGCTTCCCGGGAAGCATACAGTGCAAGCAGCTGATTAAGCGCTCAAACACTTACAAACTGACAAGATCTTTCGCTGTCTATAGCCGGGTACCCATTCCCACCTGGGTGAAGTGAGGAAAATTCGTGTAAAGTGCCTTTCCCAAAGACACAACGTCGGGCCTCTGACGTGATTCGAACCCACGACCTTACGGTTGCGAGTCCGAGAGCCTAACCACTAGGCCACCGTCGCCACGATACTAGATCTATATAAACTGGCCCTCCCTGCATCATTAGTATGAACAGAAACCAAACTGAGTGGACCTTGCCGGGGGCAAAGTTAATTATGTCGATCAATGAGATTGTGCGTAGAAATCACGTACTCTCGACTTCTGGGGAAGAGGTGTTGGGAAGAGGCCACAGCTGTTGATTTCGTGCGATGTGATAAAAAAAAAATTACAGAAAAACTATAACACACAACAAATTGAAATCAAACATGTGGAAAGACAAATGGTGGTGAATGTAATGATGATGCTGTAGTCGTGGTGGAAAGACCCTGAGTTGTAGGGTAGTACAGTGTACTTAGACACTGCCATTGGGCAATGAGAGTGCAGTCTTTTGACTTTTGATACAATTACACAGTCCTAGTAGGTAATTCTAGTTCTAATTCTTGTTTTGCTTACGATGACAACACACACTCCGAAAACATCCATCCTAGTATTATCCTAGACTCTAGATAGATCTAGACAGTACTGTAGATCTAGAATCTAGATCTAGATCTAGATATCTAGTGGTCGACAAGCCGACAAGTTTACCCAATTATCATTAGATTATATTCATAACACAGAATCATATAGGTAACATCCAAACCTTTAGCTGGGTGGATGACAACACTAGATCTATATCTAGATCTAGACAGTCTAGGCTGAGTTTAAGACAAGCCTAGGGCCTAAGACGATTAAACAACACCAACTTCCAACACGCTTTTTCACATTGAAAACAATCATTAAATTGACCAGAGTAGTTGCCCTTGGAAGTCAATAATCCCCCATCAAAATCTCTCCCCTTGAGGGGTGGTTTTTGATACAGGCACTTTAAAAAAGTATTACTCGGAAAAGAAAAGACTACTTGCTGGATCAACTCAACAAAAGAAGGCTAGCCTATTGACTATTGGCCTGGGGGAGCCTGGGGGAGCCTGAGCAAAGCCTAGCCAGAGCAGGATACAAAACATTCATGTATTGAGTCCTTCTTAAAGTCAAAGACCTATATTCATATATTTGAACACATTTTCAGCAATAATTCCATAATCTAGACTAGATCTAGATATTTTTTTCCCCTCCCTCACTTGTGACTTTTGAACTTCCCTTCTCACTTCTCTTCTCAGTCATTGTGTTGTCCTCACTGTTTAGTTTGTTTACAAACATGGCAATGTACTGTTTCTGACAAGAGTTAAGTACCTGTTCTCGAAGACCTCGTGATTGGAATTTGATACGGTTGCCAGCCCGGGTTGCATCTTCTCATGACCCAGTTCTTCTTAGTACCTTCCGCTATGTTCATGGATTAGTGTTCGCAACAGACAACATATACAGTAGTGTCACCAGTGACAGTGCCTGTGTAGATGTCTATGGGATTGGAATTTAAACCCACCACAGGAGTCGGGTTTCGAGTTCGAGAAAAGTAGGCTAAAACAAGCTTACAAGCTAAAGGAAGTGTGCAGGCAGTTTTGAATAGGTTAATTCGAGATTTTTCCTTTTAAATTAAATTCCAATAATCTAGAGAAAATTCTTCGTGTAAAAGAATCTCTACCCAGTACCCTGTAAAGTGAGTGCCAGCCAGAGTATTTTTTTCTTCTTATTTTGGGACAGACCAGGCTGTAGAAGGTCCCGTCGGTCTGGACGATCTAGATCTAATTGATCTATAGAGACAAAAGTATCATGAGTAGTATGCTTTCAAGATTAGTTGGATCTTTCAAACGCAGTGCACCACCCTCAAATCGTCACAGAAGGTCTCTTGATCCGGAGGATGATGATGATGATGATGAGACGTCCTGGATACCTCATGATCATGATTTTGCTGAGAGGAATGTCTACTCAAGACCAGAGTTCCTTTCTATGTCACTTGAGGAAGAAGACATTTCCTGTGATCATGCCATCAGACCTGTGATTCGGCCAAATGACAGAGACAGAATACCTCTTGGAGCAGGTTATGCAGAGTAAGCGTGTTTTCTAAATGTTCTCCTTTAAATTTAAAGTAAAGACGTCAGTAAAATGCATCTCTGTTGTTGGGCATTCTGTCAATTAGCGTAGAATTGCACACAACGCAATTTTGTGGATCCATAGAATGCGCAACAATCCATCTTTTAAAATCGAACCTCAAAAAAAGAAAGAATTGAATTTATATTTCATATAAATTATTTTTAAAAAATAACAAATGTTATATTATTAATGGTCCAATGAACAAAAAAATGGAAACAAATATAAACTAAAGTGGGGAAATGAAACTATATGATATATGTCTTTTTTTGCTTCAACATTCACTTACACCCCCCCCCCCCCTTTTTTTTTGTGTAAGTAAGTGTTTTACAGTACTCACAACTGCATTTATAAGCTCATGTCAAATGAGCGCTCCAGACACATTAAATATTTTCAGTTAGCAGGAAATTTTGAATTTTGCCCAGGTGGTTACCTTTTTGTTTTTCAAGTGTTATAATACACTTGCAAACAGGAAATATTGGAAAATTATGTTGTTGTAATGCTATCAAGCGAAAAAAAATTATCTGCTCTTTAAATTTTAAGGCAACCTATTATTTGTCTTCAGGTGCATAAATGGTGGTAAGTCTGCAAAAAATGAAGATCAAGCTGCCGTTGGTAACTTCTTTCTGCCACATGAGCCCAATGGTCTTACTGATGATTCCAGAAAGGTACGAGTTTGTCTACGTTCTTCTAGTTTCAAAATAAAGATTTTGTGTGTGAATTAGATCTAGTAAATCCGTAGAATGTCATTCCATTATCTATCATTATGTCTGTTTTATAACATGAGTTGGGAGACTGGATGGAACTTTTTGCTTTCTTAGTCAAGTGGAATGGTGGACCTTTACCCTGGTCATTTTCTCAAAAGTGCCATAGTAAAACATTTTCTTATATTATAGAATTATCCGACCCTTGTATAAAGTCATTGTACTTCATGAAAAGTGCCATCAATAGATAGTAGAGCAATTTCTTTATTGAAATTCCCTATTTCATGTGAAGTAGAGCATTACTTTAACATGGAAAGTCAGGCTCAATTTTTTTCTTTTGTACCTTTCTCCTTAGATGGATGTTATCGAGGTGCAGTACTTTGCTGTCTTTGATGGTCATGCTGGTCCCGGGGCTGCTCTCATGGCAGCTGATCAGCTCGTCAATCACTTGCAGGTGACAACTTAATTGATCCCTGATTAGAAATATTGATTTCACAATGACTTTGTTAACTCCTTTACCTCCAGCAAGCTGGTTCCGGTGGCTCACAGTCAAAAACGCTGTGCCGGTGAATTGCTGGCCGGGGCTTGGGCGCATTTCTTTACGACGGCTACGTCATCAAATTACTTTTTGGCTAATGCTGAAAGCAGGTCTCTTTTACCAGGAGTTCATTCATTAGATAAAGAACTATTGAAATATAAGGTTCACTTGTTTCGAATTAGTGATGTGTATGTCAATTTTTGATTTCTTACCAAAAGAGGGCCCCGCATAGTGGGTTTGCCCCCCTCTGAGAGAAATAGTTAAAATGTGCTTTGTCTCTGGTAGTTATGGTGCTTCTCCCTTTCGAACCTAGACTAAAGTGGTTACTAACGCCATCTGTGGTTTGGGGATTAGGAGCTTCACCATCCACACAGAAGACCTGAGTTTGATTCCTGTGTGGGGATCTTTGAACAAACTGTCCAAGAAAGAGAAAATGTACTTAAAACTCTTGAAAGCAACTCTATGACAGGAAACATAAACTACCTTTAAAAGCCTCAGCTAAGGTCAAACAGACAAATCTCTTGGCCAAAAGAAACAAATGGAGCACCACAGTTGCAGACCTCGACCTACTTAGAAATGGAGCCAAAGCATGGTTTCTTCTCTCCAACTTGTGGACAGGCAGTTTTCATGCAAATACCATATCTGGAACCTGAAGACTAAGGCCAACAAGAGACTAAACCTTCTCAGATGACTGGCTAGCACCTCATGGGGAGCAGACAAGGATGCTCTCAGACAGCAATGTTGGCTATGTACACTCTGCCATGGAATACAACTGAACCCTACAGATAATCTGCAGCAAACCAACTCAAAGGTCTCTTGACAACGAGTTGTACGATTTTCTTCAGGAGCTTTGAGATCCACTCCGGCTGCAGCTTGCGAAATCCACACAAACCTGGAACCTTTGGACCTGCGGAGAGAAGCAGCAGTTGTGGAGATGAGTAAGCTCTACAAGAAACTAGACAAAAACCACCCAAACTGAAAGATCATTGAACAGAGACAACCAAAGAAAAGAATCCATGGAAGATCAATACTCGACACAACCACCGAATTAGTAGAAAAACACCACCTTCCATGTAACAGAGAAATGCTGAAACCCTAAAGACCAGAACCCCCCCAAACACCATCATCAAGAACTCCAACATCAAAACTTCCCTCATTAAGGAGACAGTGAAAAAGGAATGTGACCCAGTAGAACTGAAGACCACAGCTCTCAAAACAAGTGACTCCTACCGTAGTAATTCCATCCATATTTACACTGATGAGTCAGCCTTCAAGAGAACTATTAACGCAGGCTTTAGAGCAAAAGTAGAACTTCCTGACAAGATGTGTGAAGAACTATTTGATGCCTGTGGAACTTGTAAAAATTATGAAACTGAGGCCATCGCCATTGAAGTAACAATCCTCCACCTGACTAACATTTTCATTATATTATATCCAGACAAAATCAAGGACACTGTAATTGTCACAGACTGAAAATCGGTACTTTAACCTTTGGAAAACATGAATTTCGAAAGCCCAGCCTGCCTATCTGTGGCTCAAACAATTCACACCTTCATGCAGACTTATGCCATCGACCTGACTTTACAGTGGATACCTGGCCACAGCAACATCCTTGGAAAGGACAGAGCAGACACCCTTGCTGATAAGGGAGCATCACAAACTCAACGATAAACCCCAGTATCACAACAGACAGTCAAGAACATCATCCATGGACTTCCGGTTTGACTTGGCCTTTGGCCGGTCGTGTGTTGTTTCGCTCTGAGGTTTTCGGTCATTTACTTGTGTTTTCCTGTACGGATTTCTGTGCTTTTTTTAATGTTTATTGTTTATTCGTGTTTTTTAAGGCTGCTTAAGTTGGAGTAGGTATTTCCCTCATTTGACTGAGGTTTTGATGCTTTTTGAGCCTTTTTGTGCTTCTTTGGTATCAGAGTGAGTTTTTAGGTCTGTCTTTTTTTTCTTTCTCTTTTTTATTTAGCTCATTTTGGGGGACAGTTTCCCCGAGTGAGTTCACGCATCTTTTCTTGTGTTTGTCGCGTCCCGTGCTGCATATTCTTATTTTCTTTCCAAGATTTTCGTGGGTTTTTTTTTTAATTCGTGTTCCCTTGTACAGTCCATTGTGGGGTTGTTTTCGTATTTTTCTCTTTTCTTTTTCTTCTCTTTTTCCCTTGTACATATGCATGTGTAGTTCAGGTCCTGCTTTTGGCTTAATAAAGTATCTTTTCCGTTTAATCCAGGTTGATACGGCTTTTTTGTCGTAGTAAAGCGGTGTTTTGTGGATTTTCCTTGTTTTGTTTTGTTTTGGGTTTTTTCTTTTCTTTAACGGTTTTAGCTGGGGGGGGGGGGGTTATGTTTGTTTGATTGCTCTTATGGTTTCCTGAAATCTAGTTAGTTTGTTGTTGGTGGTGGTTTTGTGTTTTATTTTACTGGGTTTTTTAAATTGTTTTTTTATTCCGTCAGCGGGGAACAGTGGCTGAATGGTTGGGCATTGGGCAAAACTGGAAGAGCTGTATTTGCACATGACTGCTCCCAACTCAAAAGATGCGCTAAATTCCCTGAGTAGAAGAGAACAAGTCACTATCTTTCGCCTGCAAACACAACTCATCCCATTGAATTCCTACCTGAATAGGATTTGCAAGGATACCCCACCTTACTGCCAGCTGTGTGACTGCCAGGATGAAACAGTACCACACCACCTATTTTCCTGCTGTGCACTTAGGGACCTGCGTAGCACCTACCTACTCGCCTCCCCAGATATCGGAAATACTTTATACAGTGACAAAACACAACTGATAAAAACCTGTAAATTCTTTACCATATCGATAGGCCAAAGGGATAGAACCGAGATGGCTACTGGATTGGAAGTAGAGTAAAGTAGGTGTGGGGGTCTTGTTTACCTAGCATCTCGGTCTTTCAGCCGGGATGTTGTATCCCTCTCAGCTCGGGTTGGCCTTGACAGGCAGGGTAAAAACTTACCTCGTAAATGATTTAAACTGTGTGTTGATGGGGATGTGTAAAAAAAAACAAACGGTAGTGACTTTTCGATATAAGATATTCAACTCAGTTCTGGTGTAGAGCTGACTTATAATGGTTTTAAGAGTAACAGTTCAGTACAAATTAATGTTGTTTTATTAAATGAGTTTAAAAAGCGGGGCTTCCAAATGAAAGTCTGTCTCTGATAATTATGATTGAATGGAGAGATGGAGAGACACTTTGAACAGTTTTGTTTTGTAGACAGATACAAACCCAAATTACCCTCACTCTGATGTTGATATGCTAATATTAAGCTCTCATCATCACACTTTTGTCAGGAGTAATGTCAATTGGCTTTTTTTTGTGTAAAGGTGATAAAAATTGTGCCAATGTGCAGTTTTTCGAAGTGCTTTTGCTTAAAGGGCTTGTCAAAATTATTGAACTCCATTTGAAAATTGACTTTCACAGTATTAACAAGAATCATATGAGATTTTGATCGTCTCCGAGAGAGATTTATGCATATTACTCATTTCATGTAGTAAGACATATTAGGTTTTAAAATAGAGTTATCTTAAGCCTGAGTTTGCTGTCGGCTTGTGTGTCCAATGTAAAACAGGAAGGGAATTAGGATGGGCTGATAGCCCCGTATTTGTCTGGCCATATCTTGTGTTTCGTGGCTAGTGGGTCTAGGTTAAGGTATCAGGAAGGCAAAATCAGAATCAGGGCCATAGTTTGCTTTCACTGTTTTAAACCTTTTTTCAAATTGCCACAATCCTCCCCCACCCCCCACCCCCCCCCCCCCCCGTTTTCCCCCTTGTCTGTTACTCCATATAAGCATACTAATATTTGTATCTTTGCTCTCTCCCACACACAAACACACACACACACACGCGCATTCACCCACACACACACGCACTCGCATACATATACTCACTCATCAACTCGCATGCAAGCACAACTCTTCATAGTTGCCTAAGATCTACCATCATAACATTTTCTGACTTTTCAATATAGAAAGACAGGTTTTTCAGCCCAGAAATGTAGGTTCACGATGAATATTCTTGGTATTGGTGAGCCCATTTTGAAAAGAGCAGTCAGTGCAAACAGTTCTGAGTGTCTTATTTTGGTTGTGATTACAGGAAAAACTTGTTGATGTCCAAGAAGACCTGTTCAACCTGAGAATTCGAGAGTCTTACGCATGTGCTTATGTTCGTGACCCCAGTCTGGTCATCACTGTTGACAGCTTAGTGAGAGGGGCTCTCGAGGCGGCCTTTGTTGCTTTTGTGAGTGCTTTGGATGTTTCTTGTTTTTACGGATTCACAGAAACCCGTATGTTATGTTTGTGTATTTTTTCGATTATGTTTGTATAAATCTATGAATATTGGGCCTACAACTGTGATTATAGTGTTTATATGTCATTATGATATTTTAATATCATGATTTTGATCCTGTTTGGGCATAGATTTAAAAAATCCTCCTTCGTACTACTCTGAGTGAAGGCACTGCTTACAATCTCTTCTTGCACAATCAGCACAGAGTTGTGTAAAATGAGCACCAAATAATGTTTTGACTCGGCTGGTGTTTAATTTTCCTTACACAATACAGAGTCATTCTTGTTACTTTGTCGATGATTGCTTGATTGGTGAGTGCTCCGGTGTGGTTTGCTCCTTCTTTCCTGTCAAACATCTATTATCTCTATAGTCTTTGTCTCTCCTGCATCTTCTCTATGTAACTCACTAGTATCGTTGTAAATCTTTGGCACTTATTAAACTTAGGTCTTCATTCCCTGAACAATACTTAATGGGATGTGATTTAAAGTAATTTGATGGTTATCATGTCATGTGTTCAGGATATTAGGTGCTTCAGTTTCAGCTTCAAAACCGCTTATGGATAATACAAAATACAAATCAAAGAATAACCGGTGTTCACCAGTCACTACCCTAAAATTACAAATTTTTATGGGACATTTTGGGTTGTTTTGAGTTACTAAGACCTGGAGGTCAGAAACCGAATGTTCTATCTGCTCTATCAAAAAATCGTAAGATTTTTCAGAGTCGTAATCAAGATATTCAAAGAATTGCATTAGAAAAAGCTTGACATTATGTGAAACTCAAAATTGTTTTGCTTCAAATAAGAATTTCTCAAAACTAGATACTGAGCAGATAGAACTTGGTAATTCTAAGGTAGCGCAGTAACCTTACTCTATCACTACAGCTTGTACAACGGAATGTAGGGAATACCCTCCCCCGGGGCAGTGCCACTGATTGTAGTGTCTTTAGACCATTCCCAAAGGGGGGACATTTCTCGTTCAAGCACAGTAGAATTGTAAATGGGCTGATTCATGTCACGCTCATAACTGTGCCTGATCTGCAACAGGGAACTGCTGCTTTTTCTTTCCTAATCCTTACTATTGTCATTTTTCCTCTATTTTTTTTGTATGTTTGTCACTCTTTTGTGACCTGCTAAGTCTGGGGTGCCTTGATAGTTGAAGCAGACTTTGTGCTGTTGAAGCTAGAGAGGTGAGCAGAGTAAGTCTGATTCCCTGTAAAGACTTCTGTGTTGACATCCACCTCTTGGCGCTCATGTATGACTTTATGCAGTTGCGAGCGCCGTAAAACCCTCTACTATAATAAAATAATAAAAATAAGGGAATGCCCAAAATAGCACTGCAGTAGTTAGAACAATTGATTTTTAGATTCATGTATATGAGTATTTCCTATTTATTACCCTACTCAAAAAGTTGCTAAAAAATGCTGACCTAACAAAGGCAGTTTTAAATGTTGTCCCAAGACTGAACAAATATTTTCTAGATGAATACAGATTGAGAATCATGTTTTTCCTTTCTTTCTTTCTTTACAGAGAGTCTTATTATAATTGATTAATTATCTCTTTTCCTTTCTTTTTCAGGACGAGCAAATCGCTCAAGAACGTTTATCATTTAAAATCTCTGGAGGCTGCACAGCTTTGGTTGCCTTGGTCATGTTGGACAAGGTGTATGTGGCACACGCAGGGGATGGAAGGTGGGCCCTTTTGCAAATTTTGTTTTATGAAAATACGTGCACATGCAGATTGCCCCTCACATACAGTCGAACCAGTTCTAATGCCCACGGGTCTAAGACAAACACCTGTTCAAGCAACCGCTTCTGTGGCATTAGTATAGGGCAAATTCCTGTTCAACAGCAAGCTCTATAATGCTCTTTACAATCTATATTACTACCCCAGCAGACCTGGCAGCATTCTGAAACAATCTCAATGCGCCTAGAAGCATACAGTGAAAGCTGCTATTTACAGGCGCTAAAACACTAACATATTTACAAGATCTTTCGCTGTACAGTGGGGTAAAATTGCTATTTTTCCCATGTAGGGCTGGGCTCTTCCAGGAATGCTAAGATTTAGGGTTGGTTACTAAGAGGGTTAATGGTAGTGAAAACTGCTTCCACAACTCAGGGGACAGTGCATGACACATGCATAGATCATGTCTTCCCTCTGCAAAGTACGACACTGCCCTAAGCTGACAAAATACTCTTTTTCATTTTTGGCATCCAATTTTTTTTTATTCGTTAAGTCGATAGCTTGATCAGTTTGTGAAAAGATCAAAGTGAAACTGTGGCTAGTTTTTTAATAAATTTGAATTCAAATTTTTTAAGAACGCTTTTTTAAAATGGTTACACTGACAAAACGCATTTTTATCTCAAAACTGCTGTGAATAAGAAAAAGGCGTTTTGTCAGCGTCCGGCAGACCAACTCTCTGGTACACCTTATTTCTCGCCAAAGTAATGAAATTGTCAGAGGAATTGCTTGTAAGCCTATAATAATAATTGTCTGGATAAAGTACACCGATTACTATTTCCCCTGAATCTTTATACTGTGATGGCTGCCAGCCTCCCTGCCCGGGTATTCGGCTCGCCTGCACGGTTGCCATAATGAGAGTGCATTTCTCTAATGAGAGTGTGTCATACTCACACTTTGGAAAAATCAGTGTGGCCAAATTTTATTTCACTTTCTTATCATAATTTCCAGGGACAGGATTTTGGTAAAATTTGACATTAGGCTTTCCTGTCGCTTGGACTTTTTTCGACTGCTTTTCGCTGGTGGTTTCAGGGCACCACTGGTAGATCAGATTTCTTTTCCTGCTGACAGATGTTATTGTTTGTCTATCTTCACTTTCCATAGACTGATTCACCATTGGGCATTAATGTTCTCTTTACTGGAATGTATCAGGTTGTTTTTTTTTCTTGTTTTTTTTTTTTTAAATAACAGGGCTGTTGCATTTATGGGGAATGAGGTAATCACTATGGCAACGGAGTTTACCCCAGAGACAGATGGAGAAAGGATACAGTATTTGGTAACTATATCATTGATAAATTCGTTGTTTTGTGCAGAAAGCTCAAGTTTTTCTGAATGGAATTTAATACAATTGAAGGGGGACATGTTGCACCTCACCGTCTTGTCACAGTTAAGTACTGCCTTCTTATAGAGGTGTTGTGTTTGATTGTACATGAAAGTGAAATTTAACTTGTGTGCCTCTGTGCTCGCCATTGTATCTTCCTTTTACAGATGTATATGTGAAAGATTTATTTTTCTCTTTGTTAGGGAGTAAGGAATAGGTCTCAAATGACTTGTCATAAATGCAATTCCTCCTACTCATAGAAGGATAAAAATGGGTGGCTGAGACTTTGACCTTTCAGATGAACTTTTCTGTATCTCGTATCGAATATTAATGAAAGGAACTAAAATATTGTTAAAATAATATTTATATTAACGTTTTAAAATATCACTTTTGTATCAAGTATCTATGATTGTAATATGAATATTGTAAAAATAATACAATTTTGAATGGTAAGGGTAGTCAAATGCTTATTCTTTGAGATGGCCTATTCTGTGTATGATTACAATTTGTTATAATAATGATAGCAATAATAGTTTACTGCAAATATTATACAACACGTTTTAAATGAAAGGCGTTATGCTCAGACCATTGCAAACTTACTCATGAACTGCTCTCCATGTTTGCCACTTTTTCATCAGGCTCACGTGAACCCAGCTCTGACTCACAACTTCTTCAGTGATAATCATTTTCTTCGGCCGCTGGGCAAGAAAGATATCGGCACCAGAGTCTTATGTAGGGGGCCTCAAAGATCTGGATGGTTTGAGTTTTTGCTTTCTTCAGTTTTTTTTGGTGTAGTTTCTCTGTTGTCTTTGCATAGAATGTTTCAATGCTTACTTTGTGTAGTTGTAGTTTATTGTGAGTGGTGGGTTTTTTATTTCTTTTTCTGATGATTCTTTCTCTTTAGTTTGTCAATGTTGTGAGTATTTTAATCTGTTTGAGCTTTTTAGTTGTATGTATATAGTATATTTGCACACATATGTTTTCCTTTCTTTGTGGTATGGTATCCGTGATCGCATATTTAAAATTCTCCCAGGGCTGCCTATTTCTACCAATTGTTTTGGTAGTTACCGATTTTGGACCTGTTCTATTGCCATTATGATGAAAGTGCCTAAGCTACTGCATTTACAATAGATGCCGAGATTTTTAAAATTTACTGCATAGGCCCGTTCTCTGTCATATCTACCCATAGCTGAAGGGTCTTTTGTTACATGTCTTATGCCTTTGCTAGTGACTCATAACTGTGGCAATTGTTCCATACCAAAGTTCACAGTTGAAAACAAAGCGGCAGAGCTGGGGCTTTATAACAGGGCAAATTGCCAGATCCTGTTTAAATACAAGGGTGATTAAAAATGGATCTGTGATTTAGCTTTTATTAAAATCAATAACTAAGTCCATAATAAAGTGATTTCCAGATTTCAGTGGTGCTAGGTCCTGGGCTCCCTCATTCCTTCCAACTCCGACATTCGGCACATGCTCTCTGCTACTTTCACTGTACTTCTACCTTGAGGCCCATCTAATCTATGAACTTTTTTCCTTCAATTAGTTGTTGTCTCGCACCGTTTATAGAATCTGTAAATGCTTAAGCTCAGACATAATTTTGTTAGTTGAGAATCCACTGCAGCAGATATTTCTAGGTGAAGATCAGCCTGATTAACCATCTCTGCAACCCCCTCCCCCCCCCCCTCCCGTGATATGGGGCCATGATTACATCATGATGGCTCATAAATTGGTTCAGAAGTCTGTATGACAGTCACGCTGCATTCAAATCCACATTCAATACTGACTGATAGGTGCCTTGAACAACAGTCCATAAATGGTTGGGTTTTTTTTAAACACACTTTTCGTTTCATCCACACTGTTAACCCAAACATGCACAGGCAGGAGCACACACGCATGCACACACACACACTCACACAAAAAACTAACAACACACATGCACACACAAAAGCAAACAAACAACCCCCCCCCCCCCCCCCCCCACACACACACACACACACACTCACTCACCACATACAACTCACACACTACACACACTCACACACAAACTTGTGTGTGATTGGCGGGTGCTCTGGTGTGGTTTGCTTCTTCTTTCTTATCAAACATCTATCATCTTTATCTCCCCTTCTTCTTTTTTATGTTTGTTACTCTCTTGTAACACCTCTTCTGGCGCTCATATTATTACCTTATGCAGTTGCGAGCACTGTAAAACCTCTACTAAAACTAAAAACATGTTTTTAGAATGAAGTTAGTCTTAATATTATTAGAAGCAAGTTTGGCTCGATGATTACTAGTTATAGGGGAGTAATGTTCAGTTTTTTGTTCGTTTTTTTGGGGTTTTTTTTTCATTCTTCACCTTTTTACTGCTTGATTTTTGGCCAAACTGAATCTACCTGAAAGGGCAAATTTGAGGTAGGCAGCCTTGTTCTTTGTAGAGTTAAATTATTCACTTAACACAACTGTATTGTAGTTGTCCTTATTGTATAATGCATGCTGACAGCTCACTACCTTAGAATGACAAAGTTCTATCTGACATTTTTGACGTTTAGAGTTTCTGATACCTTGAAGTTAGAAACCAAATGAGGGCGTGAGATGCTAAACCCACTAAGCGACTTTTTGGAAAAAATTGAGATTTTTTTGGCTTATAAATGCACATTGGTACCGGCTATCTGATACACAAAGAGTTTTCAACCAAAACCAAACACATACTTCATAAAAGCCACCAAAAAAAATCTCCTTTTTACATATGTTCATGCTTATAGCAGATTTTTTAAAAGCAGATTTTCTCAAAAGTGCTAAAATGGATGTAGCGGGCTTTGCATCTCAGCTCCTCAAATGTTCTATCTGCTCCGTCAAAATCTTAAGATTGTTCGGATTCGTCACCAAGATATTCAAAGAATTGGATTTGAAAAGACTTGACATGTTGTGAAACCTAAAATCTTTGATGTCGTATTTTTCAAAACAATGTACTGAGCAGATTGAACTTTGTAATTTTAAGGTAGTGAGCTGTTGTTTTATTTTGTAGTGTGGTAATCCTTATTTTAGTTTGTCAGGAACATTTGCTGCAAATTTGCTGTACATGGAATTCCAAAGTTTTGATCCTGAATGTGATGTTTTGGTAATTTTAGTTTTGTGGGTCAGTGTACTTTAGTCCATGAAGAAAAATAATCTGAATTGTTAAAAATGTTTCTTTGAAATAATCCTATTTAATCAAAACATTTGAAACTTTGCGATTTATTTTACCTGCAGTTTTAAGTGTTTGGCCTTTTTATAAACATTTTTAATGAACATCCTGCCTTTACACTCATACTCATACTCCGTATTTTATACAGAAGATTTGCAGCTCACTGTCTTCTTGCATACCTTTGTTTGAATGCTTTGAAAATGATACTTATGATGTTTGCTACTATGCTGCGGAAGTAAAATGAAAAGGTGCCCACTGAAAAAGTTGGTCTACAGAGTCTTTGCTTGACATCACACTTGTGAGAAATTAAAAACTTCCAGTGGAAATGTACACTTACTGGTCTGCATCATGCAGAGCTTCACTGTGTAAGGACATAGCACAGTGACCATTCTTCCAAAAACTGTTGACACAACACCACAAGCTTAAACCACAGGTGGTTGGAGGGCACCACTGGTAGGTCCTACTTCTTTACTTCCCTCTGTTGTTTCTCTCCGGCATTGCTCTGTTTCACTTTTTGACCATTATTGTTTCAATGTGTTTCTCTTCACTCAAACAAAACAAAACAAGCTAAAACCGTACAAGAATTTAGAGGCCTTTGTAACATTTGATGAGGTTTGTATGTGGTGTGTAGCTGAAATCAAGCAAGGCTAATACTTTTATTGTAGGCACTATAAAGAAGTCACGGAAAGAGATGTGTTCTGTCCCCCTTTGGTTGCTGGAACAGGGAAATGGGTAAGCAGGTCTCATTTTTCCTCTCATCGCACATTTCCTCATGGTCTTGCCACTGTAACAAATAGTTCCAGAATTTGGAGAGACCTTTTAGCGTAGTTTATATTCACTTCTTAGTTCGCGATGTTTACGGTTGCTTTAGATTTTGGTCCACAGGAGAACAGTGTTAGTGGTAAATTCTGAAACTAAAGTTTGTTAACAGGTGGTTCCTGTAATAAAGTTCTTATATTTTTATTACTTAGGTACAAGAAAAGTGGGTGGTTAGCTAGTGCTCTTTCCTATTATTCATCTATCATCTGTATCTCCCCTTCTCCTTTTCTTTGTGTGATACTCTCCAGTATCCCTTATAATCTTTGTCACTTATGTAACATAATTATGTTGCAAGTGCAGTAAGTTTCTTACGAAAACTTAAACTAAGAGTTACAATAATGTCAAATATACGTTATTGTTCCTTCATTTGAAGATATTAATTGTCTGTTTTCTCCAGCTTCTTTGGCACAAAATATTACTAGTGTCACTTCACATTCTTTAGCTTTGTTCTGAAGCTTGAGCATCCTGCTGCTGTTTTTATTATACAAAATGACTACTCACTGTGTTGCATGCTGTGTGCATTATATTATGTTGAGGTCATGTGTTGTCCGTGAATAACCATAGCTTTTTATTTTGCTCTGAGATGTAAGATGATCCAAGCTCAAATAATTTCTCGGGGGTTTGAGCCTCGGTGTAGTGTTGTGTCCTTGTGAAAAGCACTTTACATGTATTTCCCTTTTGGCTCAGTCCTTTCGGAGATGTATTTTAAACTTGGAAGTCCAGCTTCTTTAATAAACTAATAGTGTTGGTAGGGGCATTAAACTTATACAACTTTCACCAATTAAAAAAAAAAAATTATTTCCATTGTCACCTGCTTTAATTATTGGGACTTTCACAGTAGTACAAGGCAAGGAGAGGTGGGATTGTGTGAAGCTGTTGATTTTTTAATTTGAACTTTCTTGTTTTAATGTATTCTTTATATGTGATTTATATATGTGTACATTCAAAGTCATCTTGATAGTTAACACTCCTGCACCATTTATGACCAGAAGCTCTCGAGTGTTTCCCTGAATTGTTTTGCAGTTCTTTCTCGTAGGGCAGTTTTCATTACCTTTGATAATAACTGAAAAACAAATAGGTTTTGAACGGGCAAAGTCCAGTTCAGTTCAGCTCATCTTAGTACCAAACTAGGGATGTAAGTGAATCTACACCAGTCCATCCAAGATGACCTCCTATCTTTGTGGAGAAAAGAAGCCATTCCAGACAAGTGGTCCTCTTGGGCAGTGCCATTATGATATATATATAGAGAGAGAAAATGCAAAGGAGGAAATGGAGCGTGATTATTTTTACATATGATTGTTTTGGACAGGTGGTTGTTAGAACAGGTGCTACTGTACTTATAGATAGCTGTTGTATATCCGAGATGAATTTTTATAAAGTTAAATATTTCTTTTGATCATATCTATAATATACATTTTTGTAGATACTTTCAATTTAGACTATCAATGACTTTTAGGTGTACAGAATATAAAAGAAAAATAAAAGCCCTTTGATAAAGCCGAAAGACTTTTGTAAACTTAAGTGGTTGAATATATAATTTATTTCTTTTACCAGTCTTGCTTTAATCTTAAAGGGACTTTTATTTTTCCTATCCCTTTGCTTTCATATTGCCCCAAATGTTTTTGTCACGTCGTAGGCCCGTCTCATGGGGATTCTTGGTGTGACCCGTGGATTTGGAGACCATAGCCTGGTCGTTCCAGGTTCAAGAATTCAAGTAAAGCCTTTCCTGACACCAGTACCGGAGGTCAGTCTATGAATACATGTGTGTCATGATGTGGTCAAATCGGGTGCTCTTCTACCTTTGGGCATGCGGACTATTGGTATTATCTTAAAAGCTTGTTTGTCTATTTTTCGACTAAAAGAATACCCATCTATCTTGAATAAAAGTTGAGATATAGCCTGTTAAAGGAGGTTGGGTCATCTGGTTTTAGAGGTAAAATTAGCCAGAAAATGGCACCCAAAGTTTGGTGACTTCCATAGGTTGAGAGTCTTTGGGAAAAGCAGATTTATATCTATTTTGTGCCTTTGAACAATGTTTATTGGTAAAAGCCACACAAAAATCTGTTTTTAAATGGACATAAAAGGGGTTGAGCCCTATAAAAGTAAAAGAAAATTTGATAACAATTGCTAAATGTGCGGGAAAATGCTCGGTTATTTGATTTCATTATTTTGACGAGCCCCTGATTTCACCAAGATGCCTCACATATATAATATTTTTATGGTTGCAAAATGTGTTTTTCTGGTGCTCATTTCTGTGAAAGGGATGAATATTGTGAATCCTTTTTGAAAGCTGAATTTGAAGCGAAGGTCATTGCATGTAGTTTTGTATACCTTCTGATCAAAGATTCCCAAAACCTTTTCAGTGCCCTTTTGTTTTCCACCTCATTTGTCGACAGGAAATTACAAAAAACTTGGTAGGTGCTCAAAAAGTTATTAGTTACTTACATTTATTTCTGTCTCTTCAAATTACCATGTAGCTATTTGTGGATCGATGAACTGAGGACTTGAGCAAAGTTTCTTTCTTAAAGGAATAGTTTTATGGCGGGTAAAATTGAGCTTCAGACCAACAATTTTAATGCTGGTGGTTGGCAGGTGCTCTGGTGTGGTTTGCTCCTTCTTTTCCATCAAATATCTATTGTTCTCATCTCTCCTCCTTTTTTGTATTTATTACTCTTTTTTGACACCTCTAATCTTCGGCACATATATGACCTAATTATGTTGCAAGTGCGATAAAACGCTTACTACGAGAACAATCTTAATATTGTCAGATCTTTGTCTTAACCACTGAGCTATTAAATCCTCGTTGCTTTATAAGATCCATGCTCAGTGTTAAATAGTAGATTTTGGTTTTCTCCTTTTTTTAAGCTTTGTTTGGGGAGTGACCCCAATAACTTTAGTACTGAGTGTGAGCATTCTTGCATTGTAAAACTATTGTAAACCATTTAATGCCTCCATTGACCCAACTGATGTTGTGGATGGTTGGATGACGCCACTGTAGGTCCTACTTTTTTCCTTTCCTTGTTGTTTCTGTCTGTCTGTCTTACTTTTCCCCAGCACTAAATTATCATATTGTGTCAATGTGCTTCTTTTTACTCAAATAAACCATCTAAAAGGCTTGCAGAGTTGCTGTCTGTCAGAGCTAATCCAGGCTGAATGGAGTACAGCATCCCAGAGGAAGGGGTGGGAATTGACCTCAATGTCTTCTGCATGCAAGATGGAGAACTTGACAATAAGTAAAAGCACCATCGATGATAACACAAAGAGAAAAACTGAGCTGATCAAGAAGACAACTGGAAGGAATGGGGTACTATGAAGGTCAATGTCTGCTCCAAACCTGACGCTAAAAGAAGAAGAAGAAAATGATAATGGTCTACTCTTTGAATTGCTTTCGTATTGCAATTCCACAGCAGTTAAGATTCTGGTATTGCCAACCACGAGGATGTTGTTTTCACTTTTATAAACTTGTCTTTTTGTTGTCTTGATAGGCACTGTGAGAATTTTTGCAGTTCTGAATTGCTCTATACAGTATAACACGGATAGGTTGAACACAGACGACTCAAGTTCACACATCCATCAAACTGTGCCTGCGGTCCCTTTTTTTTTTCTTCTTTATCTTTGTAAGATATCCCTCGAATTATGGATCTCCCGAACTACCGAGGCCAGTCCCGACGAATTCAAGCTATCCGTGTTATACTGTACTTCACGTTTTCGTGTTCTTTTAGGTGCGGGTTTTGAATCTGAAGGACAAGACTGTGACCGAAGATGACATCCTCATCATGGGCTGTGATGGCTTGTGGGACATGCTGCGGACCGAGCAGGTCGGGGCCACTGTGAAACAGTCACTAGCTAAGAGCAAGGAAGACAAGAATCCTGATAGGTGAGACATTTCATTAACACATGACACCCTAAGGGCCTGGACGGGAAGTCCGTTGTTAGATCCTAAGCAAGGGGAAAGAACCCACCTCCCGTGAATACAAGCGTTAAAAAAACACATTTTTAAAATACTAAACAAATTCCTAAAATCCTGAAAAAATAAAAGTTAAAAAGAAAACTGAATGTAGTTTCAGAAAAATATGACTTTATGTATGCACAAACTGTTGGAAATGTTCTAACTTTAGTTCAATCGGGGTGTCCGACCCGCCACTCTCACTCTCAGCCTCGCGGTCGGGCCCTAGATCTAAATTCTAGATTTTCTACGTCTGATCAATCTGAATAGCCCCAAACTCTTGCTACAACGTTTTCATCAAAATCTGAGCCATCTGATTTGTCACATGCTTGTTTATGCTGAAATCCATTGTTATTACCGTTTTCGAACTCAATTGTGTCGCTTTTCAACAAGTCGAGACACTTTCGAAGTGTCGGTAACGCGATCGCACTTCGATCAGCTCTAATACTAAAACTACTGGCCCAAAAAATTTCGCTTCGGTATCAAACGAAAGAAGAAACTTTTTGCTATGACTATGCAAATCAAAATCTCGGCCCCAGTGTCTCGCCAAGGCGAGACTTTGTTTCTAAAGACGCTGGGTCGGCGCGGGCAGTTCCGGGCGAGTCACGGTGGAGTGCGTAAGGGAATTCGCGGGCGATCGCGGGCGAGTTAGGGTGTAATGTGTTAAACACAAGTGATGGCATCTGTCAATATAGGAACTTCCTAACTCTTCCTTCTACGTGTATGAGGCTGTGGATCGTCTCCTGTTACTCTGCATAGCTTTAAATGACATCAGAGCTACACTTCTCCCTCTGAGACCAAACATCGACGACACACTGGTCTAAAAACTAAGCTATTGAAATCTCTGAGGGTAACTTAGGTTGCTTTTCTTTCTGCATAGGCTCACCCAAGTAGCAGTCGACCTGCTTCTGCTGGCAAGGGGAGACAATGCTGGAAAAGGCTGGAAGATGAAGGATGGCTGTGATGCGTCTTTTGATGATATTACCGTGTTTGCAATCCCATTGAACCGATGTCTTGCCAGCCAGCTGAAAAAATCGCGATGATCGCCTCCAACCTATTGTTGTCATCTGATTAAACCTTTTCTATGTACTGTTGTCTTAAGAAATAGGTTAAATTTCAGGTTGTTCTTTTTTTATTTTTAGATTCATTCCTGCTTTGTTATCCCTTTTCTCCTTTTGTTGTGCATTTACCTAGTGTTAAGAAAAGTTACCGGAAGATTAAACTCAAAATTTGCCATTGGGAATTACATGTCTGTACTGACCTCCATCTTTTCATGGTTTGAACATATTCAGATGGAGGTGATTGTTAAAAAAAAATATTTGTTTTGACTGACAAGACTTATTGAATTTTGACCCATGTTTAAGTTACTTGTATATTTTTTACTTAGGCATACAATGCATTGAGGTATCTTTTGTTTGGTTTGTTTTTGGGTGCCAAAAATCAGTTACAAATTTTTGTGTGTGCTCAGGAACAAGGTTTGTGCCTTCTGACCTTCCCTCAATCTGTCAAGTTTATGTTTTTGCTTTGCTGCCATTAATGTTGTCGCTGCTCTAATAATTGAGAAATATTCAACTGTCAACTGTAAGTTTATTTCCAATCACCATCTTGCATTCCATTTATATAAGCTCTTTAGATGGGGAATGACACTCACAGTGTTTATTGGGAAATCCCTTAACCACAAAAGAGCACTATCGGCCTTTATTGGTACAGTGGAACTCGGATTTAACAAGGTTGCCGGGCCTGACCTAAAATCTCCTTGAATCCGAGTGTTCGTTAAGTTATAGCAAACATGAGGTTTTGTGTAGATAATTACAGGCACTGAGCAAGTAATGTATAAAGAGAAGTAACAAGTGGGCTTGAAATGCCTGCCTATTATGAGCTGTGCCAAAAAAAGACCGTTTCGTTAAAATGCACGCCTGGATTGTTTGCCAAAAAGTTGTGTTGCTGTGTGGAGCCTAGCCTAGAATACGGCGACTTTAGATTCCTTTGACCAGCATACAATTCATTACGTAGATCACTAGCCTATCATTGTAATAGTGATCAGTTGCCCAGGGAAAAAAGACTGTTATTCGTTTGTGTCTGTGACGTTCCACGCCCGGACCTCTGGTGCCCCCCTACACGCACACACAGTCACACATGTGAGGCGGCCATCCGACCCCGACACACGCGTGCCAACAACGCATGTGTTGGTATGAAAGAAGGCCGCTGATTGGCCACATGCAGTCGGCTAAGTGAATAGTGGTTCACGAAGCAGGTGCAATGGATTGTTTCCGGGAATAGATCAAGCTCATTGTGGGAGAAAAATGAGCGAAGCCACGTCTGCGGGGGCTGTTCACCCTGGAAGGGACCTCGTTGAATCCGAGCTCGCTGATTTAAGTGCTCGTTGAATCCGGGTTATTTTTATTGATTTTAAAGAAGAAAAAAAATACGGGGAATCCATCTCCTCTCGTTGAATCCGAGGTCGTTGAATCCGAGTTTCACTGTATTTCTCGTTATAATTTTTTTCTATTATTTGTTTTGCCTGGTTTGAGTGAAGTGTATTTACATCCAATTTGATATTAGTTTATGAAGTACAAGCCTTGATTGTGCGTGTGTTGTCTTTGAGAGCGATTTTTTAAATGGAAGTGAGACTTCGATTTTTTTAGGGTTTGTTTATGTTGACCACAGCTGTATGTGGCACCTGTATCACAACAGTAGCATAATGTAGGAGAATCGTATCAGAGAAAATAGTGAAATTGTTTGAAGATTTAGAGAAAAGACTTCCGATGATAGCGATATAGATCAAGAAATCGCTACCTAAGAATTACACAGTTCTATTTGACATTTTTGGCTGTTTTGAGTTACCAAGACCATGAGGCCAGAAACCAAATGTTTTATCTCTTCTATCAAAACTGTAAAATTAATCCGAGGTGCTATAAAGATGTTCAAATAATTGCATTTAAAAAAGTTTGACATGTAGTGAAACTTAACTTTTTTTTTACATCAAAGTCCTCAAAACTTGATACTGAGCATATAGAACTTTTTAATTCTAGGGTAGCGAACTGATTAGCAGTGATGAAGTCATTGATCAAGAAGGGAATCAGAATGTTCTGTTTATTTTTTGTGTGTGGTTATCTGTGTATAACTATATTTTACTCAATATAAACCGTTCATACAGGAATCTTTTGATTTGCTGTATGACACAACTATGTTCCTGCACCTCCCGAGCCTGGAATAATGGTTTATATAAGCCTTGTTGACAAATGTGAATTCCATTTTTTTTTAAATTCCCTGAAAATGTGGACAAAATTATACATTAAATGAGTTGCGCATAGCAAAGTCCAATCAAAATCAGAACATTATGAAGTGGTCACTGCCTACTTTAACTTGATTTCTAAAGGTGGCTTTAGTCTAAATCTGATGTGATGTGGACAGGTTCAGGAATAAGTGTCCTGACAAAAAATATCAAGTGACACAGGAATGTCTCTCTTCATAGATTTCAGGATTTAATGGCTTATGTCTTGATATAAACTTCTTGTACTGTATATTTTATAACTTTATGCAGCTTCTTATTTTGTTAGTCTCTAAAACATTTGTATGACTTTTCCATACTTGTTTCTCACTCATTTGATCTGAATTTTCACATAATGTCACACTGACCTACAACGAGAATACTCGCTTTGAAGAATATTTTTAAACAAGCTGGCCCAAACTGTTACCTCAACGAATATGTAGGCATTTTTTCTTTATTGTCTATGCCCAGGTATGTTAGAATGAAAATTATTAAATTGTGTCGATAGTGCTGTAAAACATCTACTCAATCAATCAATCATGAAAATTATTCCAACCTTTGTGGTTTGTGCATTTTTATCTCAGAAAGCATAATTGGCAGACCTGGTTCTTGCTGACCTGCCAGCCACTGAATAGCTGGTCACTAAGGTGTTTATATAGCTGAGAATGCTCATAGAACTGTACAAAAGTATGTGCGCTTCTTTAAGAGAAGAGAAAAAAACAGGACTTAGTAGACTTTAGGGCTTGGATTACACTGGTAATTTGATACCCTGGTAGAGTATTATAATTTTTTAATGCTTTTTTGGGGTGGGTG
>NW_004797312.1:553975-566444 GCF_000002075.1 Aplysia californica | reverse complement strand
CTCTGGTCTTCCTAATCCTATTCAAAGATATGAAAGCACCTGTGCTTTTCCAATATGGAACTTTATTTCAGCACCTGTTCCCCCCTCTCTGTCAATTATACTCCTAAGATAGCAGAAAGATTCAACGTCATCTAGCGGGTTTCCTTCTATTGTGACCTGCTCCTTTCTTTGTGCATCTGTCCTTAGGACTTTTCCGGGATAGATCCTCAATCCAAAAGACTCTGATAGGCTGTTTAGTACAACTGTTTCAATGAGCATGTAAAAACACCTACATTTAAAAAAGATTTAATTTAGTAGACTACGGAATTACGTTTACTGCACTGATAAAAAAAAAGCTGACGTCTAGTATATCTCTAGTGTTGTTAATGGTTTGGATTTCCAAACATGAAGCGAATAGATAATAGATTACAAAGTAAATACCAAACTGAAGGATCAAATGTTTTGAGAATGGGGTGTGAAAAATAAAAGTCAACAAAGCAGCTGGAGTTCTTTTTTCACTGGGAAACTTGGATCATTTAGGTCAATAATGGTCCTTGAGATTTTTTCAAGGTGAAACTAGTTTTTGGTAATTTTTTAAGAGGCTTTGGTTCCATGCCTGAGTTTCCTCACTCGTGCATACATGTGCTAGTTATTTATATTTAAGGGGTTTTTTTGGGTTTTTTAGTGGGAGTTTTTCTTCTGTAGATTACCTTTACCCATATCAGATTCAACTGTGTTCTTTGGATTTTGTGGACTTTCTAAATCAGGTTTTCTTTAATATGCATATCACATCCTCTGTTCTTTATTGAAGTATTTTATACTGCCCTCATGTGATCTTTTTGACCTGGGGAGGTATGATCTGATGCTCGTGTTTTGCCATCAGTTTGCTCAACCTTCGGAGTTGATTAGAGACTTATGGCTGTGTTCATTTTGTGGTGCTTACAGTGTGTGTATATGTATGTAATAAGTTTCCAACTAAATAACAGAGAAAGTATATTTTTGTGGTATATTTCTATTTAAAGCTGCCTTCTGTGTGAATAAGAACACACTTGCTTTTGACTTAGCCCTCTGCTTGCCATTTGCTCCCATTACTGCATCCTGCCTGAACACTTATGTAAAGAGCTGTGTTTAAGAGTCCCTCCCATATCCAGCCCAAACACATGTATGAAATGAATTGTTTTTAAGATTAAGAGTCCCCATTCTTCATCATTTTATGACGACCCAAAAATGTAACTAGGTGAAAGTAAGGCTTCAATGACTCGAAAGCAAGTGAAAACTTTGAAATGTTAAGTTGAGATAGATTATGTGAAACATATGTTGTGTGCCTGAAGAAAGGTCCCAGTTGTCAGAAATTGTAGCAAATTCAATTCTAAACATGCTGATTTTTTTTTTTCAAATATATTTAGTATTTTTAAAAGGTATTCCACATTTTGTAACACAGGGTGTAAAAACAAAGTTTAGAGAGAAACAGCTTTAACCTTAGTATGTTGACCCAATATCTAGCACATTTTTAACCTTTTGTGAAGTACAAGATATTGCGAAAATAAGTAATAAAAAAATATTTTGACTTAAAATACAATAAAGTCCTTTCAATATGTTATTAAGAAATGGTTAAATGTGTGTTTTCTGATGCAACTAACTTTTTAACTCCAGTACGACCTTTTTGGCCTGTGCCTCAAAAATAGCTTGCCAATAACTGGGTTCTTTTCTCCAAACACTTATGTCAGAAAATTCGGCTTCAGATTCATGGTGGCAGCTGGTCTCGGCTCAAGTAAAGAAGTAGTTAATGTGAAAACTTGATGTCACATCCCTACTGTCAGTAGGCCATGATTATCAGTGATGCTTATTTGGACACTCAAGTGATGTTTCTATCAAAAAGTCGAGAATCAAAAAAGGTTGAGATGATAATTTATCTTTATTAGTTAACAAATCAATGATAATTTATCTTTATTAGTTAACAAATCAAAAGTAGTTCTAATACTATCGTCACACAAGAGCAAAGATTACATTTTTTCAATTACATTTTGTCTTATTAGAGATGAAAATGGACATTATTAGTCTGCTGACTTGATAAGGGATGTATATGTTCTTTTTCTCATATCTTTTTGAACTCAAAGGACAAAGGACTGATCTACATATTGTCATTTATGATGAAACTAAAACACAAGGTCTTAAACTTGCCTTATTTGTCAATGTTTATAGAAAGATATGATTCCCAGTGGTGTTTTATTTTTTCGCCTGTCTGCTTATGAAGGTTCTGAACTGTGCCAATGTGTTGATCTTTTTCGTCTGTACCATGTCACCTGATTGTTGTTTGTTTTGTTATCAAATTTGTTATAATTATGTAGTTTTGCAAATATTTACCTACCTGCTGTAAAACCACATCATCCATGTTCTATTATAATAAATGTTTAAATTATTGTATTGAAATACCATGTACAATATTGTGTACAGCACAGCAAGTAGATTGAGTTGCCTTTTGTAAGAGTCTGATAAACATTTATTTGACCTCTGATTGCCATGAATTTAAGAGAGATGAAGTAACGATGAAATATTTTGACTCTCTCATAAAGGATATATTTTAGTCTTATTAGCTGTTGATAATCAGTGCTAATATTTTGATGACACTAGCATCATGATGTTTTCTTTTTCTTCTGCCAGCTGGCGTGCTATTGTAGTCATGTGAAAACTGCATTTCTCCTTTAAAATATATATCCTTATATAATATGAAATATAGAGATAGGAGGTGTGGAAAACTGGCATCTGTTGTATAATGATTAGGCTCTCGGCTGTTGTAGATGAGTGTGTGAGTGTCATGTTGGAAAGTTCTATTTTATCATGTACCTCTGTCTCTTTGTTGGAACGCTGTGCCCTGGTGGTGTGGTTTGCTTCTTATTTCCTATCAAACATCTATCGTCCTTATCTCTCCGCTTTTTTTGTGTTTGTCACTCGCTTGTAATCTCTCCACCTTTTTTGTGTTTGTTACTCGCTTGTAACACCTCTGATCTTCAGCGCTTATTTGACCTTATTATGTTACAAGTGCCGTAAAACTCATACCGAACCTAAAACTTAAGTCAGCCTTCTTTGACACTAACAGGGAGGGTTATAGCAGCTCTCCCCCTAACAGATCTAAATTGTGTGGAGAGAGACATAAAACTTTTAAGATGAGTTAAGGTGAGATAAGATGATACTTTATTGTCCCAGTGGGGAATTTTTCGTGGCTGTACAGGAATGGTAAAGGCTCATTTTTACAGTCAGTATGTGTGGAGAGGTTTTCCCTCTTGTGAGATATTCATTAAGGTGTTTGACTCCATGCTGGAGCGCCACTTGAGCTCTTTGGGGATAAGTAGCAAGGAGATTTCACATCTACACTACCCTGACCAACTGTATCACTCAGGGTTCACATAAATAGGATAACAGCTACCCCCAAACTGCAACCCCCCTTTCATCCCCGCAGTTGGAATTTAAAATGAGGGTTGAGCTGGCAAAGTATATTCCATCTTAGACAGGTCAAAACCCCTAAAAGGAAAGGAATTTTCCTATCCATTTCCGGGTTGAACGGGTTTCCGCTTTGTAGAGGCAATTACAGATGAATTTATCAAGGGGGGAACTGTGAGATTCCATACTGACCAAAAGGGTCTTTAAAGGGTTCCATTTAGGCAGGTTCAACTATGTTGTTCTTTGCTGAGCCACTATGAACAAAAAGCTATTACATTTATTTTGACAGTTTTCCTTTCTGTATAAAATGTTATACTGATGCTGCAAGTGTCTGACAGAAAATGTTAACATTTTTCTGAATGTGCACTCATGAAAACAATCCATTATTGCCTGTAATGAAGATTGAGATGTAAGTGGTACCTGACAGAACAAGCAGCTTTGAATGTGCTTTTTTTTTCAAATTATTTGAATGTCTTGAGGAGTGACAACTTTCAGGAGACCAGGCTTGATACGCAATGGAAAAAAATGTTAGAACTTTCTTTTTGACATTTCATTGTGTCATATTCAAGATTTTTTTTAGAGTATTGCATCATGTTTAATTGTGTTTAATCCTTTCCGTATACGATTTCGAAATATGTAAATGTTCAGTTTTTGTCAGAACTACATTTTTGACATTTTTCATACGTGCTGAACTCTTGAGCAATGCTAAGTGTGCAAACGTTTGGGTCATTTTCACTGGTATTTCAACTTATCAATATGTCTGTTGGGAAATGTCAGTTTCAATGTTAAGATGGTCTATTATTACAGTGAGGGCTTTTTGTTCTTTACTCATAGTATGCTGTAGTAATTTTATGCTTGATATACTTTGAAAATAATTTTTAGAAAGGCCACTGCTGTACTGGTCACGTTTGGGTATATATAATTTGCTTTTCGTCTCTTTTCTTGATATAAATCCAACAGAGTATCATTTTTCCTCAAAATCTCAGGCATGTTGGCATTCTGTTTTGTCTTACAACATATATGCAGACGAATATAAGTGCCATAGCCGAAACAGTTTTATTCAGTCAAAAGATCTAACAATGTGATTTTGAGACCTGTGATTAAATATTGTTACTATAATGGTGTTCAGAGACAGATATCAAAGTAATAAGCCAGCTGTTTGTAATCTCTCTCAGCATTAGGTTAGCGGGCGCCACTGATAGGTCTTGATTCTTTACTTCCCCTCTGTTGTTTCAGTCCATCTTTCCTTTTCCCAGGACTAAATGATCGTTATTGTGTCGATGTGGTTCTCTTTACTCAAACTCAAAAGTCTCCATATAGCTTTCTCCGTATAGCTTTGTATGCATTAACTGATCATTTGATACTTTCCAAATGTTTAAATTCTCATTTTATATCTGAAAAGTAGGGATCTGTTCTGATATAGGGGCATTAATAACTCACTAGGTTTTATGCTGGACTTCAGTGGCAACGACCCTGGTTCAATTCCCTCAAAGCTGTGTTTTTGTGCATTGGTTGTGCAGGGATTTGTCAAGGCCCTGTACACCCACGGCAGGTGGAATCCTTATCAGTGGTGTTGCAGTTAAGACCTTTTTACCGTCTCAAGCAGAAGACCAGAGTGCAGTTCACATGTGAGGAGAATCTTTATGGATTATTAATATCTCAGTCGTTCTGCTGAGATGTTGTATCCCTCTCAGCCCAGGTGAGCCCTGATTTAAATTGTGCCAATGAAGGAATAATGAACACCTACTATTAAAGAGAGAATTGTAACATTTATTTATATGGCAGGTGGTTAGAGTTTACCTTTGATAGGTCCTTTTTTACTTGTCTTGCTTGTTCCAAGCTCTGAATTGCCTTATTTCCTTTCTTCTATCAGTGTGCTGTTCTGAACTCAAAACCACCCTCTTGTCACTCAGACCTATCTGAAATAGATATTTGATCTTGAGTCCTGCTTCTTAATTATATTATAACCTTATAATGTTATAATGTTTATTAGGGTTTCAACGCCATACCTTACCATATCACCAATATTTTGAGCATTTGTGAATATTAAAACAGTTGAAATGTCAGAATGTAAACATGCTAGGGAAGAAAGTGTGTCTGAGGACAGAATAGCAAAGCGTTCGATGATAGGTGTTTTTTTTACATTATAGTTTCTGTTCAAATATTGATGTTCTTTGTTCCCATTTTAGTGTGATTTTTTCCATAGTGTGATTTAGGGGTCCCATGCCTTTGTGTTTTTTAAAATCCGAGTTCTCACATTCTACTCTTTTATTAGTCTTTATTTTGTCAATCATTAATTTGACTTTTCCTCTCTGCCACAAAAGATGTGAATAATTCCTTAAGTTCTGAATTATTTTGTGCTGCTATAGTCTTTGATATATTGCCCTAGTGTCTCTTACACCTGATCTTGCAAAATTGTTTATTTTGAAGCATTTGGAATGTACAACTTGAGCCTAAGTTACTGCCTTCTCTGTCATTTTAAGCTCATATCTCTAGTAAAGGAACTATGTTTTTCATCCTCAATATTATCTTTAAATGAAAAAGGAAAAGCAAGTAGACCAGAGAAACATGTTGGGTTTTTTTTGTTGGTTGGTTTTTTTTATTGTGTGTTTTTTGGGGGGGGGGGGGGGGGGGGGGGGGGGGGTTGCCAGCTTCATCTAAGAAGTAGTGTTTTGAAAGTTGAGCCAGAAAATCTGTTCTAAAATCTACATTTGACAAGCTACAGCTGATATAAGTTGGTAAAGCTTTTAATGTATTAGCTGACATAATCAATATTTGTCTTGAAGGTGCAAGTTGGGCTAAAGGTCTGTAAACATTGCAGATAATAAGGATGGGGGAGAAATATAATATATATTTTGTTTTCACATTGTCTCTCTTTCTGTCAGCTTTTGGGAGTATGTGAGCTCCTTCACCAGGAATTTATTAGACGAATCCTGAAGACTATTGCCTTATGTTTTTATGATCTATATATTTATATGAATCAAATTAATCCGGTACAAAATGTGTTTGTTTCTGTGGAAATATTTTGTCGATATGAATCCGAACAAGACTGAATTAACTCATCTGCGGGGTTTTTTTGCACTGCGCTCTCCGGCTTTTAATGCATTATTTATTGTCTGGACATTACTTAAGATGTACTGTGATTATCATTCCTACCCAATACTTCAGAGGTGCTATTCTACTGCGGGTTTTTTTTTTCAGCACTTTAATGACCATATTATGTTGCAAATGCCGTAAAACTCTTACTAAAACTAAACTGTCAGTTTTACAGTGAGCTTCTTCTTTCAATTGTGTGTGTGCTCGTTAAAAACAGAATACAATCTAGAGGAGGTGACAAAGCTTGTTTACTTTAGCCTTTTTTCAATAAGCTTGTCAGAATATTCTGTGCGCTGACAAGCTGTCTGAAGGCGCCACTGGTAGGTCCTACTTCTTTGCTTACTCTTTTTTTGTTCTGTCTGTCTCTCTTTTTCCCTGCTCTAAATAACCTTTATTGTGTCTTTGTGCTTCTATTTAGTCCATCTCAATACAGAAAAAAAAAATGATTTGAAGAGAGAGATATTGACCTCTTTAGAAAATTAAATCAGAAGTAACAGTAACGTACATGTACTTTTCTGTTTCAATATAGTGGCATAGTATTGTACTGCATTTACCGGTCTCTGCGGTGTAGCGATTAGGCACTTTGCATGCAGAACGTCCGAGTCTGACCCCAGTAAGTGCACAATTGTTATTAAGCATCTCAGTTTGTCTGCTTGGACATTGTATGCCTCTCAGCCCAGGTGGCCCTGTCAGGCAGTGTGGAAGCCTGCCTCCTAAATGATCTAAGTGATGTTCGGGGGGGGGGGGGGATTACTGCTTTAAGCTGAGTAACAAAACGCCTCTTTTTCATTTTTGGCTCCAAATTTTGTTATATTTCTAAATCAAAAGCCTAATCAGTTACTATACTTGTGAGAAAAATCTAAGTGAATCTTTGACTAGTTTTTTAATAAATTAGAATTTAAATTTCGGACAAACACCTTTTTAAAAATAGTTATGCTGACAAAAAACATCTGTCTGGAAACTACTGTGAATTAAAAATAGGTATTGCATTTTGTTAGTTTTATCATTGCCTTTCTGTTTCACCCTGGGTCAGAGTATAGGCCACGACCAAGCACTTTCTACCTTTCCCTATCCTGGGCTAGCCCCTTGATATTGTTCCAATTCTTTACAATTTTCTGTACATCGATTTCTGTGACTCTTCTCGCATTATTTTGTCAGCTTATGGCAGATTAATTCCTACATTCAGAAAGAAAATAATGCTATTCCCACATATACCACATATACCCACATATCTCATGTTGATGTACACCGTTGCTTGGTACCTCAGTGCGACATCAGTTTTGAAAAGTTCACTTATTTTACTGGCGGCATCGGTAGCTTAGTGGTTGGGCTACCAAACCCGTAATTATGAGATTGCGGGTTCGGGTTCGAGCCTCAGCTCTGTCCGATGTTTTGTCCCTGGGAAAGGCACTCTACTCAAATTTATCATTTAGGTCAGCTGTTCTTTCAGAGATGGATATTAAACTCCGAGGTCCCGCCTCTGAATTAACCTAACAACAGTGTTGAATGGGGTGTTACTTATACCATTATATCATTATTGTTTTGCTCAAGCACACATTCCAGTGATCCCACGTCCTAAGAAATAATTGTCTCTTCCGTTTGCTTGATAGTCTCGTGAACAATGTGCGGCTACCACTTTATCACTGGGTTTCCAAAACTGATACAAACAAGGTCTTACAAAATTGGCTGTGTTCCTAAAAATGTGTTGATTTCTGCTTCTGAAATGTGATTCTTTTGAAGTTAAAAGTTTGAATTGAGTGTTGTGATATTACTTTCTGCTGAAATTCTGTTGATTTTGGTATCGTTTTGTTTGACTTAACATCAGTGGCTGTTCATACCAGCTCTTGTTGTTGCCATCAAAATGTGTAAATTAGTAATTTGCTCATGCTAAATTAAGAAAATATGAAATATTTTTAACTTGTTTCTTGTATGACAACGTTGGTTCCTTTTTTTGGGGTACGTAAAAGTATGACATTCAATTTGACATGCTAGTTCATTGTGATTTATATGACATCAACTTTTTCATTGTGTGAATAATGCTCCAATATGTTTCAGGAAACAGTTCTTTGTTCCGTTGGTGTCTTTAATCATAGGTGTTTGTGTGTATAGATGTATATTGTGTGTATGTGCCATTAAACTGAACCTTTTTTGTGTGTGTGAGTTGTGAATGTTTCACAGTATAATGTATATCTTGAAACAGTATTATATTCAAATTATCAATTGTTTATATTTCTTCTTTGGTTTCGTTTTTTTGTTTTAAATCCTTTGTCCCATGTGACGAAATGTTACCCTTTTTTTCATTCCAATTCCCTTTTTCACAGGTTCATTGCTCCCAATTTATGTTTTTCCTCCCACAGTTTTGGAGCTGTACATGTGGAGAAAAGTTCTGAGATATTTTCATAACCACTGGTTCACCCCCCACCCCCCCCCCCCCCACCCCCCCTTTCCACCGCAAAAAAATATTTTTAAAATCCTCCGTTTCTCCCCCGAAACCACTTGTCATTGCATAAGCAGTAAGGTGGTAGTGGTGAGGTATTATATTATCTCCTCTTAAAATAAACAAGGACAAGTTTTCAATTGTTGTTCCAAGTTTGTTTCTTGTTTTGTATAACTTGTTGGATGTTTTGTTTTGGAGATTTTTTAACTTTTAGGTTAATTTTAGGTGTTATTTAAGCGACTGTCTGTGTTCCTTTTCCTCTGGATCACATATTAGTTACCAATAGTAATGATAATTGCGTTTATATGGCACATATCCATGCTGTAATAATAGATAACCTGTGTGGGTGGTTGGTGGGTGCTCTGATGTGGTGTGCTTTATCTTTCCTAATCTATCAAACATCTATCGTCCTTATCTCCCCTTCTTCTTTTTTTTATGTTTGTTGCTTTCTTGTAACGCCTCTAATCTTGTGGCGCTCATATGACCTTGCAGTTGCGAGCGCCGTAAAACCTCTACTAAAACAAAACACATGTGCATAACAAAAAACAACAGATAACTTGTAAAGCACAAATTTCCGCTAAACAGGAAGCTATAATATGCGCTTTACAATTTATATTATAAACCCAGCAGACCTGATAGCATTCTGAAGCAATCTCAACTTCCTGGGAAGCATACAGTGCGAGCTGCCATTTATAGTTATAGGCGCTAAAACACAGACATACTGACGAGATACTCATTTCCATCTGGGTGAAGTGAGGAAAAATCGTGGAAAGTGCCGTTCCCAAGAACACAAAGTCGGGCCTGAGGCTCGAACCTCAGAACCCACAACCTCACGATTACCGGTCCGGTACCCTAACCACTCGTCTACCGACGCCACTATGCAGCATGCTCTTGCTGCTACCCTAGGCTCTTTACACAACTACATTGTATCACTTCTCCGGCAGACCCCCTGAACTCTCAAACATTCTCGACTTCCCAGGAAGAAGCATACAGTGCTGGCACTTGATTTAGCGTTCAAACCCCAACGAACTGACAAGGTGGGTGGTTGGCGGGTGCTCTTCTGTGGTTTGCTCCTTCTTTCCGATGTCTAAAACAGCACCTGGACATGGATGGCTGGTGCCTCTATAAATAAATCATTGATGGTCCTTCTTTCCGATCAAATATCTATCGTCCTTATCTCCCCTCCTTCTTTTGTGTCTCTCTCTTGTAACACCTCTAATCTTCGACACTTATATAATATATAGACATGACGTTCTTGTGTTGCAAGTGTCGTTAAACACTTACTAAAACAAAAACTGACAAGATCTTTCGCTGTCCTTAGATGGATGCCCATTCCTACCAGAATGAAGGGAAGAAAAGTCGTTCAAAATGCTTTTCCCAAGGACCCCCGACGAGGTTCGAACCCATTGCATTTCGGTGACGAGCCCGGCAGTCTGAGCACTAGACCCCTGACGTCACCACCTGACAATTATTATTGAACTATTGCGTCGCATTGCTCGATACTCAAAACAAAGCGGTTTTTACTGCACGCGTGCGTGCGTGCGTGTGTGTATGTGTGCGTGCGTGTTCGTGCGTGCGTGCTGTTACTGTGTGGCTTTCCACCGCTGGAACAAGAAAAACACTCGTGAGTTTGATTCTTGTTTGGGGAGGATAATAAAATAATTGTGAGACAATGTGGTGGAATCAGGCACTCGCCAAAATGATGAAATCGAAGAAATCGGCATTTGTTCACCGGTTTGGCAGTTTCTGTTTAATTTCTGTGGGGTTTTCTAATGGGGGGGGGGGGGGGGGCTTTTTTAGCACCTTTTGCATTCATTTGTGTCTCGACGCTGTGGAATCAGGCGCTCTTCATTTCTATTTTGGGGCATAATGGAGCTATTGGTATCATCTGAAAGCTTTTCCATTTGCTTTGCCGTCAATGAAAAAAGTACCCATCTATGTTGAATATAAGTTATAAGTCAAAATGTTTACGATTGAAGGAGGTCAGGTCGCCTGGTTTCAGTGGTAAAATTAGCGAGAAAATTGCAGCCAAAGTTTGGTAAATTCAATAGCTTGAGAGTCCTTAAAAAGTTAAATGACATATTTTGTTGCTTTAATCATTTTTTACAGTAACATTCACGTGGAAATATGTTTTTATATGGACGTATAAGATGTTGAGTAAAAGAAAAAAAATTGATAAAAATTGCCAAACTGGCAGAAAAATGCCTGTTTCTTCGATTTCATTATTTTGACGAGCGCCTGATTTCACCACAATACCTCACATTTAAAAACATATTTCTGTGTGGATTTTACTTTAGAAATGCTGATTAAAAGCCAAAATACGTAATGTTTCAGTTCCCAAGCCCCAGATTTTAACGGCCATGTTCTGGCTAAGTTTATCCCTGAAACCAGACAACCCCCACCTCTTTAATCACAAATATATCAACTTCTATTCATTATGGATTGGTATTTTTTCTCCGAAAGAAAGACAAATAAACAAGCTTTAAGATAATATCAATAAATTCCCAGAAACTGACTAGCGCTCACGATGCCTATATCTAATCGAAGTCAGCCATAGTTGGGCCTGACAGGTTGGTTCGAAGTGGTCCATCTTTATATCAAATTATCTACATTATTTTAATCAATCAGATAGTTCCTTCTTTCTTTCCTCTTTCTTTGCTGTTTCTGTCTGCCTGTCTCATTTTCTACTGCTACTCCTTGGCTCCTTCTTACTCTATCTTTCAGCCATACTCCTGACCTTAGGGTAGGTATAAGATCTAAAACCTAGCCTTCTCGGATAAGGGCGAAAAAATTTCGGGGGTCCAGTGTGAAAGGGGCACACGTCAATTAAAGATCCCTTGGTGGTCCTCCTAAAATCGATAAGAGTAGGCTTTCGCCGCCACCCGGACAAAATTCAAAATTGATTCCTATCAAATCGAAAAACTGCTGTGAATGTGTTCCGTACACTCATATGGGGGGCTGCCCAGTTTGTCACATCATAATTACAGCACTTTATTAACACTGTAGTCGTAACTCAAGTTTTTTAAATTCTCCGTCTTCAAATTGGTGTTGTAAAGATAGTGATCATAGTCTCTCTTAAATATCAATTCAGCTTGCGCTGTTCAATATTTCTTCCATTTTGTATGCAAATCAAAGCAAATTACTTTGTAAAATTTTAACAATGAATGTTCTCTCGTTAAAAACAGTTGAAAAATAAAATACCATTCATACAATCAATCCATTCATTTACTCTTTTTGAGAATGTCAGTGATAACTTCCATCATGCAGGGCACAGTCGAGGCGGCGTTGTGGGCCTGTGACAAACTGGCATGCTTCCCTCATTATGACCCTATGCGGTTGGGAGCACTGTAAAACACTTACACTTACCAAAACAAAAAAAAACCCAAACCCATCGTCCTAGTTTTTGTCCAATGACGGTGGCATGGCGGCAAGCCAGACGAACTAATTGCGTGGGCTGGATCTGGCTCGTCAGCTGTAGTTTAGTGACCCATTAACGAGTGCTGTGCCATTTTGAGGGAC
>NW_004797312.1:550093-552430 GCF_000002075.1 Aplysia californica | reverse complement strand
AATGTTTCGGAATGTTCTATGGTCTGCTGGGGTAATAATATAGTGTAAAGCGCATAGAGCCTGCTGTTGAGCGGGGATATGCGCTATACAAATGCTATTTATTATTATGTAGTCCGGCATGAACCGTGGGCGGTTGGAGGGCACCATTGGAAGATACTGCTTCTTCACTTTCCTTCTGTTGTGTCTGTCTGTCTGTTTGTCTGTTTGTCCGTCTTACTTTTCCCGAACAATAAGTAAATGATCATGATCGTTTCAAAGTGGTTCTCTTTACTCAAAAAACAAACAAAGCATGACACCAACGGAGTTAACAGGGCGGCCTTGAAAAAAAATACCGAACCTAGATCTAGTTCATGGATGCTACATGATCCTCAGTATCTGCGCAAGCAACATGAAACCGACAGCGGAACTTGTTTTTAATCTAAAATAGAATGACTGAAACTTGGCTGGAACAAAAGTCAGAGATTAGTATGTGAAGGGGTCAAGAGAAATCACGTTAATTCCACAGTACAGTTTAGTTGTTTTAGACCTTTCAATGATATTATATTTACCATGCCTTAACATGATTTGCTGTAACAAAAACACAGTTTTTTAAATAATAATAAATGAATTTATAACACGCCAGAATCCACAAAAGTGCTCGGTGGCGCTTACAAAACACACACACAACACACACACACACACACACACACACACACACACACACACACACACACACACACACACACACAAAGACACACACACACAAGAGCTGTTAAACTCAGTACCACAACAACATGCTTTTTTTTTTTTAAGAAACAAAAAAAAACAACCAAAAAAATCCCTGACAGATATTTCAGATAAAGAGTTCCAGCACTGTAAATATACTTTCCTGAAAACATTGTCTTCAACTTTGATTTAAATTGATCAATTGAAAGAGACATTTTAACATCTAAATCCAAATTGTTCCAAAGTTTTGGGACACAGATGGAAAAGGCCCTTTCACCCAACATTGGTGATTCGAAGACCTTAAAATACGAGATGGTGCGTGCATTTCCATAAGTTCTGAAAGGTAATTTGGTTAGCACTGATGTAAAGATTTTAAACCATGCACAACATTTTTAATTCAATACGCTCTCCCACTGGTAACCAGTGGAGGGTTTTCAAAATATCATGGGCATGGTCTGAAATCTTTCTCAAAGTTACAAGTCTTGCTGCCCTGTTTTGAATCTTTTGAAGTCTGGAAAGAGTAGAATCTGGAATTCCAAAAAGAAGGGAATTACAATAATAAAGGTGACTTAAAATAAAAGCATGAACCAGAATTTTCGTGGTATTTTCATAAATAAATTTCCTTATTCTGCCAATGTTTATAAGATGGAAGTGCATGGTTTGACAAATTCTAGTGACGTGTGGTTTCATGGAAAAATCAGGGTCAAAATAAAAGCCAAGATTTCGTATGGCACTTGATTTTTCCACCATAACAGTTGCATTGCCTAGATCCAAACTCTCAAATTGCACATTTGCTCTTAAGTGATTTGTTCCCATTAAGATTATTTCTGTCTTGTTTTTGTTCAGTTTAAGTTTATTGTCAAACTTCCAGTCCTTGATATCTTGAAGACAGTTTTGAAAGGTTGAGATCTGTTTAAACATGATTATTTGGGTTTTTAAAAGTTTTTTTTATATACATTTGGGGAGAAAATTTTGTTAATCCAGCCTCAATTATTGTGGGAAAATGTGGTTACCGGCAAGTTAAGACAAATCGATACAAACTGCTGTGCAAAGTGTGGATGACATTGATTCACCCATTAAAAAGGTATTTAAGAATAAGTTGAGCCAAGAATCTTTGACCGCACTATTGGTAGGTCCTACTATTTTGCTTTCCCTCTGTTGTTGCTGCTTTTTCTCTTTCCAAGCACTAAATGCCAATTTTTGAGTTAATTTGCTTCTCTTTATTCAAACAAAATTTAATTCTTGTTTGCGGCTGGCTGTTATTTAACTATGCCACTGTCTCCTGAGATGCCTTATCTTACTTAGCCCGCCCCCGAAAAAAAATATAAATAATGTGTATGGTCGGGTTGACAAAAATTAGCTGCTATTAACAACAATAATTTGGCACTGGTCGCACGACAGCTACTAACTCGTCAAAAGCGTGAATTTCACCGTCGAAACTCTTTATAATATTGTCAGGCATCGGGATGGTGTGGACGTCTGAAGGTGTCATTATACTCAGCACACACTATATACCAATCAGATTCATGCCAACGCTTCAAAAGGCAGCACATTATAAAACTAAATAAGTTGATAAAAAAGGCATCAAGAACAATTGATAGAGACCTAAGTAACTTTGAATATCTGCACAAG
>NW_004797312.1:537957-548845 GCF_000002075.1 Aplysia californica | reverse complement strand
CCCCTTTGGGAATGGCCTAAAGACATTTCAGTCAGTGGCACTGCCCCAGGGGGTGAATTTTTTTTATTTTCGGGAGGTAGTATTCAAGTTTGAAAAAAAAATCCGTAAAATTCCACACTCCGGACATTACCCACAAAATCTATTCCTTATATAACATCTTCTCTTCATTCTGTGAAAATTTCATGAAGATGGGATGAAAAATGGCGGAGTTATTATAAAAAGTATAGAGAAAAATCGTGTTTTGAGAAAACAGCTGATAAAGTTAAAAAAAATATTGACTTTATGAGGAAATAGTGGTGACAACCATGCCCGGTATGGAAAAAATACGTTTTTTGGGGTTCATGTGCGATGGAATAGTTGTAGGAGAGGATGAGAAAGCTAAAAATGTGTATAACTAGAATTCCATAATTTTGAGCCAAATCGGGACTTTGGGGGTGCCCCCCCCCCCTCCTTAAAAAACTGTACACATTTTTATTTACTTACCCAACCCTAGCCAGAAGTTGCGAAACGAAATGCAGATTATATACTTTCAATATTATTCTGGGGAATCAGATACACTCAGTTCTACTTTCCCGTATATTTAATTATATTATACTCTGAATTTCTTTCAACAATCAGTTCGCAGAGTAAACATAATAAATTCAACCAAGCTCTTATTGAAGTTGACTCACTCAACAAAGAAGTACATTATATATGCCTTGAACTTGAAAAAATGCTTCAATCCATATCCATGATCCCAAACATATTTGACATTTTAAATGTAGGACCAATAAAAATTAAATGCAGACGAAATGTACTTAAAATTCAAGAATTCCTTTTTAGAGCTATGTTTGAAGCAGCTACGTAGTGTTTGCCCACGCTGTCAAGATAAAAACTTCAATTTTACCTAAAGTTTTTTTTTTAAAATCAATGATATAATAAACACACGAGAATCGATAAAAAAGTAACAACAGAGAAAGTGCTGAAGGAGTGGCGTACATCCATCAGTTTTAAAATCATAAACATAATTCCTCATGTATGAGGAATTTAAAAGCAAGTATTAAATAAATCTCAAACTTTAAAGATATAACGTAAATTATTAAAGATATGTATAAAAGTATTGGAAAGACAGCTAAGGCTCACAAACGTGAGAGGTAATACAATGCCGTATCAGATGCTTATATAATAGAATCTTGAACTCTAAGAAAACTCTCAAATCTTTTTTAGAATAATTAACCGTCCATCCCGGAGCAAATGCATTTTTCAATTCATCAATGCCTTCTTTGGTATCGAGTGATGTCTTAATTTCAAAATTTGACAAATCAAATTATACGGATGAAACCTAGCCTTCTCGGATGAGGGTTAAAACATCATTGGGGGTCCCGTGTGCACGTTACGCACGTTAAAGATACCTCTGTGGTCTTTGGATTGATGGGAGTAGGCTTCGGCCGCCATCTGGGGAAAATTCAAAATCAATTCTTACCAAACTGAAAACGAAAAATAAGTCCTGAGAGCTCAAGTGCCCTTCAGCAGTTCCAAATTCCGTAAAACATTCACAAAAAAATAAACACAATCAAACAAAACAAAAAGTACAACAAAAGGCAAAGACAACTAAAAGAAAGAAACTCAAATAACCCCCCAATAAAGGACAAAAACTCATCTAAGCACTAGGCGACAAAATGTATGGATTGTCTCGGTCTTTCAGAAACCAGCCTTTGGATGTGTTTCATTTATAACCATAATACGGTTGACACTCTTACTTACGTTTTGTTTTTTTTTAATATGGTGATTTGAGAGATTTCCTACTCTCTTCACTCTTTTGTCACTTTCCGCCTACGAAGAAGGGCGTAATATTAGGCGATATCAATATAATATATAAGTATACAATTCTGCAGTTTTATGGCGATATACTGTCTCCACAAAACCCTAAACGCCACAAGAAGAGACACACGAAAATGTAAAAGCAGCTTTTTGTACATAATCCGGCCTGCCCTTCATAGAAAATTAACGCATAAATAAATACTTTGGCTACCTGTTATGAGTGCTACATAGTCATCCAGCCTCAAGAGTCTATAACGACAAGTTTTCAGACTGCACAAAGGAAGCAAAAGATTGGTTAGGGGAGGCAAGGGGACCCAGAAAATCAACAACATCTCAAATGAGGGAGCTGCAGAGTTGGCCTACCTTAATACAAAATGCATCTTTCCTCGACGCTCAACGGCAACGGAGGATGAAACGTCAAACTGAACAAAAATATATTTAATGTGTACCCCCACCCCCACCCCCACCCCCACCTTCACCCCCCAACGTCTTATCAATCACAAGTTAACTGGTATCCCATGGGGACCATAATTTTGAAGTACCAAGTTTGTCCCTTTTGTAAACGTGACAAAAGCTTTATGCATGCTACGTCCCATGACACCCTGATAACAATGAACACTTGAAAAAGTCATGCACATAGCAAAGTCACAATCCTTGGGGCACAAATCTCACACCCCCCCCCCCCTCCTCCTCTGTTCATTGGAGGAGCGAGTTTCAAGTGACGTCTAAAACTGATTATTCATAAGTAGATATTGTTGTGATGCGTCGCGGTGAAATCAGTCGCTCGTGAAATTAATGATAATTTTTTAAAAGTAAAGCTTGCATTTTTCTGGCCACTGGACAATTTTTTTTCAATTTTTCTTTGTTGGGCTCAACACCTTTCATGTCCTTTTAAAAGCACATTTATGTACGAAAAACGTTGATTAAATATTCAAAAAATGTAAATTTGCAGTTTCCATAAGGTTTCTCAAGCTGAAGTCACGAAACTTTGGTGGCCATTTTCTACAGACACCCGGCCACCCCATCTCCTTCAATTGCAAATAATTTGACTTCAGTTCTGAATAGATGAGTAATTTTTCGCCAAAAGCAAGACAAATAAACAGGTTTAAACATTACATCAAGAACTCATACATGCCCCCAAACTGACGAGCGCCTGATCCCACTGTGCTGTGACACATTTAAGCATGGCACTTGGTAGAAAACCCGGGAAACATGTCCCAGGAAGAACGTGACAATTGTTCTCTCGGACTTTTCCCTCACTTTGTTTCCAAAAATGTGTCTAATGACCCACCTTCACTTTTTTAAAGCCGCCAAAGTTCTGTTTTTACTTGTCGTATTCCGTGTTCACACGTAACTGACTTGAGTTTGTTTAGTTCATTTTCATAATGAAACTTATCTCCTGCGCTTGCACGAAAACGTGGAGCTAAGTATGCCGAGGGTACGAAATGTGTGCTGTACCCCCACTCCCGCCCTCATCCATAATCACCCCCCCCCCAAATCCACCCCACACACGAACCAATGCCAAGTTCCCCCCCCCCCCCAAACGTATCCCTCCACTCCCCAAAACGTACGCACAAAAACACACACACACACACACACACACACACACGCACAGATAGATAGATAGATAGATTGAGAGATAGAGAGATAGAGAGAGAGAGAGAGTGTGTGTGTGTGTGTGTGTGTGTGTGTGTGTGTGTGTGTGAGAGAGAGAGAGAGAGAGAGAGAGAGAGAGAGAGAGAGAGAGAGAGAGAGAGAGAGAGAGAGAGAGAGAGTCTTTGCAGTTTTATTTATTCAACTAAAATGTCTTGTTTAGTTTTAGTAAAAGTTTTACGGCACTTGCAACGCAATAAGATCATATAGATTTCGAAGAATAGATAAGTGTTACAAGAGAGTTGCATGAGCGCCGTAAAACTTTTACTAAAACAAAAAAACAAAACTTAAACAGAACAAGAGATTAACATGCACAAAAAAGAAGGAGGAGAGATAAGGACGACATATGTTTGATAGGAAAGAAGGAGCAAACCACACCAGAGCCCATGCCAACCACCCGCACGGTATCTTGTTTATACAATAAGCTTTAAAACTGTAACAGGCTGGATCACTTTAGAATTCATCATATTGTTGCAATCAAAATGAACTGGTTAATGATATTCCTTTATTTTCTTTATCGTACGAAGAGAGATAGGTTGCTTAAGTCAGGTGCGCGTTTGGAGTTCCCTTTTGTCTTCCTGTGCAGCTGTAAACCTATACAGAACACAGTTTTTAGCAGTGGACTAGGAAATTAATGGATCAGCTACAGTCAGTTCTGGAGTATTTTAAAACGATACATATGGATCGAAATCAATCATTAAAAAAAATTCATTATGAAAATAGAGCTTTTCAGTATATTTATAGCGATGCACTGCGATCGTAAACCTATAACTTTTATAAATTTTTAAATACAAAATCATTAAAATCCCGTTCAGTCATGTTCATAGGGATATTGACTGCTATGTTCGTTCAGATTTTGAGGTTTGAAAATTACAGTGTATAATAATATTGTTTCTTCTAAAGAGGTGTGGAATTTTGTCATTAATTGCGTACAATGGCTCGTCAGTTGCGTAGATGCCCAATGTGCTACAGATCAGTACTTTCATAGATAGATAGATAGATAGATAGATAGATAGATAGATAGATAGATAGATGGATAGATAGATAGATAGATAGATAGATAGATAGATAGATAGATAGATAAAATGTCCTTGTAAGCTCCTTGACTCGTAGAACACAATGCTGAAACAAACCTCTCCAGCCAAGATCGGCGACTACAAGGTCTGACACAACGTCCCAACTGCGCACGTACGAAAAAAACCCAACCTAATAAACAATACACCATTCTGTGGTCTCAGGTCAAAGCAACGTTATGACCACCTATACCCACAACAGGTTTGAAATCTTGTAGCTCTTTCACAAAATCCTGATTAGAAGTTTAGACAGTGGATTTTTACTTTAATTTATTTTTAAATTAATTTTTTTTTGGGGGGGGGGGCAAAATAAAAATAAGTAGGCCTATTATGTGAAGACGGCATTGGTTTTGTTTTTCACCTAAATAAAAAATAACTGGAAGTAACGAAAACAGAATGAAAATAAGTCAGTGCGCGACACACCTTTTGTCTGAAAGCATTTTACGGTACCGAGAATGCAACAGATTAATGGAGAAAAAAATTGTGCTCACCCCCCCCCCCCCCCCCCCAAATCGCAGTCTGTAAATTACATTTCATCGTCAGAGGAGACACCGGCATCACATGGCTAACCAGAATTTCAAATGTAGCAAGGAAAGAACGCTGAATCCCAGAAGGCTGGCAATGTGCCATTTTTAAAAACTAATATGAAGAAATAAAGGAAACAAGAAATACCGTAACACCTGCAGGGGTATCTATCTATTTAGTCATACTGGAGAGATACTGTATTATGCAAAGATATTAGAACAAAGGACAAGACCGCTGCTTGAAATACAACTTAATAGAGCACAATATTGTTTCAAATAACGGAAAAGAGTTGCACAGACGAAATATTTGAACGTAGACAATTCAGTGAAAATACTATAGATTATGACAAAGAGCTAAACACGGTCGTGGACCTAGAAAAGTTTTGTTTTTTAAAGTAGAGGGTTTTACGGCACTCGCAACTGCATACGGTCATATGAGCGCCAATGGATGGGTGTCAACAGAGAAGTCTTTACAGGGAATCAGACTTACTCTGCTCACCTCTCTAGCTTCAACAGCACAACGTCTGCTTCGACTATCAAGGCACCCCGGAAATAGCAGGTCACAAGAGTGACAAACATACAAAAGAAGTAGAGGAAAAATGACAATAGTAAGGATTAGGAAAGAAAAAGCAGCAGTTCCCTGTTGCAGATCAGGCACAGTTATGAGCGTGACGTGATGAATCAGACCATTTACAATTCTACTGTGCCTTACCGAGAAATGTCCCCCCTTTGGGAATGGCCTAAAGACACTACAGTCAGTGGCAGTGCCCCTGGGGGCGGACCTAGAAAAGGCCTTCAACAGACTAGACAGTGATAAATTGTGGACAATGCTGGAAAAATACGGAAACAAGGGACCGCTTCTGGTATATAAAAAAACAGTTAAAGGACTGTGAGGAAACTACGAGGAAAAACACAATGGTTCCACATAAGATGAAGAGTAAGGCAAGGATGTGTACTGTCCTATTTACTATTTATAACAAACATAAGCAAAATAACAGCAGAAGCTTCTCCGGAAGACAACACAATCAACGAGCTTCGTTTTGACAACGATCAGAGCACACTAAGCGACAAAGAAACGACCCTGTAAGAGCACGTAGACAAACTAAAACAAACACTGCATAGATCACATAAATAATATAGATCTAATGAAAATCAGCACAAGTAAAACCGAGGCAACGAAAATCAGCAAAACACCAGGCCCACTAAGTATCACAGTCGACAACAGCTAAACCAAGCAATGAGAAGAGTTCAGTTACATCGAAAGCGCGTTCAGTTCAACCAAGACAGAAAGATGCACAGTGGAATAGAAATCCGAATTTAAAAAAGGCCAAATGCTGTGACTTGTTACCCTAGAATTACAGAGTTCTCTCTGCTCACCTAGTTTTGAGAAATTTGATGTAAAATATTTTGAGTTTCACAACGTGTCAAGCTATTTCGAATGCAATTATGTTGATGACAACGAATCTAAATAATGGTACCAATTCGATAGACCACATAGAACATTAACTGGTTTCGGGCCTTATGGTCTTAGTAATTCAAAACAACCAAAATTATCAGATGGATCGGTGTAATTCTAAGGTAGCGAACTTTTTTTTTGGTTTTTTTTTTGGCAAGTCAAGTGTTTTACGGCGCTCGCAACTGCATAAGGTCATATGAGCGCGCGGGATACACCAAACATTTTCAATTTGTAGGAAATTTTGAATTTTGCACGGGTGGTGGCCGAAGCCTATTCTTATCGATTTTGGACCACAAGGGGTCTTTAACGTGTGCAACTTGCACACGGGACCTCCAAGATTTTTCGCCCTTGTCCGAGAAGGCTAGTTGTAGATCTTTCCTACCAGAAGATCAGAGGTGTGGCTGAAAGACAGCAGTAAGAAGGAGCCAAGGAGTAGCAATTGAAAGGCTGCAGAAGGAGTCAGTAGCCCAGTGGAGGGGGCAAAGAGGGTGAGGGGGTGGGGGCAGAAAGTGGAGACCAAAGCAAACGACAGGATATTGCAAGAGAGAAGGAAAGAAGGTGAAAGGAGACAATTTTAGAGAAGAAAATTTTTCCGTCGCTACCCGGATTTGAACCCGAGACCTTTGAATGAGAGGCGAACACCTTAACGTCTAGGCCACGAGAGCCCCCTGGTAGCGAACTGGCACCATTATTTTTCGCATCTGATGGAAACAAAGCGCCAATACATTCATAAAGGTACCAACACTGTTTTACCAAGCCTAAACATGGACAATAACTAAGAGTCACCAAAGCAAAATTAAAGCCGGAAAAATGAGATGCCTCAGAAAAACATTGGACATAACAAATAACAAAAAGAGACAAGGTGGGAAATGAGAGTCTCAGAGAATAAGTTGACTCGACTCCTTGTTTGCAGTAGTAGTAGAGAAACAACGAGATAATTAATGGTTTGGGCATCTGTCACGACAATCACAAGACAGTATAGCAGCGAGAGCATGCAACCAGAAATCAGATGGAAACAGAAGAAGGGGTAGACCCAGGAAAAGATCGTTAGAGGGGGTCAGAGAAATATTTAATGGTCCAGAACGACAGAACCATGCAAAAGGCTAAACAACAAACAAGAGAAAGACGTTTGTCTCTCCCATCGAGTAACACAAAGTAACACAGTCCAGATAAAAGAAAACTAAAAAGTTATGTAAGCACAATACTCCACAGCTTTGTTTTGTTTTGTTTTTTAAAGGAAGCAGAAAGTAGAGACGAAAGCAGATGGAAGAACATGATTAAAGAGCAGGAGAGGGGAAAGGAGAACATATTTTTAGAGAGGAACATTTTCCGTTGCTGTCAGGTTTCGAACCCAGGACATATTGGATGAGAGGCGAACACCGTACCTTTAAACCACATGAGCTCCCTCGAAAAGGTTAATACATGTTTGTAGATAAACTAATTTAGGCAGATTCTAACTACTAAAAAACAAAAAAGAAATGCGCCAAGACGTAGTGTGATGTTCACCATTTTTCATAGCCTACCTGGTGACCCCGTTACATTGACCAGGTCTAAAAACGTCCTTCACCGCGATGCTCAACAAATTATTTTCTGCTGTTGCAAAAAACATTTCTAAAGAGGAAAAAAGCCTAACTAAATAAACAGTTTGGTCGAGTGTAGGCCTAGATTATTTTTTTTCTTCTAAATTGTGTTCTACGCCAAGCTTGAATCCAGCACATCCATTTGAAAAAACCATTTGTGAATCCTACCCAAAAAAAAGGGTCTAAAACGAGGGCGGCTCTGCTGAATGTGATCCAACTGTTGCAACATCTTCGTGAAGTGGGGCGAGTTTCGCTTCGCGACGTTCAAGTTTTGCAACCAAATTCACAGTGGTGTTGCGGTCAGGCGCTCCTTTTTCGCAAGTAGAAGACTCGATCATCTTCGATTCCTTTGTGGGGAGATTTTTGTCCGGTGTGTCGGGCTTCCTGCTGACTGGGACGTTTTCCCTGTCTCAGACCGGGTTGGCGTGACAGGTAGAGTCGAAGACAGCCTCTCAAATGATTTAAAGTATGTCGATGGCGGCATTTGACAACCATATTAAAAAAAGAAATAGTTTTGTTTGAAGTGATTCGGTTATAATAATAATAATAATAATAATAATAATAATAATAATAAAAATAATAATAATAATAATAATAATAATAATAATAATAATGATAATGATAATGATAATGATAATGATAATGATAATGATAATAATAGTAATATAATGATAATAATAATAATAATAATAATAATAATAATAATAATAACAATAATAATAATAATAATAGTTTTTACAAATAATAAGCAGAATGATAATAAGAATAATAAGAATGATAAAAATAATAATAATAACAATTATAGATCGCATTTATATAGCGCTCTATCCCATACGAGCATAAGCTCTGAGCGCTTGGCGTCGATCACAAGATCACTGAGTGTAATACCTCATTCACACAAGATAAAACATTTCACAGTAACAAGAAAACCACTTCAACCGCATAAAGAAGAACTTTCTCAGCCCGACATTAATCGTATACACGTTATCATACACTGTTCACGTGTAGCACCAATTATCTACAACTTAAACAAGCCCGTGATGATATACATTGTGCATAATTTCAATAGGGATATTTTGGTGTTGAGAAGGCGGAATCAGACTTAGCAGGAGGGGCAACTCCTTCAGGACGTTGTGAACACATCGCTACACTAGATTTACAAAGTTCTATCTGCTCAGTAGGCTACCAAGTTTTGAAAAGTTTGAAGTCAAAACTTTAGAGTTTCACTTTTAAAAAAATAAATGTCAAGCTTTTTCGAATGTAATTCTTCCTACGTCTTGAAAACGACTCAAAATAATCTTATGATTTTGATCGAGCAGATTAGTCATTTACATTTCTGACCTCATGGTCTCAAAAATGTCCGATCAGCAGCAGAGCAAAGGCGACTTTTAGACACATTTCGACCCATCAAACACAAATCAGAACACACCAGTAGACATATTTTCAGATAAATTAAACAAAACTAAAAACATCTTCACGGCGCTACCTCAGAATTGCAAAGTTCTATACGACAGTTTTGGCCGTTTTGATTTACAAAGACCATGAGGTCAGAAACCAATAAGTGTTCTATCTGTTCGATCAAAATAGTACAATTATTTGGAGTCGTTATCAAGATATTGAAAGAATTGCATTAAAAAATGCTTCACGTGTTGCGAAACTTAAAGTCTATAACGTTAAATTTCTCAAAACTAGGTACTGCAGAGAAAAAAAGGTTGTATTTCTGAGGTAGGGATGTGTTGCTGAATCATCAGAATGGGGGTTCTCGTGGCTTCAACGCCAAGGTGTTCGCCTCTCATTCAAAGGTCCCGGGTTCGAATCCTGGTAGCGACGGAAAAGTTTTCTTCTCTAAAATTGTCTCTTTTCACCTCATTTCCTGCTGCTCTCTAGCAATGTTCTGTCGTCTGCTTTCGTCTCCTCTTTCTGCCCCCACCCCGTAACCTCCTTTGCCCCCTCCTTCTCTGGGCCTCTGACTTTTTCTGCAGCCTTTCTACTGCTACTCCTTGGCTCTTTCTTATTGTTGTCTTTCAGCCACACCCCTGATCTTCTGGAAGGAAAGATCTATACTTAGCCTTCTCGGACAAGGGCGAAAAATCTCGAAGGTCTCGTGTGCAAGTTGCGCACGTTAAAGATCCCTTGGTGGTCTAACATCGATAAGAGTAGGCTTCGACCGCCACCCAGGCAAAATTCAAAATTTCCTACCAGCTGAAAATGTTTAATATGTCCTGCGCGCTCGCCCATATGACCTTATGCAGTTGCGAACGCCGTAAAACACTTAGCAACAACAATTTAAAAAAAGGGAATGATCAGAATGCGTGTCCTCAATGAGTTAAATCCGGGCGGTTGAAGAATAACAAGAATGGTCAACTCGGCTGTCGCACCATAATAAACAGAGTACAAAACGATGTTCCACGTTGTACCACTTACCGTTAAGCACAGCAAGATTAAGTAGCCAGTGAACGACAACTGTTATATCTGCAACAATGAAACTTTAAGCTTTCTTTTAAACAAACAAACAAACAAACAACTTTCAGACAAACAATCAAACAAATAAACAAACAAACAAACTACCTATCAACCAACCAACCAACCAACCAATCAAACCAACATTAAAACAAAAAACCAACCAAACCAACAACAACAACAAAGAAAAAAAAGTAGCACAATCAAAATATAGAAACGAGTGGCGTTTCTTTCTTTTGGAATTTGTCAAATTATTTAGATGAGCAGAGACGTCTTCAACACCTGTTTCTTCTCTCTCTTTCCCTCTCTTTCTCTTTCTCTCTTTCTCCCCCCTCCCCCCCC
>NW_004797312.1:535755-537089 GCF_000002075.1 Aplysia californica | reverse complement strand
TCTCTCTCTCTCTCTCTCTCTCTCTCTCTCTCTATGTGTGTCTCTCTCTCCCCCTCTCTCTCTTTCATTAACAGGAAAGCATGCGAGTTCTAAACCACGACGTTGTGTTCAAAGTATAAATGAACACGTTTTGATTCCCATGCATTTTCGGGTACTTAACTATCTTGACGTAAAAGAATCCTTTTAAGTCACTTTCAAATCATTGTTACAAGTGTAACCTCCTCAAAAGTAGGAGTTATTTCATGAATTAGACAAAAATCAGACCATAAGCACAACCGCTTGTCTTTCTGAGAAGTTTTGTATAATTGTACCTGCACGCTCCTATTCGTTCAAACTATAAAACAACGGATAATGGTATATTTGTGACTGTTTGACCTTACTGCATTTTCTTCCAGTGTAGTCTACAACCTTATCAAGCGGACATACTCGGCTGAACTTTAGGCGAATTAGTCCCGAAAAGCAATTGGAGAAAACTACTTGTTTTTCGTCATTTGGCCTGAACACAGGAGCATTAATTTATCGCAAGCGCACCCTGCATTTGAGATAAGTAGGGTCGATGAGTAAACAATTGTGAACACCTGCTCTGAAAACGTACGGTCCCCGACTACATTGTATTCGAATCATTATTATGTTGTTGTATTTTTGGGCAAGTGTTTTACGACACTCGCAACTGCATAAGGTCATATGAGCACGCGGGACACACCAAATATTTTCAGTTGGTAGAAAATATTGAATTTTGCCCGGGTGGCGGCCGAAGCCTACCCTTATCAGTTTTGGATCACCAAGGGATCTTGAATGTGCGCAACCTGCACCCGGTACCTTCGAGTTTTTTTGCCTTTGTCCGAGAGGGTTAGGTGTAGATCTTTGTTACCAGAAGATCAGGGGTGTGGTTGAAAAACAGCAGTAAGAAGGAACCAAGGAGAAGCATTGGAAATGCTGCAGAAAGAGTAAGGAGCCCAGAGTAGGGGGCAATTCAGAAGGTCAGGGGTGGGGGCAGAAAGTGGAGACGAAAGCAGACGACCGAATAAAATTATGGCTAGAGAGCAGGAAAGGAGGTGAAAGGAGACAATTCTGGAGAAAAATATTTTTTCGTTGCTACTCAGATTCGGACCCGGGATCTTTGAATGAGAAGCGAACACCTTAACCTCTAGGCGACGAGAGCCCACCTTCATTATTATGTAGGCAATACACAAACCCCTCTAACTTAAATAAAGTGCTTTACGGGATAGAGGCATCTTATGTACTGTTATATTTTAGCCATTTGTAACAAAATCTTCGTTTCTGCTAAACAGATTATTAATCTTTATGCTATTTCTAAAAAATCTTTTTGTATC
>NW_004797312.1:533487-534958 GCF_000002075.1 Aplysia californica | reverse complement strand
AACCCCAGATGTTTTAAACTTGTACAATCACCAAAATACCAGTGTGGAGAGGCGGACCAAACTGGTACACGTCCTTCAACTCTGCAAGACACACGGGGCCTTAAGGTAGGAAACATGGCCCACCCCAGTGACAATAAAAGAGAAGCTGTACGGGCCAAAAGATGAACTGAGCAGGACGACCCAAAACGTGACTGATACGGGACTTCACGTGAGATGTGATCGAGAAGAAGAAGGCCGCTGGCCCTTAAAACAAAGTTAGTACAGAGGGACTACTTTGTGAAACGAGTTAAATTTACGCTAGAACCATTGAGAATGAACCAAATAAGAATTTAAAAAATCAAATATCTCACAATGTTGAAAGTGTTTGATGGCCACTGAAAGGTACTTTATTATAGCTCGATCCAACGTTGTGCCCTTTGAAAGAGCACTTTTACATGAATTTTCCAGTTTGTCTAGGTCCTTCGGAGATTGATGTTGTATGTTGAATTCGGAGCTCCCACCTCTTAAAGAACTTTACAGTGTTGCAAAGGGCATTATTACTGTACAATATTGCACATTTTATCTTTTTGATTTTGTCGTAATCTGTCTGGTTGAACAAAAAATGCTGGATATAGTTATAGTAAAACGTCTCTTCTTTGATCCGAGGAACGATTGCACAAAATTGTTACTACAAACTTGGGGCTCTTAAAAAACAAAACAAAAAAACCCAAAAAAACAACCGAATGAAATATTTTCACTTTTGTCACTGACACTCATTTAAAATATAAATACCGGGGTCTCTGGTGTCGCTGGTAGGCGCTTTGTCACCACACGGCAGGCAAAAGATCCGAGTTCGATTCTGGGATAGGGAAAATTGTATGTGAGTATCTTGGTCTTTCTGCTGGAATGTTGCATTCCTCTCAGCCCGATTCCTAAATGATCTAAATTGCGTCAAAAAGGGGTGTTACATGACAATAAGAAGACACAAACTTGTCGACTTTCAACAAGTAATTTCTCATTTTGAAATGAGATGTGATCATTTGAAAAACCTGCAACGAAAAACTATTATGTGAATTATGTTAACACGCTTTTTGTAAGGAAACATGGGTGAGATCCAGTTCGTTTGTATGTGGAACGCTTACAAAAAGAAGACAGAGACCCAGAAAAAGGTATTTAATTTACTACTAAATTATTATTTGTTTTCAGACTACTACCAATTACTGTCTAACCAATGAAACAATTTTATTTTGAAACAGCTCTTTGTTTGTATCGAAAACGTTTGCTGAGTTGAGAATGTCATGTTTTAATCAGTGTTATTACAAAACAGTGTGTTACAAAACCGTACGTTACTTTGATATGACGTGTCGTTACGAAAACCAATGAATTATTCTGAGCTTCAATCAAATCTTCAGTAAAACGGTCCCCAGCTCCAAACAATCTGTCTGTCTGTCTGTCTGTCTGTCTGTCTGTCTGTCTGTCTGTCTGTCTGTCT
>NW_004797312.1:530418-531629 GCF_000002075.1 Aplysia californica | reverse complement strand
TCTCTCTCCCCCCTCTCTCCCCCCTCTCTCTCTGTTTCTCTCTCGATTAGAGAAAATGGGTAACTAATAAATCGACCTTAACTTTTTCCCTATTGGTCCTTTTTCTAACGTTCCCTTTTTTTCTTTTCTGCAACTTCCGAATACTCTGCGCGCTAATAATAATACTCTCTAAGAGAAAGGTATTCTAATTGCTTTCCCTTCGAACAAAAATTAGCTGACAAATTCGTCACTGGATGAGTCACCTACACCTTTGTTAATCTGAAAAACTGCAAATGATGGCTGTCGCCCAAGAAATGGGGTCCTTGAAATAGCTTGACCGATGACGAAGCTATGGTTTGCGATTCTATTTCGTGTCTTGCCCCTTTGCATGACAACCATGTTTGGCACGGTGAAAATGTGGCTCTCGGGAGCGAAGAACGAGTTTTCTAACGCTTTAGAGGAGCCGTTTGTATTTTCGTGATTTTCAACGCTTTAAACGAGTCGTTTGTGTTTTCGTGTTTCGCAAGGCTTCAAACCAGCCGTTTGTGTTTGAGTGTTAAGTCTTTTCCCCAAGCGGATTACGCCGTTTCACAATCCTTTTCAACAACATGCGTCGCGTCGGAAGTAGACAAGTTACACACCTTTGTGTCAGATAGTACGCTTACTTATCTGTGTCAAAATGATGCGGTGATGACTTAAGAAATATGTTAGGTGAGCTTTTCGTATAGATGAAGAGCATGTGGACATAGTTAATTATGTTCTAGATCATTTAGCAATAATGTCAATGAGAGAGTGCTAAATTTAATACAATTTCAATTTCCAGAAGTTCGAAGTTGTAGGGGGCGGCTTGCACGTCGGAGCTTGTGTGTTTTCTGTCATGTGCTATCAGTATCAGTCTTTAAAATCATTTTCGACCGTTATTGAGGAGATTTTTTACAATCCCAAAGGAATGTGATCCCTTCTCGCCGTCAGCCTTTATGCATAATAGTGCTCAGATGATGGGGGACACCACTGGTACAAGGTATTATTTTTCTTTCTTTTTTTTCTTTTTCTGTACTTGCATTCTATACTGCTATGCCAGCAATTCATTCATTGTCATCTGCGCTTTTACAACATATTATGTTTGTATGCTCATCCAACGACTGTTCTCGTGTGTGTGTGTGTGTGTGTGTGTGTGTGTGTGTGTGTGTGTGTGTGTGCGCGGGTGCGTGCGTGCGTGCGTGCGTGTGTGT
>NW_004797312.1:527243-530284 GCF_000002075.1 Aplysia californica | reverse complement strand
TGTGTGTGTGTGTGTGTGTGTGTGGGTGTGTATATGTGGATGTGTATGTGTGTTTTGGTGTCTGCTTGTGTATGTGCAGGTGGGTGTATTTTATATTTATTCACCATGCCGATGCAAATTGCTCTTTGAACAGATCAATGAAATGTTATTTTACCTTGTCTTATTTTATGTCTACTCCCTATGGCCTTTGTAGCGTCATAAGCTTCTCTTTACTCAAACTGTACTGAAAACGTACCCTCTTTCCTGTTTCCCTTCAGGGGGGGTAAGAGGGGTGGATCAAGATGCATCCAATAACTATGGCTGTGTTTCGAATTCCCACCGGAAAGCCCGTCCTTGAAGTCTGTTCTCACTTCCGAAGCTCTATCGTAAAGGGTCTATAAAAATTTGAGGTGCTGCCTCATAATTAACATTATATTATTGAGTGTTGGCTATTGGGCTAAGACTTAGTGCCCCCTCCACCCTGCCTTTTGACATAGTTCACATATATTTTATTACACAAGTAAGCAAGTGTACAGGAAGGGCTTTTTTTACGCCTTTTTCAACTCAGCGGGACCTCCGAACTAATCTCAATCTCTGATAAGACCACCCCAAATGGGTTGCCAGCTTTGAAAGCTGTGCAAAATGACCCCATATCAAGAACGTCCAATTGAGGATCGAGCCAGCGCCCACAGTCCGTAGACCAGCATAATACCAACCGAGCTAACGGATCACCCACTCATATTAATGTTTAATAGAATATTGAACTAGATCTAATTAGTATAAACGCTAACCTCTTTGAGTAGAGTAGAATCGTAAACGTATACAGTTCATGTAATTGATAGTCTTGCTTTGTATTTTATCTTTACTGACGGGATGTGAGCCCTGGCGACTGGGAACCAAATTGGGTATAATAAAAAGTTGTTCCCGAATCTGATCCGGACATTTATCCTTGTTACTGCGACAACTTCATGGGCGTTCGGCATGTTGTAGTAGGTTGACCATTTCCTTTCCACGCCGCCTTTACTTCCCCGACTCGAAGTCAGGTACCCATTACTGCTGGGTGGGCAGGATGGGGCGAAAAAATCCGTATCTGAACCGAGGCTCTAACCCGGACTTTCCGCTTCGAAGACGAGCGCACTAACCGCTCCGCCACCGCGAAACTAGTACAGCGAAACTAAGCAATTAATACCACCGGCACCCAGTAGCCCTTTGCCCTAATTAACACCATAGTTTTTGCCATTTCTAGAGCCAACAGGGGAGTTGACGTTCGTTAAGGCCAGCTAGTGTTTACCCCAGGTGGGGACGCTATTTACACGTATATTTTCTTCATAATTATTGGGATTGACGGAATATATTTTGTATGTTTTACCCCGTCATTATACATACCGATAATAGCCAAATAATTAAGAGGAAACAACGACCTATGGATAAGCAAGTATATGGTTTTTATCGTGCGTGTTTGTATATTCGTGAAAAAAGATATTATTTATACTTTGCAACACGCGCAGCGTTCTCTGCCACCTACTATGCCCGCACAGACGACTACCCTTTGAACAATTTTGTCGCTGCTGCTACGGTACGATCATATAAAAAGTCATTGTTTTAATCTTTAAGTTTGTGTGGCCACTTCATTAACATTTTTCGCTCTAAAAAAACGGATACTTGAGTAATTCATTTATTTATTTATTGTATGTATTTATGTATGTACTTATTCACTGATTTAGTTACTCCCTTTTAATTCCCTATTATTTATTTATTTATTTATTTATTTATTTATTTATTTATTTATTTATTTATTTATTCATTTATTTGTTTATTTATTTATTTATTTGTATGATTATTTATTTGTATGTTTAATTAACTAGTTATTTATTCAATCATTTCTCGTTTTATCTATGCATTTATTGCGTACTGCATTTCGCTACCCCAGAATTACAAAGTTCTATCTGCTCAGTAAGTACTTAGGTTTGAGAAATTTGACGTTTAAAAATTTTGAATTTCACTATGTGTCAAGCTTTTTCGAATAGATTTCTTTAAATATCTTGGTGGCGCTCACATGACCTTATGCAGTTGCGAGCGCTGTAAAACCTTACTAAAACTAAAGGAACTAAAATATCTCAGTAACGACTCCTAATAATCTAACGTTTTTGATACAACAGACACAGTATTTGATTTCTGACCTCATGGTCTTAGTAACTCAAAAACGGCCAAAATTGTCAGATAGAACTTGTAATTTTAAGTAGTAATTTATCTATGAAATCGTTCACATAATAATAGTATCTATTTCTATGTTTTCTGCATTTCTTCACCACCACCTGAATAGGTTTACATGTGCAAAAAAGACAGAGATTTCCCCCTGTTCCCATGTATACTGATTACTTACTATAGTGAGGTCAAATTTCACGGCGCAGTTTATCCTCAACCAATGTCATCCATACTTTTTCATATCACTTTGTAATCAAAACCTGTAACAAGAAATTAATTTTACGGTGAAGACATTTTTAGCACTAAATGTTTGTTCTCGAAACATGCGTTCAAAAAGGATACTGTCGCGATTAGAATTTAAAAGCGATATTGCCCAAGCTGTAAACCTTTCTGAATTTGAAGAAACCACAGTGACTCTCTGGAATTTTTGAATTAGTATTTATTAACTGAATTTTCTAGAATATGTCCAACAGGACACACGTGTTTACAAAAACACTGATTTGTTAAGACAATTTGATACTTGTCATTGTGCAAAAGCTGGAGAATCTATGCACGATAGTTTAAGAAACATTTGACAATAAGTTGTTCTACAAATTTTTGAATGCACTCTACTTTGTTTTCTTTTTCTCTTACCCTTGCTTACGCTCTGACATAGACCCTGATATTCTATTCTTCCCTCATCCTTTCTCTGCCTTGGCATTCACTCACTCCTTCATAACTGAACGGATAAACCCAAAAGAGCCAACACACAAACGCGTTCACATACATACTTTCATGAACATCCTCAAACACACACACACACACACACACACACACACACACACACACATATACACACACACACACACACATACACA
>NW_004797312.1:521829-525330 GCF_000002075.1 Aplysia californica | reverse complement strand
CCGCCCCAGCCCCGGCCGCCTTCATTATATTATGGACTCTTGAAATCTCTGTCTAATTCAATCTGAAGGCCAATGCAACCTAACAAGTTGCTGTATGTTGTTTGTGTACGACGCACCTGGGTGGGTTTTTTTATATTTTACCCCCAGTTTTCGGGTTTATAATATCGTTTGTTATTATACACCCGAATTCTGGGTGCAATATACCCTTTGTTTTTCTATAACCAAAATTCGGATGTATAATAACGTTCGTTCTTCTACACCCGGATTTTGGGAGTACAGTGACCTGTGTTGTTCTACACCCATATTTCGGATGTATAATAACGCTTCCGGAAATTCCCATTGTAACTTTACGGAGCAGGGTTAGGGTTAAGTTAGAAGTTGAGTTGTAGGGGGAGAAATGTAGGGGTGTACAGATGTAGTAGTGTAGGGATGTAGGGGTGTTGAGGTGTAGGGATGTAGGGGTGTTGATGTGTAGGGATGTAGGGGTATAGGGGTCGGATTGAAGGAGTAGCGGTGTTGGGGTGTAGGGAAGTAGGAGTGTAGGGATGTAAGGATGCAAAGTTGTAGGGGTGTATGGTTAGACTTGAAGGGATAGGGGTGTAGGGATGTAGGGTGGTAGGGGTATAGGGGTGTAGGGGTGTAGGGGTGTAGGGGTGCAGGTTTTTAGGGTTGCAGTTGTAGAGTTAGGATAATAATAGTAATCATTATGGCTGATAACGGAGTATCCCCATATCTTCATACAATATACGTGATAGGGTCAGAAAAATAAATGTTGTAATTCCCGTTTTACCAAAACTAAACAAAAATTTACAAAATAGGGATCCCACTATGACGTCACACGCCTTGGGAAGACTACACAAAATTGGATTTGAATGAAACAATTGAATGTAATTAAATTATGGGCTTTACAAATTACCCCTAGTCGGTACTATAAATATCATGTTTAAGCTCACCTGTATTTTGTCTTTCTGCCTGTTTTTTTGTTTGTAATTTACTCTAAAAGAATCACTATGACTTAATTCCGTTGTTTCTAAGACTCATCTATTATTATATTGTGTACATATATATATATATATATATATATATATATATATATATATATCACACAATCGTCATGGGAAAGGCGGGCAGCACGCACTCGTGCAGCATATCAATTTAAAGCTAAATAAATTCTGCATCATTTGACGCATTAATAATCTTTTATGTTGAGAGTCGCCTGAGATATGGTCACTTAAAATTGACCTTAAAGAAATAGACTTGGCAAAATTATGCGAGATCAAAGAAACGTAAAAGCTTATTGACGTGCATTAAATGGACATGTATTGTGTATCAAATGAATCGAGAATATTATTTTCTCGGCACTGAACAGCATCTGATTCTGCTTATGATGATTTCAAACAGATTGAAAAATAGAGCGTTAACAAATACCACGAAAACCTGCACCTAATATTACTTGCGTTCATTAGTGCATGTGTTTTGTTTAGGAACCATTGATTTCGTGTAGAGTGCGAAACCTTCTTTGCACATGGACTGTATTGGTTAGATTTAGGACATAATCATCTGTCAGTGAGGACCAGAGGCCACGAAATTGCCTTTGTTTTGGGTGGTCTGGGACGGAATTAACAAAACCACTCTTGTTTTGGTGGACTTCATCGCGCAAGTGCTGGAAATCCATGTCGTACTCTTAATTTCGTCATGATGTCATTCAAGTAGACATCTCTATGTATGTTACAAAGCATTGTCTCAGAAGGCCAATGCCACTAGACAATTATTGGAAAACTATATCATACTGGAGTGGTCACCAGTAAATAGCCTAGATCTGAATCCTTCAGGTACGTGAAGAAACATGCATGAAACAGTGGCTGAAGAAAAACGACTTTGCTCCCAATTAATTCAGACCTTTTGTTTACAACTCTCTGTGGAATTTGGGATGAACTGACAGAAAATAATGTAAAAAATTTAAGAGTCCATGCCCAAAGGGTTTGTCTTCTACACCATACCAATGACTCCTAAACAAAATAACATTTTTGACAAGTTCAAGTTTTGTGTGGTATTCCTGACTGGTCTGTTTTCTCATCTGTTTAAAACTTTCGTAATAAAATATTGTCTATTAAAGAGACACATTTCTCCATTCTTGTGATATGCAATTTATGTCCATTCTATCAAATTTGATGCACCTCAGTTAACACACGAATACACTTTTACGTTTCTTTGGTTTTGCATAAGTTTGTCCGTTGCGCTAAGAAAACGTGAGTTCGACTTCCGTTTGGGGATATTTTTTGTTATTTCTTTTCGTTCTTTGAGCATCTCGGTCCGTCTACAAGAACATTGCACCCCTCTCCACTCAGGTTGGCCCTGGCAGGTAGGATCCGGACAGTCCGTTTCCTGGATGATCTAAATTATTATGTCTATGGGGTTATGCAACATAACGCGCAGTCACATATTCCAGAAGTAGGTTAGACCTGGTCTGTCTCTTATCAGTGAAAAGGGCACAAAAAGGAGTACCATGCCCTAATTGTTTACGTTTCAACGTTGGACTAACGTTTCAAGTTTTGAAAGGGAATACCCCACCCATCCAGACTTGAACCTTGAAAATACTGGTCTTCGTTTTCAACCGGTCCTACATACTTCGCATCTGATGACATTGTGTTTTTTTCTGGGCCAGGGGTTGGCAGTCTATCACCTGACCACTTAAATTGAGGTACTTTTCTCTTGATACGTTTGGCCGACGTTGATGTTACGATAAAGAAGTGGGCTAGAATTCTTGGTGTCGTTAAGTGTGAATTATGATGATTTAATTCGAGGTAATTGACAGGCTTCTGTGACAAAGCAGTTAGGTTCTTCTTTGTTGTATACAAAAGACTCGAGTTCGATTCCAATCTATTTTATCGAGTATCTTGGTTGCTATTTTCTGCTTGGACGTTATACCCCATCCATATCACTTTGGCCTTGAGAGACACAATTGAAGCTGCCCTTCTAAATGATTGACTTTGTGTCTACAGGCGTGTAAATAAATTAGTATCAAAAGGTAGCATGGATTTTTGAAGCAAGATTGATGCCGGAAAGACCGCAGGTGCTTTTATGCTATTCAAATTTTGTGATGTGACACTCAGAAAAACGTGTGCACTCTGTGGGAGGTTGGAGGAGCCATTTATTTGTAGGTTTCCTCCTTCTCTCCTTTTACCCCTAATACGTCTGTCTGTCTATATCCGAGGTCAAAATACCACATATGCGTGCCTCTATAAATAAGTTATTTATTTTCCCTTTTCCTTGTACTTAACGAAAGCTTAATGCGCCTGTCTGCAATAAGTTATGGCAAGAGGTTAGGTATCTAAACGACCCCCAACGGAATACGTTTCGGAACAAGAGGCGACGCCATAAATTTTAATGTCACAGTTTTGGGGAGACTCTATCAGATTGTAGAAAGTTGGCCTCCAGCAGGAATACTCTGCGAACTACCGCTATTCCAACCACCCAGGGCGGATGTCTTAAGGGGGGGGG
>NW_004797312.1:520490-521729 GCF_000002075.1 Aplysia californica | reverse complement strand
GGGGGGGTTACACCTGAAGGCTATATTGCTTATTAATAGACCAAATTTCACAAACTTTCACACATATAACACGCATAGTAAGGAGTCTTAAAATCCGCAATCACGTTTGAGAAAAAGGTTTCGTTTCAATGGATACGGCGGCCACATTGTATTTTGTTGACATGTCTTACGTAATGAATACCGCACTTATTTTTCATGGAACTTGTTTTTTAGCATGCATATTAGCAAACATTAGATCTAAAAATTTATCTGTTAATTTTTCCTAAACAAATTAGAAACTTTTAAATGCATTTTTCCTGAGGTAGTAACCGGTATTCGAGTTTGCAAAAAATCCTTGAAAATCCACACTCCAGACACCACCAACAAAAATCTATTCCATATATAAAAAATTCAACAGACAATTTTTAGTATTACATTTTCTCTTCATTCTGTGAAAAGTTTTATGAAGATTGGATGAAAAATGATGGGGTTATTCAAAAAAATATAGAGAAAAAATCGCGTTTTGAGAAAACGGCCGATAAAGAAAAATAAAATATATATTTTTTTTTTTAGGAAATGGTGGTGACAAACATGCCCGATATGGGATTTTGGGGGTTCTTTTGCAATGGAATAGTTGTAGGAGAGGCTGAGAAAGCTAAAAAATGCCTACAACTCAAATTCCATAATTATGAGCCAAATTGGGACTTTCGAGAGTGAAGCGCCCCCCCCCCCCCCTTCCCCTTAAATTGGCGGCCTGGGGGCCAATTGAGCCAACCATGACGGTATTCGTTGGTCCTTGACATCAAAGTTAGTGTTAGTGCGCCCGCGCATTTGTTTTATACGACGCACTCTTTTGCCAATGTGTTACTCTAGATTGTTTTACTATTCATCATTTATTGGCAACCATTAGGCTATTTATGTTCTGAACTACAGTTAATAAGAATTGAGGCGATAAGATAAGTTGTAGTTTAACAAAAATTACAGATACTTGATTTTGCGTGTGCGCGCGGGTTTGTGTGCGTGTGTGTGTGCGCGTGTGCGTGCATACATGCGTGCGTGCGTGCGAGTGCGTGTGTGTGTGTGGAATACTGGATGCAGCCCAGGCTCTACCCAGTCCCTACCTCCTGTGGCCCCCGGGAAATTAATTTGATTTTGACCCGTCAGCCCTTTGGGGTATTCTTGACCTTGAATTTTTTGCGAAGACTGCAAGGCCACTCTCCTTTGCTTACTGGTCATAGCGTGGGTATACGTTAAACTTCG